>NW_004955413.1:530609-532245 GCF_000276665.1 Chinchilla lanigera | reverse complement strand
CCGGCACGAGCGCGAAGCCCCCGCGCGCACGCAAACGCCCCGAGAAACTTGAGCCCTTCGCCATTTTAAGTAGATGATCTTAATGATTTAAAACTTCGGATTACACGTTCCTCAGCCGCTCCGGTGGGGGTTCGCGCGCCCGCCCTCCGCGCGCCCGCCGGCGCCGCAGAAGCCCACCCTCAGCCCGGCTGGTGGGCGCGGGCGGGGGCTGAGTCATCTCACCTCCTCCGGGGCTCTGTTCCGTAACTCCAGGTTAATCTTCTTCTTCATATCCATGTCCGCCTCCTGCTCTTCTGCCACCGCTCTCCTTCTCCTCGCCCGCTGCTCCCACTACCCTCAACCCTAAAATGTTTGAAAATTAGGAAATGAATGAAAAGAATCACAAATATAAACGCCCACTACCACCAGATCGGTGTGGGGGAGAAAGAAAAGAATAGCAAATGGAGTCCAAGGAGTTGGGACTCTAACTCGTCTGCCCCCACCTCCTTGTCCACACACCCGAGCGCGCACTCACACGCACGCACACACACACACACCCGCAGTTCCTTCCCCTTCAATGGCTGCTCAGAGACTGAGCCTCCATGACACGGCACTGCCAACCCCCTGGCCTACTCTCCACCCACCTCCCGAACGTATTGGTTGATTCTTTATCTTCGCACTATTCCATTGGGCTAAGTAAGTGTCTATCAGCCTTCAGGGCGGGCCTGGACTAGAAACTCCGTGTCTATTGGCTATGACCAAGCGCGCAGTTAACTCCGATAGGTCCAGGAGGTTGTACGTCCCGGCGAAATGATTTTGAATCCCAGTAGCCCCCCTCCTTTTCTTTGTGTGGTTGGCGCGCTTTCCCCAGGCACCACGATGGTTTTG
Organism: Chinchilla lanigera; assembly: GCF_000276665.1. Taxonomy (NCBI): domain Eukaryota; kingdom Metazoa; phylum Chordata; class Mammalia; order Rodentia; family Chinchillidae; genus Chinchilla; species Chinchilla lanigera. The sequence continues at coordinate 531,378 of NW_004955413.1, read as the reverse complement.
ATGTCTGTTGGACTTGTGTTTGTTTGGAGGGTTTTGTTTTCCTGGTTTGGTGTTAAAGGGAAGGCAAAAGCATCCTTACACGTCCAACTGCATACTGATAACTCCGCGCAGGGCACACACCTGCTCTTGGCCTCCGCTTTGCAGCCAAGGTGAGCAGCAGCGTGCACATCACAGTACACCGCGCCTCCGTGGCACTGCTCCGCTGGGGACCGCGACCTCGCACAGACTGGCGCAGAACGAGGGCCAGGATGTAAATGGTGCTTTAACTTCCACCGTGGAAGACAACGATGTTTGTAAGCAGTCGAGTGACGAACATGTTAGAGACCTTTGAAGAAAACTATCCTAGGGGCTGGGGGTTTAGCTCAGCGGCACAGCGCCTGCCTGGCAAGTACAAGGTCGTGAATTCGATTCTCGGTACCGAAAAAAAACCAAAAAAGAAAGAAAGAAAACTATCCTGAAGGAATTGTTACTGAGGAGTTGTTGCTGGTAATAAATGTTGAGACCTTGGAGGTGAAACACCGTCCTACTGAAAATCAGGCGTTAATTCACATAGAAATGATAGAGAGGTGCCTCTCCAATTTCTCTTTCGTTAGTTTCCACAGAAATGCGTAGATATAGTACGGTTTGGTTGTGTTTTGTTTTGTTTTGTTTGCGGTACCGGGGATAGAACTCACGACCTTGCTCTTGCCAGGCATGCGCTTATGCCCCTGTGCTATATCCTTATGCCCGAGCAATATCCCCAGCGCCGTTTTTTTGTTTTTTGTTTTTT
>NW_004955413.1:523579-530509 GCF_000276665.1 Chinchilla lanigera | reverse complement strand
TGTGGTTTCTGTCGGAAGTGATTTCCCAGAAGCTGTTCCTGTGGGCACTCCGATGTTTCTTATTTTCTCTCTCTGCTACAGAAATACTGAAGTCTCTCACCTACTCCTCCATTCTGAATTTTTTTTTTTTTTTTTTTGGTTTTTCTCCGGTACCGGGAACCGAACTCATGACCTTGCTCTTGCCAGGCATGCGCTTATGCCCCTGTGCTATATCCTTATGCCCGAGCAATATCCCCAGCGCCGTTTTTTTGTTTTTTGCTTGTTTGTTTTTTGTCTTTTTGAGGCAGACACTATGCAGTTCAGGCTGGTTTTGAGCTCATTTTGTAGCCCAGGCTGGTCTCACTTTTTTTCGGGGGTGGGGTACGAGGACTGAACTCAGGACCTTGCGCTTGCCGGGCAGGCGCTTGTGCCGCGTGTGCCGCTGAGCTATAGCCCTACTCTTCCCACGCTGGTCTCGAACTCGCAACGATCCTCCTGCTTCAGCCTCCGGAGTGCTGAGATTACAGGCGTGCGCCACTACGCCCCACAAAATGGAGTTAATTTTTTAATTTTTTTTTTTAAACCGGGAATCTGGAGCTGGGGATTTAGCTCAGTGGCACAGCGCCTGCCTGGCAAGCGCGAGGTCGTGAGTTCAATTCCCGGTACCGGAAAAAGAAACAACAACAAAAAAGGAATATAAACCGGGAATCAAACTCACAATCTTGCACTTGCCGGGCAGGCGCTGTGCAGCTGAACTATATCCCCAGGCCCCCGCTTTTTTTTTTTTTTTTTTTAACGGTGCCAAAGTTTCACATTTGTTAAAGATAGTAAATAAAACAGAAGGGTAAGGGAAAATAGGGCTCTGCACAGCGAGTTTGGGCCAAGTAAAAAGAGAGCAAAAATTTAAATACACCCTATAGTGTAGGGTGGGCTTTCGCGAAGAGGGGTGATAGCCCAGCGTGCTTTTTAAAGTCCTGATAGCCCACGATGCTTTTTATTTTATTTTATTTATGTAGGTATTAGGGAATCGAACTCGGGACCTTGTGCTTGCCAGACAGGCGCTTGTACCGCTCAGTTACATCCCAGCCCACCCAGGGTGCTTTTTAAAGTCTGTCTATGTAGGATATTAAAGAGTGGGATAAGAATGGTTTTTTTTTTAAGGTGGCTGGGGATTTAGCTCAGCGGCACAGCGCCTGCCTGGCAAGCGTAAAGTCATGAGTTCGATTCCCGGTACCGGAAAAAAAAAAAAAAGAAAGAAGAATGATTTTTAAATGTTTTGTCTTGAGGGTCTAACTTTTCTTATAGTTCCCGCTTAATTTCTGTCCACATCCCTTACACTATTCCCAGAATAAAAACTCAAAGAAATTCCGGATGATTTGAGGAAAAACACGGGTGAGCGGAACCCCTTCCTCCTGAAACTGAGTGGGCTTTATTCCAGTTTCTCAGGTTAGAGAACTTGGGGTTTTCAATAGGAACCCTTGCCCCTCGATTCCTACTCCCACAAAGATAAACACATAGATTTACATTTTATAATATAAATATATATAAATCACAAGACAGCCGGGCATGGCTGCAGAGGTCTCTAATCCCAGCACTCAGGTCCTCCTGAGTGGGAGGACCGAGTGTTCGAGAACAGCCTGGGTTACAAAGTAGGGTCGGGGCCAGTCTGGACTATACAGTGAGATGCTGCCTCGAAACCCTCCCCCTAAAAAGCAATCACAAATGGCAGCGCCTGTGGGAAGCGTTTGAAGATTTAGTTTTGTTTAATGCAAACAACAGTAATGGAAGCCAGGGTGATATGGAAACAGCCACGATGGAGGAGAAACGGTTCAAGTAAGAATTAAAAATGCAAAGTCATTATAAAAAAAAAAAGAAGGAAGAGGAGAGGGAGGAAGGGGAAGAAAGTAGGGGAAGAGGAGAGAAAGCAGAGGAAGAAAAAGAGAAGAAAGGAGAAAAAAGAGGAAGAGGAGAAGAGGAAGAGCAGGAGCACATTTCAGCACAGCCTAGGAATAATCCTGAATTCTGATCCCACAATGCACCACTTTGGGGTCTGGAATGAAATCCAAGGAGTTCAGGGAAGGAGATTCAAATTTAGGAATCATCCACATGCAAATAACAGTGCAATGATGAGAATAATAAGATGTCCATCCCTGGTGGACAAATAATAAGACTATCAGTCAAAGGAGAGCAAAACACTGTTGAGGGGGAAAGAGAGAGGAAGGAGGAAGGGTCTTCCAAAGCACTCAAGGAAACAAGAAGATAGAGAAGAAAGAAAAACACCGGGCTGGGGATTTAGCTCAGCTGCATAGTGCCTGCCTGACAAGTGCAAGGTCGTGAGTTCGATTCCTGGTACCAGAAGAAAAAACAAAAAGAGAGAGAGAGAGAGAGAGAGAAGAAAGAAAAACAAAGAAGCCAATGAAGAGATAGAAGAGATAATTATTGAGGTTGAATAGGAAGTTTTAAAAGAGTTAGGCTGAGCCGGGCATGGTGGTGCATGCCTGTAATCCCAGCACTCAGGAGGCTGAGGCAGGAGGATTGTTGCAAGTTCGAAACCAGCGTGGGCTACAAAGTGAGTTCAAGGTCAGCCTGAACTGTGTATCGAGACCCTGTCTCAAAAAGACAAAAAAGAAAAAAGAGTTAGGCTGGGCACTGTAGAGCATGCCTGTAATCCCAGAAAGCCTCAGCTACATAGCAAGACCTTGTTTTAAAATACAAAATAATAAATAAATAAGGAGGAGTTAATTATTGTGGTTAAATGGTAGGGCGTGGTGGGACATATCCGTAATCCCAGCCTTCAAGTGGCTGAGGCAGGAGGATCATTGTGAGTTCAAAGCCAGCATGAGCTATATAGTGAGTTCAAGGCCAACCTGAATAACGTGGAGGCATGACTCAAAAAGACAAAATAATAATAATAATAATAATAATAATTTTAAAAATTCAGTCCCAAGACTGAAAAGGTGATAACTATTAAAAAAAAAAAAAAAAAAAAGATAACTATACAAGAGGGGAAGGGAAGTCCCTACAGAGATGGACTTACCCCGAAGCAGCTGGGATCACAGCTGGAGGATGATCCTATGGGCTGCCAGCCTTTATAGGTGACTGCCTTGCTTTGTTCAAGGTTACACCTCTTTCTGGGGAACATCCATATCCAATGACTAATCAACACAGACAGACAAGGGTCCAGCCTGCCGTTTTGCCTACACTAGTGGTGGCGAACCTATGGCACGTGTTCCACAGCCCGATGTTTGTTATTTTTGAAACTTCTAAGAGGTTTGCCATCATTGGCATAGTCGTACACAAACTCTGAAGGGTCATCCCAGCTCCAGAGCACACTGTGGGTCAACTCAGGCCTTGTTATGACTGTATCACCATTCTCCCTGTGTTTAATCCTGCTTTTTTTTCCTCCTTTCCATATAGGTATTGGTGTCACTCAATAATAAATGTCCTGAATGTTATTTCCACCTCTCAACATGCAACAATGGTTTGCTCCAAATAACAACTGTCTGGGAAAACCCAAACTAACATGTAGGAGAGGGCAGGTGGAGAGGCCTTGAGACAACTTCATGAGATTGAGAAATCTCTGGCGAGTACCCAGCTTCTCTAACTCTTATCTTTTCCAGCTCCAACCCACACCTGACCACAACTACATGAGAGATCCTAAGAACCACCCAGCTGAGCCCTTCCTAATCCCAGCACTCGAGAGGCTGAGGCAGGACTGTGAGTTCAAACCAGCCTGAATTGCATAGTGAAATCTTGTCTCAAAAAGACAAAAAAAGGCATGTTTAATAATTAATTATACCCAGGGGTAGTGACACAGGCCTATAATCCCAGCACCTCAGAGACTGACACAGGAGGATCGCCACAAATTTGATGCCAATCTGGACTACACAGTGAAACTCTGTCTCAAAAAAGAAAACAAAAGTAATAATAGTAATAATTAATTATAGGTCAAATAATGCTCAGTTAAATTCATACTCCCAGGCTGGGCATGGTGGCACACACCTGTAATCCCAGCACTCAGGACGCTGAGGTAGGAGGATCGTTGTGAGTTCCAGGCCAGCCTGAGCAGCGTAGTGAGATCCTGTCTCAAAAAGACCAAAAAAAAAAAAAAAAAAAAAAAAATTCATGTTGTGAGATTCTCATGAAAATGTAACTTGTGATTTTTTGAGGCAGGGTCTCACTATGTAGTTCATTTAGGCGTTGGACTCACTTAGGCCAGGCTGGTCTCGAACTCCCAGCCATCCTCCTGCCTTAGCCTCTGGAATGCTGAGATTATAGGTGTGCCTGCACCACCACACCTGGTCCCATTAGGAAATTTTTTTTAATTGGCTGATATTTTCTTGGTTTTTTTGGGTCCCCCCCTCCCCTCGGCTACTGGGAATCGAACTCACGACCTTGTGCTTGCCAGGCAGGCTCTGTGCCCCTGAGCTAAATCCCCAGCCCCCAGCTGATATTTTCTTGGGAACAAGTGATGAATGAAGAATTAAGGATAACTGAAGATTGTTCTTTGTCTTAACCTTTTTTTTTTTTCTTTTTGTCTTTTTGAGACACGGTCTCACTATGCAGTTCAGGCTGGCCTTAAGCTTACTTTGTAGCCCAGGCTGGTCTCGAATTTGCAAGGATCCTCCTGCCTCAGCCTCCCGAATGCTGGTATTACAGGCGTGTACCACCAACCTGGCTGTTTTAACTTTTTAACTTTCCCTTTTCCAAACTAGTTAATTTACGGTCTCAAGATAAAGTAAAGCCATCCAACTAACCCATTTTCTCTGGAGTTCAGGCTGATTTGGAACTACCAGAAATTGTTCTCACTTTATTGCTGAGAAATCTTGTCCCAGAAAACTGAGTCATTACTGCTCCCTTTAGGTCTAGAAGAGGCAATCAGTACTCAGTGAACACCCACAATGCTAGCTGTCCATCGTGCTAATACCCCTTGGGGACTTTCCAGCTCATCACCCTTTAAGGCAAGGTGAGATTGTTTTGTATTTTTTCATTTGCATACAGCCTCGGGGTTAGTGGAATATATGTCTATATATTTATATCTACCTGAAGTGAGTTACCACTGGGCATGGTGGCACATGCCTATCATAGCAACGCTCAAAAGGCTAAGGCAGGAGGATAGCGGTGGGTTTGAGGCTCACAGCCTGCCCCGCCAATAGTGAGTTCAAGGCCAGCCTAAACTATATGGAGAGACCCTACGGCAAAAATTTTTTTTAAAAAAATGAGTTACAAAGGAAATAACTGAACTTTGGTGAAGGTACATGGAGAGGTATGCTGTCTGCAAAGATGTGCCCAGTGATTTCTGCCATCCCTGGGCATATGTGGCCTCCTCTCGTCAAGAGATGGGGTCCACTTCTCCTCCCCTGAATTTACTTTCACAAATAAAATAAAATAGAAATAGCACTGTTCCAGATCTACGCCCAGCCCTTAAGAGGCTGGAAGTTTCTATTTTGCTGTCCTGGGAGCCAATTCTCCTATAAAGAGATCCACCCATCCTACCAGAGAGGAAAGCCATTGTATATTTCACTATACAGACAAGGACCCTGGAGCATGAGAGGCTATGAAGAAAGTGAGAGTCCAGAAATCTCCCAGCTGCCAGGTGTGGCGGCACACACCTATAATCCCAGCACTCAGGAGGCTGAGGCAGGAGGATCACAGTGAGTTGAAGGCCAGCCTGGGCTACATAGCAAGACTCTGTCTCGAACAAAAAATTGTAAATTCTAGTTGAAATTGCCAGTTTGAATCACCCCTTTGCACTGAGAGTGCAAACTATTTTTAACATTAGCCAAACACAAAATTAAAATGAGTCATCTAGAAATAAAGCCATATTGCAATATCAAATAGAAATGATTGATTTTAAGATTTTGCACTCTTAAGAATTATTGTAGCCAGGTGTGATGGTGCACGCCTGTAATCCCAGCATTCCAGAGGCAGGAGGATTGCCATGAGATTGAGGCCAGCCTTGGCTACATAAGTGAATTCAAGACCAACCTGCATTACATAGTGAGACACTGTCTAAAAAAAAAAAAAAAAAAAAATTGCAACACTATGTTTCTCCAGTAGCACAGATGATAAATAGTTGCCTTAGAAGAAATTTGTAATTTTGGTAACAAGGCTACTTTTGAAAAAACAACTTGATTCGGTTCCTGGTACCAGAGAAAAACCAAAAAGAAAAAGAAAAAATAACTTGAAATATCTGGTTAAACATGGAGAATTTGGGCTGGGCATAATGGCACATGCCTGTAATCCCAGCACTGGGAAGGCTGAGGCAGGAGGATCACTGTGAGTTCGAGGCCATAAAATGTTTTAAAACTATACACCCATCTGCAATTCTCCTTTAAGGAAACAACTGCAAAAGCATGTAAATACATATAAAAAAGAATATGCAAATTGAAGTTTGTCATAGGTAAAAACTGAAAATAACTTCTTCCAGATGCAGAAGATTGGTTAAATACATCAGGTTGGATCTGGGAGTGTAGCTCAGTGGTAGAGTACATGCTTAGTATGCACATGGCTCTGGGTTCAATCTATAGCACTGAAAAAAATTATTTCTATGCAATACTATGCAGCCATTAAATTGGTAACATGGATATAGAGGATTTTTTTTTTTTTTTGAGACAGGGTCTTGCTAGGTAGTTCAGGCTGGCCTTGAGCTCACTTTTGAAGCCCAGGCTGGTCTTGAACTCTCAGTGATCCTCCTGCCTCAGCCTTCTCACTGCTGGGATTACAGGAGTGTGCCACCATGCCCAGCAAGATTTAGTGACATAGAAAAATTTTCACAAATCCTGTATTGTCCATAGATATAGATATTGATATAGACATAGATACAGATATGGATATATATTACCTAGGAGCCAGGCATGAGGGCTCACACCTGTAATCACAGGACTTGGGAAGCTGAGGTGGGAGGATTGCCATGAATTTGAGGCCAACTTGGGCTACAAAATGAGTTCA
>NW_004955413.1:521380-523479 GCF_000276665.1 Chinchilla lanigera | reverse complement strand
TTTATATGTATACAATTATTACTATTTAAATAATATGTTTTACTTCTTGGGAGGCCAAGGTGGGAGCATCACTTGAGCCCAGGAGTTTGAAACCAGCCTGGACAACATAGCAAGTTCTTATCTCAAAAAAATTATAATGAAAAATAATTACTGAGAGGAAAAGCAATAAGCCATTGCTAAATTCTGATGTTTTCTATTATTTCTTTTATTTTTTTAAGCAAGGAGTAGGCCAGGTGTCCTGGCACACACTTGAATCCCAACGCCCTAAGAAGCTGAGACAAAAGGATCACAAGTTAGAGCCCAGACTGGGCAACTCTGTGCAAAGGTCCTAAGAGGAAGAAGGCGTGCCCGTGTGTGTGTGTGTGTGTGTGTGTGTGTGTGTGTGTGTGTGTGTGTGTAGGCTGTTACACCTCTGTGGTAGAATACTTTCTAGAATGTACAAACCCCATCACTTTAAACCCCATAAATTTTTCCAATACACATGGATTTCCTGTGATACTGTTTCTTAAATAAAAGATGTAGATCCTGAAATATTAAACACATTGGATGGTAGAAAAATGAAGAGAATGATAGATCTATGAGTTCATTAATAACTGCATTTCACTTTTGCAGACATTATCTTAGAAGCGACTTCAAGGTTTTTGGGTTTTTTTAGGCTTTGGTTTTGGTTTGTCTTTTGGGGAGCGGTTGAGACAGGAGTTTGCTATGTAGTTCGGGCTGACCTTGAACTCACGGTGGTCCTCCTGCCTCAGCCTCCCAAGTGCTGGGATTACAGCTGTGCACTACTATGCCCAGCTAAAGTGACTTCAGGTTTTAAAAAACGGGTTTTTTTTTCCTTAAATTTCCTCCTCAGAGCACTGCCTCCCCAGTTACTATGGGGAATTAACCAAGACAGCAGCAGCCATTTGGAAATGTCCACTATTGACTTGAAAGGTTTTGAGTTTTGCCTAACTACCCTAGTATGTTTTGAGTGAAGAGTAAAAAGAGCCTGACTTTTTGTTCTAATAACATCTCTGTGACCTCAATCAAGTCACTTACCTTTTAGGACTCTGTTCTAAAAGTGGACAGGGCTGAAGATGCAGTGTAGTGGTTGAGTGCCTCAGATGTGGGAAGCCCTGGGTTGGATCCCCATCATAAGTAAAGAAAGAAAGGAAGGATAGCTAATCTGGATAAATAAGATACTCATGTAAACACAGCAAGCTCTTTTCTCATTTCACAGAAATCCAAATCATTAATCAAGATATGATTTGAGGCATGGTATGGAGATGCACGCCTGTAAACCCAGCTCTTGGGAGGCTGAGGCAGGAGGATTGATGCAAGTTCAAGGCCAGCTTGAACTACACAGCAAGACCCTCAAAAAAACGAACAAAAAAAGACGTGATCTCAGAACAAACTTCTGACTTGGGAAAGCTAACCATCACCACAAGAGTTTGCTATATTATGCTTTGATTAGGACTCAGACATAATAGTTCCTTTAAAAACAAGAAAATGATGAAATTCAAAAATTTCATCAAAAATTTCATCAAATTTTTGATGAAATTAAAAAAAAAACTTTAATTAATGATGAACATTTCTCATTATTGAAGGGAAAGTGTAGAAATGTTGATGTTTTGTGATTGGGTTGGTACACAGCCTTCATTTAAGTTAGGGAATGTTCTAGACTGGAAGGAAGAAGAGAGGACAGGATGAGGTGGCCACGAGAGCAGATGGAACAAGTAATAATTCTAGGACACCGTGATAACCGTTTTCCTCCCTCCTGAGGAAGAAGTTTACAGCATATATCAAAGAGCTCCCGCTTGACAATCAGTCCCTTGGGTTAGCTCTGGAAATGAAGCACGCTCTGTCTGCCCCGAGGTGGCAATTGCTCCGTTCTTACTAGAACTACAGGACCAAGTTACACCATGGTGTTTCTCTTCCCATCCTGGCAAAGATTGCTGGTAGGTGCATCAAAACTTTTTTTGATAGTACTGAGGAATCAAACCCAGGGCCTGGTGCGGGCAAGAAAGGGCTCTACCACTGAGCCCCAGCCCCAGCCCAGTCGGGTCTCAGTGGTAATTATGCTCCACCCCCTCCTGCGTTCCATACAGCAGGCTCCACCA
>NW_004955413.1:467317-520899 GCF_000276665.1 Chinchilla lanigera | reverse complement strand
AAAAAAAAAAAAAAGAAAGAAAAGAAAAGAAAATAGATGGTAAGGAGCGTTCCCACTGGCTAGGATCCTTAGCGGCAAACACACTGCCTCTGCTTCTCCAGCCGGAAGGGGCCAGAGCTCTCAAGTACTGTCCCGCAGACCGCGGCGTCAGCAGCACCCGAGCACCTGTTAGGTGTGCGACTGTCTGGACACCCCCTGACCCCAGAATCAGGAACTGGGGGTGAGGCCCAGAAATCTGCATCCTAACAAGATTTCAGGTAGTTCTGATTACGCTAGAATTTAAGAACCAATCATGGGGCTGGGGATTTACCTCAGCGGCACAGCACCTGCCTGGCAAGAGGGAGGTCGTGAGTTCGATTCCTGGTAGGGGGGGCGCGGGGAGAACAAATTATGTAAGGGAGAGTTCATTGATACCTACCTGTGTGCTTATTCTGGCTCAGCCTAGCAACTAAATGATCAACCACAGCTGAATTCCCAACCCTCAAAACTTATTTTCTAGCTGGCCCTGGTGGTGCATACCTGTAATCCCAGCACTGGGGAGGCTGAAGCAGGAGGACTGCAGGGAGTTCAAGACTAGCCTGGGCTACATAGTGAGTTCAAGACCAGCCTGAATTAGAGTAAGGCCCTGTCTCAACAAAAGTAAAATAAAACAAACTCATTTTTTTTTCAGGGTATAACAAAGAATTGGAAAAATAAATAAATAAATAAATAAATAAATAAATAAATAAATAAATAAACCAAAGAATTGGAATAATACCTGAGGGTCCTTTTGGCCTGAACTCTGTAAACCGCCCAGGGGAAAAAAATAAGTAAATAAATATCTCAGTGAGTAGATTCATTCAACAAATATTTATGTGCTTTGCACAGAAGTACTTGTTGTCCCAGCACACAGCATGGTAGCACATATCTGTAATCCCAGCACTCTGAGAAGCAGAGAAAGTAGGTTTACAAATTCAAACCCACCCCGGACAATTTAGTGATTAACGCCTTGTCTCAAAATAAAAAATTAAACTGGGTGTGGTGGGACATGCCTGTAATCGCAGCATTTGGGAAGGTGAGATAGGAGGATTGCCTTGAGTTCAAGGCCAGCTGGGGCTAAATAGTAAGTCCAGACCAGCCTGAACTATGTAGTGAGGTTCTGTCTCTAAATAAATAAATTAAATTAAATTAAATCAAATTAAAAATTAGGGGGAAGAGGGGTTGAAGGGAGGGGAGGGAAATGGTAAAAAAAAAGAATCTAGATATATCATATATGGGTACAAATTCTATATGATAAATGTTTCACTGTGGATATCTAAAATGCACTAATAAAATTTATTTTATTTTTTGAGACAGGGTCTCACTATGTAGTTCAGCCTTGCCTTGAACTTGTTCATGTAGTCCAGGCTGCCCCTGAACTCAAGGGGATCCTCCTGCCTTAGCTTCCTTAGTGCTGGGATTAGAGGCATGTACCATCATGCCTGGCTAAAATTAATTTTGAAAAAAAATAAAAATAAAAAAATAGGCCTGGGAATGGAGCTCAGTGAGAAGACCCTGGTTCAATCCTTTTTAATTAAACAGGTTGCCAATACTTTAGACCACAAACTTTACCTGTCATCTGTCTGCAAGATTCTCATACTGTATTAGTCATGCATTGTGAACTGGAAAACTGAAGAAAAAAATCTGCCTCAAATGGTGGTGCACACCTGTAATCTCAGCACTTGGGAGGTTGAGATGGGAAGACTGCTGTGAGGCCAGCCTGGGCTACCGGAGAAAAACCAAAAAAAAAAAAAAAAAAAAAAAAAAAATCCAAAGAATTCTGACCACACTCCTGCTCCTAATTCTTTGACTTTAATTTTTTTAACACGTTCGTGTTTGTTTAAAGGGTTTCCATATTAATGTATTAGTAACTCAGCATATAAGGCTAGATGTGATTAACTATCAATTAAATTTTTTCTGGGCCTACATTATCTCACAACAGAATGCTACTTGCTTTTCTGGAAAATCTGTCTCCTCTTTGTTTCTTTTTCTCAGTAATTAGTTACTACAGGCACTGCTTGAATAAATTCCTATGACCCTCCTTGGCTTTGGGTTTTTTCAAAAATCTGCCTCCCTCTTCTACTGAACCCCTTTATACCCTACCACACAAACTTGGAGTCCTTGGTTCCTGTAATGTTTCAACTAGTGAGTTTAAATATCTAGGATAAACTGGGCTTGGTGGTACATGCCTGTAATCCCAGCACACAGGAGGCTGAAGCAGAAGGATCACGGTAAGTTTGAGGCTAGCCTGGGCTGCATTGTGAGTTCAAGACCAGCCTGAACTACACAGTGAGACCCTATTAAAAAAAAAAGAAAGAAAAAAGAAAGAAACTAAACTAACTAAATAAATATTTAGATTAGGCCCTTTTAAGAAAAGGTAGACAAAAAGTCCCCACACTTGAACGCTTTTGATTCTGACATTCACATTTCACTGCGTCTACAAGGACGGGAGATGGCGCCAGAAGGCAGTGGAATGTCTCGGTTTTAAGTAGGCTTTTAGCCAGCTCCAGGGTGAGTAAAGGGCTTGAGAGGTGGACCCACAACTCAAAGGTGCCAGAATTTGAGTAGAAATAAAGATGGAGCACCCTGAGAGCTTCTTGACACTTACTCCAAATCAGCATGGTTAGAAAGCAGCAGCAGAAATAGTCACGGGAAAGCCGAAGATTAAAATGAAGCCAAATCCGAGAGGACGACGCCCGCCACCCTTCTCCGTTTCTCCGGGACACGGGTGCCTTCGTCCGATCCGGGGCTCGAGCGCGGGGCAACGGCTCGCTCAGGGGTGGAAGGCGCTGGTTTGGGGCTGAGACATCTTCGTGAAATAATGGCCAATTGCGTCCTTCCCAGAACTAATCGCCCCCAAGACTTTGAATTTAAAATTCGCAGACAGGCCAGGAGGTGGCGCAGGCGAGACACACTTACCTGCCTCTGGGAAGTGGAATCTCAGCCCCAAACGCTCCGGGGACTCTGTCCTGACAGAGGTCACTCGCTCCAGACCTCCGCTCTCCTCCCAAGCTGCCTCTGCCTGCCTGCTTGCTTTGTTTTCTTTTCTCTTTATTTATTTTCCTGTGTTAACCATTCTGTTTCCAAGAAGTCTAATTTACACTTTACATCTTTTATTCTCTATAGGTGGGATGGATGGGGCTTTGGGGAAAACCTCAAAACAGAAACTTTTCCATAGAGAAAGAATAATTGAAGGGCGAAAAGGGCATAAATAGGGAAATGACAGCTACAAAATAGACTTGGGGATGAACCGCAGGGGCGGCGAGCTCCGGCGGGCAGGCGCGGAGGACCCGGCGCGTGCATTATTCTGTGTGTCTGGCTCGCCTCGCGCTCCCTCGTGCGGCTTCTGCGCCCTGCGTCCGGCCGATCTATGGTTATTTCTTGCTATTCCTTGCTGCTCGGCAGGCGCAAGGGGGCAGGGGCGCTCGGACGCGTAGTCCCCCGGCCAGAGGCTCCGGTGAGGGTTAGGGAGGAGAGAGGTTTCAGTGACTGACTGGAAATTATCTGCGGCCTCCCGCTCCCCGCTGAGGGATTTGGGACGAGCATTCCGATCGGGATTTCCCCCCGGGGGAGCGCGGCGCATTCCTGAGGCGGCGGCCTCCGCGCTCCGATGCGCCGCCCGGGAGCGGGCTGCGCCCAGCCTCCGCCGTCCCGCCCCGACCCTCGGTGGGCCGGAGGGGACCTGCGCCCCGCTCCTTCGGACCACGTGGTCTCGGCCCTTCCCTCGCGCTCTGGAGTCCGCCTTTTTCAGACGGCGGCAGGCGCGATTGTCCCCGCGGCCTCCTCCCGCGCCGGCCTCCCCGGAGGGGCCAGTGTCCTCGGTGACAAAAGCCGCCCTACATCGCAGCTCCCTGGGGAGCCCCTCCCCCGCCGGCACACAGACCGGCTTTATCCGCGGCGATCCGCCCCCCGCCCGGGCACGCGGACCCGCACCCCGCGGGAAGGGCGGCGACAGGCGCGGGGGAGCGATCGCTCGGGACGGGCTCTCCGCGCCTCACTTCTACTCCGCACCCCACATTTCGGACCTTGACTCTGCGCCCCCACCCGCACGCTGAGTTCCCGGCTCCCTCCTGTAATCTGTCGCCAAACGTTAGGCCCCCAACTCCAGGGCAGTTCACACCATCCCATCGGGCGGGCAAAGGAGAACACAGGGTCCCCTGGAGGGGCTGGGCTGGGCCCCAAGCCCTCCTGCCCTGCCCGCCTGCTCCAGGGGACACCATCCAGCCGGGTCCGCGAAGAGCTGAGCTGGGAAGCGCGCACCCCCGCTGGGCTCTGAGCCGCTCGCGCTCCGGGGAAGCTCGCGCTGTGCTCCGGCTCGAGCGGGGCCGTCCTGCGTGCCTAATCGGCTATTTAAGGAGCTGCCCGCCAGCAGCCGGGCACCCCCCCTCCCCTCGTGCACCCGTCCAGAGCCACCTTAAAAGCGGGAGGCAGTTGTGGAGCGGCTGGCTGGCGAGCCAGAGGAGTGAGACTGCAGAGGTAGATAAAGAGAGAGGGCAGAGAGAGGGAGCGGAGACAGAAGGGGTAGCGAGAGATTTATCTTGGAATCCAGAGAACCACGGTACCCGACTGAAAATCAAACTCTGCAGAGACAAAGATAGCAAGCGGAAAAGAAATAAACATACTTAAGGCCAGGAACCTCTCTATCCCTTACTCCCTCTCTCTGTCCTAGTCCTCTAGACCCCAAACTCCTGGCCCCGGGTCCTTTGCTGGGGATACCATGTTGTTCTTCGCCCTCCTGCTTGAGGTGACTTGGATCCTGGCTGCCGGCGGGGGTAGGTACAACTGGATGTCTGTGTGTCGGTCTGGGAGCAAGTCAGCATACTTGCTCCGGGTGGGTGGAGGGGCTGGAACAATGGGCTCCGGTGTGCGGGAGACTGCTCCCCTTCTTTTCCTTTTACCTTTCCAGCCTTGCTGTACTGGGGAGCTGAGCACAAGGTGTGTACACACACAAGGGCAGGAATCTCTTCGCAGGCTACAGATTCCAAAACTCTTTCCTCAAGGCCCTAGTCCCAGGCGACCCTCCTGGCTTTCTTTATTTATGAACTCTGTGATTACCCAGCCAAAGAGACCTGGAGTGATGGGATCAAGGGTGGGGGTGGGGGAATCCTACACCACAGCGGCCCTGGTCTCTGGCTGAACATCTCACCGCAGAGCTGACCCTTAACTCCATGGAGTAAGTCATTTCCCAATTTCCCCCCCTCAAAGCAACAGCAATAATACTCAACCTTTGTGCGGCCCTTTGCAGTTTACAAAGGACTTACAGGAGCGGGAGATAGGGGGTTCCTGGGAGACAGGCCCAGGTGCACCTCTCACCTAACAGGAAACACAGAAATAGCCCGGTGCAGTCTCTCTGGTAGCACACAGTAAGTGTGGAATTAGTTTCTCGGAAGAGCAAGGGGACAGGGTGTGTAGAAAGCGGGCAGAAGGCAGGAGGATGCTGGTGCGGCCAGATGGAGTCACATCTGAGGAGAAGGAAAGGAAAGAGGAGGAAAAGCTGTCGACTCAGCATGTCAGGGATTTGCTGAGAAGGGCACCTTCCCAGAGCAAGGGGGCTGGAGCTGTTGGGGGCCCCTCTGAGCTAGGAAATGCCAGCCCTCCCTTGGGCTGCTCCTGAGAGTTGTCTGGGCTAAGAACAGAGCAAGGATGAGATCCAAGACATCTTACCATAAGAAATTGGAGGGAATCACAGAACAGGGTAAAAAATTTAGGATTTCTTTCCAGAGTTTTTGGCAATTTAAATATTGCAGTGAAAATTAACAAGGCTTCTCTCTTCTCCCTGAAGCAGCTTGGGTCTGGGTGGGGGGCCAGACCAGCAGACCCTCAGCATTTCAGCCAGAGGCAGGATGGCACGAGAGCCTGGCATGTGACCCAGCTGGCAGCTCTGCTTGCTACACACAATGCTTCACTTTCATCCTGTCCCTGCCAGCCTGGCTGCCTGTGCCCACCCACCACCCTCAACCTAGTGTAGACTCTGCCCTGACTCCTGTCCTTTCCAGAGCTATTGGGGATATGGGGAGCAGAGGCTCCTGAGGTGGGGAGTTTCCTCTAGAGCTAGTGGGACCAAAAAGGAAGAATTTAAATATTAATTTGCAGCTCAGTGCTATCCTTCAAGCAGTGCTCCCGGGCACAGGAATAACCCCTTGTGCCACAGCAGCGGTCGCAGCAGCAGTGCTCGCTCACAGGCTCCGAATGTCTTCCCTCCTCTCTGGTCCCTTCCTTTCAAACCCTCTACCCAGTCACCCCACCCCACCTGAGTCTGCTAAGTGCCCGAGTGACTTGGCCCAGACTAGAGAAAGGTTAAGTGTTGGCCAAACTGCACACTTGGGTCCTGGTTAATTTTAGTCTCCAGGCTTTATCTCTTCATTGCTCCTCCCCCTTTACTCCGCAGGCCCAAGCACAGCCTGGCTGCCAATCTTAAATAGGCCCCCGGACCTTTCCACCAAGGTGTCCAGTTTCAGGGCTTCCTTCGGGAAGTGCTGAGGGGGGGCAGGTGGAGGGTGCAAGGGGGGCAGAGTGGAGGCAGGGCTGGCCCTGCCACTGGCTGTAACCCAAACTGCTCTGCCTTGCAGGCCACCACTGGACATACGAAGGTGAGAGCAGAACTCCATCCTGCCGACACCCCATCTCTGCGACTCCTGCTTGGCTTCCCCTGTGGGTGGGAAGGTTTCCTTTAGCTCTGAGCTCTACCACCTCCCTTCGCTCTCTGTGCCCGAGTTTTGCCTATGTGACTCCTAGACCCCGTTCTAATCATTAAATCCCACACCTCCTGATTCAGCATAAAAGCCAATTGAGTCCCCAGTAAATCCATGTGGGAGTGAGGGAGATGGAGTGGAAAGAGAACTGGGTGGGCGATGAGCTCTGGCTGCCTTTTCCCTTTCTCTACCCTAACCCTCCCAGCCCCTAACCCACCTCTGGAGCTGGGCCAGGGCTTGAGGTCAGAGGTGAGGAAGAGACTGGTGGGAGAGTTTGCGACCTTGGGGCAGGTGGAACTCAATCCATTTGAGCTTCTGATTAATGACTACACTGAATTCCAGAGTCAATAACAAGGTTCAGTGTGAGAACAAGAAGTGAATGGCGGAAAGTCAGGGCCCCTGAATTGCAATGCCTGGTGATAGGGAGCCCCGCGGAGACCCTATCTCTCTAGGATCACTGATTTCTTCCCACTTGATTACTCCTACTCTCTAATCCTACCTCTCTGGATATTCAGGCTTTCTATCCATCTCTTCTTCCCCTCATTCAACTTTCTTGTCCTCAAACTACAGGTAAGTAAAAGGGCTACCACTGCCCATTTCTCAGGGTCGCTGGGAACCATCCCTGCCTTGGTAGGTCAGGGGAACTGCAGCATGAGGTCTAGTGGGTCTGACTTCACCGGCCCTGCCCAGCTGGGTGGATGGAAGTGCATTTTACCTCCATACAGATGGGCTACTTGGTGGAGGCTGTTGAAGGGTGGCTGAGGCTTCAGGGCAGAACAAATATCCGTGGTAACCCCCACCAGGCCCTCATGGTCAGGAGCACTGGCCAGCCTCTTACCCAGAGTGTGGAAGCGATGCCCAGTCCCCCATTGATATCCAGACAGACAGTGTGACATTCGACCCTGAGCTGCCTGCTCTACAGCTCCATGGATACAACCAGCCTGGCCCCGAGCCTTTGGACCTACATAATAATGGCCACACAGGTAAAAAACAAAACAAAAAAGCCCAGGCTCCAGGGGGTTGTGGGCTCTAGTTCAAACCTTAGGAGTCAGGAGGAAAATATTCTCAAAAGTTGTGGATTCTTAGAAAGCTCCATCCGTCAATTTGGAAGTGTGAGAATGGGCATCAGGCTCCTGTAGCCAAGGAGGGGACCGAATGTCTACAATCAGGCTCGATGGACAGCTAGTGCTGTAACAGACTTGACCATCACTGAAGACAGGGAGCTCTGCTAGCAAAGCACAGTCACAGGAGGAGCCAGGCCACTGGGGAAGGAAGAAGGAAGCCGAGGGCCAAGTTTCCAAGAAGAGGTGGCAGCTATGGCGGAAATGGCCCTCACCTCCCACCAACTCCAGCTTGTTCTTTTCCTCACAGTGCAGCTCTCTCTGCCCGCCAGCCTGTACCTGGGCGGGCTGCCCCGAAAATATGTAGCTGCCCAGCTCCACCTGCACTGGGGTCAGAAAGGATCCCCAGGGGGGTCAGAGCACCAGATCAACAGTGAAGCCACAGCTGCGGAGGTACCTGGGAACAAAGGGCTTAGACCAGGACACAGACAACACAGGGAAAGGATCTTGGGGAAAAAGTCATCCTGGGGGTTAAGACCTAGCTTTGGGAGACAGCCTTACAGCATGCTGGGCTCACGGTGGTGGCTGGGTCAAGGCCTTGCAGGGGTGGGGAAACATTCAATGACTTGCTTCCCCTCTCTTTTTCCCTCAGCTCCACATTGTTCATTATGACTCTGATTTCTATAGCAGCTTGAGTGAGGCTGCCCAGAGGCCTCAGGGGCTGGCTGTCCTGGGCATCCTAATTGAGGTCAGTGGCCTCCAATTGCTCCCAGCCTCCAATTGTCCACTTTCTCTGCATCTCCTAGAGCTATTCTGCTGCCCTCCTCCTTCCTAAAACGGGCAGCAACCCACCCTAACCAGTTATCCTGTGCATGAACGTCTTCCTCCTTTCGTCTCCCTCCAGGTGGGTGAGGCTGAGAATCCAGCCTATGAACACATTTTGAGTCATTTGCATGAAATAAGCCATAAAGGTGAGCCCTAAAAATCTATAGTAAGAGGAAGTCAATTAGACTTTTTAAAAAATTTGTATTTTTTTTGGTCTTTTTGAGACAGGGTCTCGCTATGCAGTTCAGGCTGGCCTTGAGCTCACTTTGTAGCCCAGGCTGGTCTCGAACTCCCAACGATCCTCCTGCCTCAGCCTCCCGGAGTTTTGGGTTTACAGGGGTGCACCACCACGTCCGGTGGCTAGACTTTAGGGAAACTCAAAAACTGACCTTGCCGATGGCACACACCTATCAAGTCAGCACTGGGGAAGCTGAGGCAGGAAGATCACCATAAGTTTGAGGCCAACCTAGGCTACATAGTGAGTTCAAGATCAGCCTGAACTATACACTGAGACCCTCTCTCAAAGAAACAAAAACTGACCTAAAGCCAAGCATAGTGGCACATGCCTGTAACCCTAGCACTCTGGGAGGCTGAGGCAAGAGGTCCACAAGCCCAAGCCCAACCTGGGTGACTTAGCAAGACCCTACCTCAAAATAAAAAGTTTTTTAAAAAGGCCAAGGATGTTGCTTAAAGTCTTGGGTTTGATTCCCAGTGCGCCCACCAAAAAAACAACACCCTGATCTACAAAGCTTGGGGAGAAAGCAATAAACGATGGCCAGTGGTTTTGCTTCAGGGAATTACATCTAGGTAAGCAGCTAGAGTGTAAAGAGGGAAGAGATCAGTCCTAGTCTGTTGTCCCCAGATCAGAAGACTACAGTGCCTCCCTTCAGTGTGAGAGAGCTGCTCCCCTCCCAGCTGGAGCAGTTCTACCGCTACAATGGCTCGCTCACCACTCCCCCCTGCTACCAGAACGTGCTCTGGACAGTCTTCTATAGAAGGGCCCAGATTTCAGTGGGACAGGTGAGTGGCGGGGTGGTTGTGACATCAGACCCTTTCCCATCCCCCAAAGTGACTTTCTCACTCTTCTGCTTAGCTGGAAAGGCTTCAGCAGACACTGTTCTCCACAGAAGAGGAGCCCTCTGAGGCCCTTGTCCAGAACTACAGAACCCCTCAGCCTCTCAACCAGCGGACTGTCTTTGCTTCTTTCATCCAAGGTGACTGTACAGGGCTCAGAAGTGATGGGAAAGCCAGGGACTCAATGGCAGGAACGAGCGAGCCCCTAGGAGGGAAGGGATATCCAGCTCTTACGTGGACTGGGAACCAGCCCCAGCCCTGCATGCTCAGGTCCAAGCAGCATGCTCTTCCCAGATGGGATGGGATCTGAAGCCCCACTCATCCACGTTTTCTTCCCCTACAGCGGGACCCACGTACACAACAGGTAAGACAGCCCTTAGGCAGGGGCATGGGTCCCTCAGCTAGTGGGTGAGAGGCCCAAGGCCTGTGTTAGCCCGAGACTGACACCTTCCATCATTATCTCCCCCAGGTGAAATGCTGAGTCTAGCTGTGGGAATCTTGCTAGGCTGTCTCTGCCTTCTGCTGGCGGTTTACTTCATCGCTAGAAAGATTCGGTGAGGTTCTACCTTCCATTCCTGCAGTTCTTTTCTATTAGAGAATATTCTCCTAGCCCATCCCTAATCTGCTTCACTACTCACTCCTGTACTAATCCCCTTTCCAGGAAGAAGAGGCTAGGAAACCGGAAAAGTGTGGTCTTCACCTCAGCTCGAGCCACCACGGAGACATAAACTCCCCTTCAGACGTCATGGAAACTTCCCCTTACTTATCAGGGAGTCTCCAAGTGGGGTGCAGAGACTGGCCAGAAAATACTGTTAGCAGTAGTAGGCAGACATCCCTCCTTCGTCTGGACATTTCCCCACAGAGAGGTAAGACCCCTAGTTTTCCTTCGAGGAAGAACAGCAGAGCTTCAGTTTCTCAAAACACGTAGGTGGTCAGGGACCCGTGTGTATTAATGCAGAGGGCAAGCTATTTTCGTTTAGTTGTTGAAGTTGGGAAGGTACCCCAAAGTCCCCCATTCTTCACCTTTATATCCCTTCCCTAGGTATAGTGCAGGATCTCCCCTTAGGAAAAAGGGCTGCTGCTGGGATTATATTTTTTTGCTCAATATATTTGAAAATTAAAGTTTCTGACCTTTACTCTGGCCTATCTTTTGAGGGTAAGAGTTCCTTAATCTCTCAGGTGCTAGAGACGAACAAAGGAGAGAGAAAAAGAAGCACAGTGATTAACTCCTTTCCCCACTCCTGAAAAGGGAGAGCCACATCTGGGAAATACTTAAAAGTGCCTGACATGTTAAACCACCAACCCCGATTTGCCCTGGCACCAAAGCTCTGCTTGCATATCAGTGGTTGCCAGGTAAGGAAGGAGGAGGAACAAGAGCCATGGCAGAGCGGAAATCTCAAAGAACATGTTAACCCCTTCCTTAAAACCAAGTCCCCCCACAATTATAAAGTCCGTTTTATTAGTCAAAATCACAATCACCTTGATTAAAAGGATGGGACACTCCACCCTGGCAAAATGACACAGTTTATAGAAAACCTCCCTAGCCCCCCACCCCACCCCAATTAAAAACTAGAAAAAATCTGCCCTCCTTCCCTGTGATGCCACAGCAGCCTGACCCCTCCAGGGGCACCGGGGCTGTGGAGTGGGCCAGCTCCCCCAGCACCCTCCACTTCACCTTGGGGAGAGAAGGGACGCTGGTGGTCAAGGAGGTTACAACCATTACTTCCAGTAATACCAGTTCCCAAACATGCACTTCCTTCCTTCCTCCCAGGGCCTGGGACTGAGAGGAAAAGGGATAGAAATAAGCCCAGCCATGAGGAACAATATAAGGAGGGAAAATATAGCCCAAGGAGGTTAGAAGAGTTTCAGCATACCTCCTCCCCCCACTTAAAAAATAAAAGGCAGTTGAGGTCTTTATCATACCAGAACTGGTTTCCTTCAGACCTGAGAAAAAGACCAGGACATCCCATTTGGGGAGAGGGAACTGGAAAACTCAGAGTTCATCTACCCATGAGCTTCCGTTCATTTCATCTCCAGGACAATGGCTAAACTAGGTCCCTTTTCTTGGCAACCTGCACTGTCCCGAACTGGAGATGGAGAAATACAGGGCGAGGAGGAGGGCACCCCAGGCCCAGGGGTCCCCCCCAGGTTCCCTCAGTCCTCGGGTGGGATGCGCAGGGCAGAATACACCATCACCCGACTGTCCTCCTGCCGGCGGCCTGCAGAGGGGAAGCGGGGTGAGTCATGGGCGGGGTGAGGGCAGAGCACCGACACACAGGGAATCCTGGACAACAAGGGGTCCCCAGGTGTGGGGTAAGTGAGGATTCAAACCCACCAGTCACTGACTGGTAACACTAAGATGCCAAAGGTCACAAATGGACAAAGCAAAACCCTGAAGGTGGCAGGACAGAACAACGAGACGGAGCATGTGGGAAATGGACCGGGCTGGGGCTGGGTTCAGTCACGGGCAGTGGGCAGGCAGGTGGGATCTGTCAGGCGATCAGTCCAGGTAGTCAGTCCTTACACGAGAGGCTGCGCTGGATACTTCGGAGGGACCCTCCCGCTGTGATGAAGGCCCAGAGTCCCATGGAAACAGTGACTGCATAGATGGGCAGCAGGCTGGCTTCATACCATGGGTTCAAGAATGTCTGGGAATGAGAGGAACCGTCGAAAAGAGGTTAGATTCTCCCTCTACCTAATCCCCACATTTCTTTGTGCCTCTGACCCAAAACTTGCCCAGGGATATCACCCAATTCCCCAGTCTTTCCCTCCAGAGGACCAGTACCTTGTGGTTAAGTAGACTTGATTTTCAACTCCCTCAAAGGCTTCTGCCACTCCTGCTCACCTCATGCCCTCACACTGCAGTTTAACCAATCCATTTGAGTGCCCCGAGTACCCCCAAAGCAGCTGATACAACTGATACTGAGATGACAGACCTCTCGACATCTTTCTGCCTCCACCCAAGATAAATGTTAAGAAGATACCCCCATCCCACTCACCATTAGAGGCTTTTCTCCCTAACTCAGGCCCCTATCTCCAACTCACCAGTCCTGATGTCAGTAGGTGACTCCCAACCACCAGGCCCAAAGCCCAGTACCGTCTCCTCTCACAGGCATCAAAGAACACAACTCCCCAAAAGGTATGGAGCAGGATAATGGCTGCTGTCAGAAAGGCTGCAGGGAGGGAGATGGGGATGAGATACATCCCTGATCTTCTCCCAGCCTCCTGAGATGTTGAGCCAAAGAAGTCTCCCAGGGAAGGCCAATAATCAGATCAGGGCCAGGGATGAATAGGGTATGAAGGCAAGATAGGAAGTGAGCCTTACCTGAAGTCAGGAAGTAATAGGGTGAGTCTCCATGGATCCCAACCACACCTGGCCCAAGTGCATCGGCCAAAATATTGATAACAGAGAAGACACCACTGATGATACCGAAGGAGAGACCAGAAACTGGGGGGAGGGAGGGTCTTGTCAATGTCAGAGCTCACTATTGCCTCTTCACCAATGACCCTTCCCATTCCCAGTAACAATTCTCCCACACCTACTCTCCCTCCAGACCACCTCTCCTTGGAAGTGAGGTATGAAGCAAAACAAGACACAACTTAGAACATGTGGATTATTTAGAGATTTCCCTGGGGAGGGGCCTGTCCAACTCCCTCCTCCAGTCCCTCTCCCTTGGCTCACCATAGGCCATCTGTCGGATGGAGATGGGTGATCTTCCGTCCTCACTCAGCGATGCTAACCCCTCATCTGCCTTCCTGGGGTGGGGTGGGGCAGGGAAAACATGAAGGCGGGCTGGGATGGCCCTTTCCCTCTAACGTCCTCCCTTACCCCCTCCTTCCAAACCACCACCCAGAGGCTGCCCCTCTCCCCTCCAGATCTCCCCATCTTCTTACTTAAGCAGCTTGTAGTAGGCAAAGCGGAACACCTCCTGTAGAAGGACAGACACAGCAGCACCAAAAATCAGGAGGCCATACTGGAGCCGGGCATCGGACCGGTCTGTCACATGGACCAAGATGAACCAGACTACAGAAGCCAGAAGCAGGGATACCAGCCAGAAAAATGCCCTGAGAGAAAAGATAAAAGCAATGAGGCAAGAAGGGTAAGAGGCACGCAGAGAAATCGGGGATGGGGGTGGGGGTGGGGGGCCAGCCAAGGCTAGAGCATGAAAAGTGGTAGACTTCCGGATAGTGATGGAGACAGGGATCACATAGGGTAGGCAACTCATAAGAATCTGGACACAGAGGAAGGGAAATCTGATTAGAGATGACAGTCAGGGTGTGAGGGCACTGCAGGGCGAGGTACCCATTCCTGGATCCTCCCTCAGAGCTCGGCCGGCCCAGGCCAACCCAGCCCCCTCCCGAGTCTCGGCCTCGGGCCTCCTCTGACGTTGGGAGGCGTGTAGGAGGAATCTGTGCGTCCCTGCAAGGCGGAAACCAACTGCGGGAAAAGGCAAATCATCCAGATCTCAAACCCAACCCTGTCCAACCTACGTATCCACTTAATTCCACCAACTCAGTCTCCCAGGCTCGCCTCAGTTCCTCCAACCCCTTCCGCGTCTCTGTCTCTCCACGCTCTCCCACCTCTCTACGACCTCCTACTCACCCCGCGACCAAGATGATAACGCGAAGGGGGTCCCCAGCCACCGTGATCAAGAACAGCGCAAAGGCTGGGCCAAACGCGACGAAAGTGCATCCGAAAAACACTGCAGCTCCCATGGCGGGGCAGCTGGGGAAAGGGTTGGAACCCCGGCCAAGGGAGGCAGACGAAAGGTGTGCGCCAGTTAAGGAGTTCGTGTGGGGGTGGCGGCGCGACCCCCACAAGGGGCGCGGTGCAATGTCACCCCCGAACCCCAGGGAAGGGGGGGGCACCGCAACCCCAGGCGAAGGTCCGGCTGACTTCGTCTACGGAAGCCGAGAAAAGGACAAACCTGGGCCTCAGCCCCATGGCCACCTCCCATCTAATCCCCACCCGGAAAACCAATGAGGAATCAGCGGGGACGAAGCTGCAGGGCAGGGGCGTGGCTGCGCGACCTGCTGGGAGTTGTAGTCTCCAGTCATCCGAGGCTTCGACCTTGTCCTGGGAGTGGCTCGAACTATTCAAAGGGAAGGAGTGGAGCCTGATCCTTGTGGAGGCACGGATTCATGGGTTCTGTTGCACCTTGGCCATGGTTTGTGGGGAAGAACGATAACAATCTTCTTCTTTTCTTTTTTTTTTTTTTAGACAAGGTCACGCTAAAATGCTAAATAGTCCAAGATGGGTGAGAACATGGGGTCCTCCTGCCTCAACTCCCAGAGTGCTGGGGTTACAGGAGTGGGCCACCACGCTGGGCTACCCTATCTCTTCTTAAAGGGCTGCAGAGAGGAAAGATCCAGTTTGAACCTAAGAGATAATACAAAGAGCACAGGACAGAGGGCGCAGGGAGATAGGGACGGGCATTGTTCTCACTTGAATGAAAGGAAATGGGCTGGAGCTGCTGCCTAAGGGATAAAAGATACAAAAGTAGAAACTCTTTGGACAGGCTACTACCGGAGACACAGAATGCCTTATTTCGCTAGTACACCCGTCAACTGTGATCTGCAATGACAAAATAAGAGAAAAGCCGAAGGAGCCCGGGGAGAAATGTTAGGAAGTTTAGAAGGAATTCATAAGTTTGAAAAGTAATTAAGAGTGTTGAGGCTGAAGGAAAATGACGTGCATCCCCACCACCACATCCGCTACCAGTCAGTTCCGTTTACAGCATACTTCCTCTATATATTTTCTAAAAAATGAAGAGAAAAACAAAATAAAACAAAACAAAAAATAAATAAAAAATGAAGAAAGCAAGCAAGCTAAAGAGAGGTTTGTCTTTGGGGAGAATGTTTAAGCAAAGGAGTCAGGATGGGAAAGTGAGCAATCTCGAACACTGTTTTCTTTTTTTTTTTTTTACTTTTTTGAGACAAGGTCTCCTTATGCAGGTCAGGCTGGCCTTGAGCTCACTTTGCAGCCCAGCTGGTCTCAAACTCGCAAAGATCTTCTTGCCTCAGCCTCCCAAGTGCAGTATTGTTTTTCATAGTCTATTCAAAGTACCAAAAAACTATAGAAACTGAAAAGAACCACATTCCTGGAGGTGACTTATGATTCAGTGAATATATTTGCATTCACCTAGGTGTTTTACATGTTGTTCAGGAAATTCTGGAAAGGGGTTGAGGAACTGATTCACATAGTCACCAAGGATATCTTTCCCTCATAAGGTTGAATGGGCTGCAGCATCATGGGTAGCGCTCAAGACATCAATATGTCCTGCTTCTGAGCCCAGCAGTGAAGAAATAGGAGCAAGATAACTCTCCTTACCTCTCCTGTGGGCTATAGGCGCAGCATCTCCTGACAGTTCAGAGCATGTTCTTGTTCATGGGTGGTTCCACACAGATTGCATTGTGCCTGGCTCACAGTAGATGTAGAGCAGATATTCATCAACTCCATTTCAAAACAAAACAAAAAACTGTTCTTTTCTTATCCTCCTGCTCATGAGCTCTGAATTGCAGACTAGACCTAGTTCACTGTACCTAGCACATATGTTACTATTTCTGAATTGAATCAATTAAAAACAGGAAATAAATAAACAGACAGAGGCCTGCCTGGCAAGCTAGAGGTTGTGAATTCAATTCCTAGTACCAAAAAAAAGAAAAAAAAAGCAGACAGAAAGATGAGAACTCTATTACTGCAGACCTCAATGAAAGGAATGTGACAAGGAGGGCACTGCATAGGACAGAGGAAAAAGACTCAGACCTACTTCCTCCCTTCTTCTTTTCTGTGTCCAGGACATTGAGAACAAGGTGAAGTGAGGTCAGCACTGCACAGAGAGGAAATCCCTAGCCTTGGCTGAGATTTTCAACAAAAGCAACACAGCAGATGTTTTGAAATTTGAACAATGATGGGTAAATACTTCTCCCATCCCCCACAGCCCAGATGGGCTGTTTTCAGTCTAGAAAAAATGTCCACTTCTTCCTCTGAACATTTTCTTGGTGGTGAAAGAGATTATGATTAAGCAGCTAAGAGAAAGGCAACTCTGAATGGCGATGGAGAGTGGGGCCAGCAAGAGGGAGGGTGGGGTTTCAGCAAGGACTGGGATGGGAAAGGGAAAAGGAGAGGGAGCTTATTGGTGGGCTTCCCTTTGGTGGTAGCAGTGGGTGTCCTTCCCCGGCCTAATCTAAGGCTGGAGGAGCTCGATGAAGCACTGTGCACCCAAATCCACTTCTACTTCTCAGAACTTGAGCAGCGCAAGCTGAGGACCGGTAGCGACCAAAGATGTGGGCAGCAAGTAGGCGGGGAATCCCGCCCCAGTGAGAGGAGCCCCTGCAGCTCCCTCCCAGCCTGGGCCAGTGCGGGAGGCGGGGAAAGTTTGGTGGGAAACAGTGTAACTTCCTTTTTACTTCCACAGCGCCCAGGCAAACTCCAGAATGGATGTCCTCCTCACAGCCATCCTTGTTGTGCCACTTGTCTTGGGTAAGTCCACTTTTCCCTTGAGCTTCTGCCCCAGGTCCTCTTCAGGATAGCAGAGAAAGAACAATGAGAGCGTGTGAGGTGCATTTCAATAGGGAGTAAGCTATTTCTCCTCTGTGCTGGAGTCCAGTGCAGGGGCAGGGAGATCTGGAAGGTAGAGTCCCGGCAGCGTGGAGATGTCTTACAGAGGAGTAGACCCAGACAGAGGAGATCCTTTAGCAAGGGGAAACTCGAGGGTTCATCACCTGGAAGCTGAATGACGGAGGGATGAACGTGAGAGTAGGGAAGAGGTGGATAGACCTTTGAAGCTCAGTGGTCTGAAAGTAGTGAAGGAAGCTAGAGTATTGCCTTTCCCCGAGAGCAGGAGAAAAACCCTCTCTAAAAGACAGAGATGTGGGCTGACCTTTAGGGTAGGGGAAAACTGGCTGCCTCCAGGGGCAGGGTCCCAAGGGTAGCTTGGCTCCTTCCCTTGCTTTGTTTCCCCATCTGGCAGGTGTGTCTCATTGTTTCCCGACACCCCCTCCACCACCACCACCAGATCCTTGTGTCATTAGCTTAGGAGAGGGAAAGCTGGCAAGGAGCTCAGAGAAGTGATTAGCAGGAAGCCTCGAGTTCTTGATTCAGTCATGAAAGCTGCATATTTTTAGTTTCGGAAAGAACCGAAAACAGCCATTCGCAGTGGTGCACGCCTGTGATCCCAGCACTCAGTAGGTTGAGGCAGGAAGACTGTCTTGAGTTTGAGAGCCTGTCTTTAAAAAACCCAAATAAATAAATATAAAACAAAACAAAAAAACTAACAGAGATGGGGCATTTAATCTGGTTGAATCATTAAGCAAATGTTAAATAGCTTCTTCAAGGTTATTCTGCTAAGTAGCAGTGAAATTGGAACCAAAATCCAAATCTAAGCGAGATGCTGGTAAGACCAGCCGTCCCTCAAACACAGTACATTCTGGGGCATACTGGGCACAAGCTTCATGTCTTTTCATTTCTAGTCTCTGTCTCTTTATCTTTTTTAGGTTTAATTATTTTTTCTTGCTTTTTTATTTTAAAGATAAAAGGAAGAAAACATCTTAACGAACACACATTTAGAAAATAACACAAAAACAATACAAGCAACACAGAACTTCAGACAAGGTGATAGGAAATTAACAATGGTTGTTGTATTACATATTGATATCTTCAATTTGGATACTCAGATAAACAAATATAGAAAAGTAAGATTGATCCTACACTTAAACATTAACTGTTCCTTTCAATAGAGCAATAAAAGTCAATAGTACCACTATGCTATCCTGTGTATATATATATATATATATTTCCCCTTCTTTCTTTTCTCTTTTCCCTTATCCCAGTTGTTCTTTCCTTTTGAGCAGTTTCCTTCCCTTTCACAATGAGACCATACTTACAAGTGAAATAAATCAGACCTGCCTGTGTAAACACCGTATTGTCTCACTAGTGTAAGAACCTGGAAGAGTGAATAAAATCTAGGAGGTACAATAGACGCTATGAAAGGTTAAATTCTCTTTTTGACTTTATAGTATGTGCTTTCTGCCCGAGGAGCTCCTGGACTGAACAAGCACAGAGCAGCCAGGCCTGGTGGCACAGGCCTGTAATCTCAGCGCTCTGGGAGACTGAGGCAAGAGGAGTTCAAGTTCAAGCCCAGTCTGGGAAATTTAGCAACTTAGCCTGATCCTGTGTCAAACCAGAAGTAATAGAGGTCTGGGGGTTGTAGCTCGGTGTGAAGGCTGGGGGCTCAATCCTCAGTACATACCAAGAAAGGAAGGAAGGCCAAGCACAGAATGGCAGGCCTCATTACAAACACGGAGCCCAGAAGACTAAGGAGCATTCAAGGGGGAAGGCAGGGGGATAATCCGTCACTGGGAAGGGTCGCAGACAGAAGGAAAACTGGTACAGCTGGACCCAGGTTCTGTTCCATGGTGGTCCAGATGCCTCCTGACCTATAGTCCTTGTCCCCCCAGGTCAAGAATATGATGAAGAAGAACTGGCACAGGAGGATTATTATCAGGTGATTTATTATTACACAGTCACCCCGACTTATGGTGAGTATGCACCAACCCTTAGCTGAGTGGAGAGGGGCTATACAACTACTTAGTTCTAAAATTGCCTTTCATACAGCAAGTGGGTCAGAAATTTGGCTGCGAACAAAAACTCAAGACTCTTGATGCTATTTTTCAAGCTAGTGAACTTTAATTCTTGGGAAAATGGCTGAAACAATTTGGAAGTTTTCATACTGGTAAATTATTTAGAAACCAAATGGACAATATAAATACACACACACACACACACACATATTCATTCAAATATTTTTAACGTTGAAGTTAATTAGGAGTGGATTATACCAATAAATTTTTAACTTGATCAAGTTGAAATATTCTGAGCAATTTCTTTCCATTTCATTTCTGGATCTAAAGTTCTCTTTCTCCTTTGCTACTATTTATTGTTTTTGTTTTGTTTTTTGAGACAGGGTCTCACTGTGTTGTTCAGACTGGACTTGAGCTCACTATGTAGACCAGGCTGGCCTCGAACTCATAGTGATCTTTCTGCTTCAGCCTCCCAAGTGCTAGGATCACAGGCATGGGCCACCACATCCAGCTGTTACTATTTATTTTTTTCTCCTTCCCAGATGACTTTAATGCAAATTTCACCATTGATTACTCCATTTTTGAGTCAGAGGACAGGTTGGTAAGTGACCTGTATATCTAAGAGGGTCAAGGTAAATAACAGTTAAAAGAAAAAACTGGGCAATGTTGAAATGTAACTGATTAGCAAGAATGAAAATTAGGTGGGTGGACAAAAACTAGGAAGTGATTCCCAGACAGGGGTGAGGGTGGTTGGGGGATGGGGGGCTGGTGAAGGGGAGAAGAACTTGAGATGGAAAATCTATGAGCATGTTGAAAGAAGAGGGTAACTCTGTTTCCCAATCCTGGTGACAGCAGGACAAAGAGGTAACAACAGCAGCAGTAGAGACCACCATTAGTCTTCAAGCCCGACCTGAGGACAATGAGAAGCCTGTAACCACGAAACCAGTGACAATGGAAACAGTGAGTTGAACGGAGACAGGGAGGAGGGGACGAGACATCTCTAACCCAGACAGATCTCAGCACTGCTGATGTGGCATAACGGAGGGCTGGAAGACCAGGATGGATGGGGGCAAATAACTAGTACTGTAGTCCAAGTATTCATCTCAAGTTGGCCATCATCTTTCACTGATATCTAATACTAACCCTGTATGCAAAACGCTGGGAGTTGGGGAAGGTGGTACATGGCTGTAAGCCCAAAACTTGGGACACTGAGGCAGGAATATTTCAAGTTCAGGGTCAGCCTGGGCTACATAGTAAGACCCTGTCTCAAAAACAAAAACTACTAGAAAAATTTGGTGCCACTGAATTACAGTCCAACAGTACTTAATATTTATGTAATCTCTGTCTAAAACTTCTGAGGATGCTGACGAGAAAAAGATCTTAGATGTTATTAGTGCCCTCAAGGGATTTATAAAACTCACAAAATAAAAGGCATGTTACAATGTTAGGTTACATATACTAGGTTATATAAGTTTGAGAGCATAAGCAAGTGCACTAGCCAGCACAGCGAGAGAAAGCTGTATAGGGTAGCGCTGCCTGGAAGGTTTTAGGAGGTGATTGTGCTTCTCTTCCTCCACCCCATACTAGGAACAAACACAGGGCCTTCTCACTGAGCTAGATCCCAGCCTTTCTTTTGAGACAGGATCATGCTAAGTTTCCAAGTTGCCCAGGTTGGGCTAATGCTTGCCATCTACCTGCCTTGTCTCCCCAGTGCTGGGATTATAGGCCTATAGGACATGGGTTGCAGATTGCCTTCATTGTGCTTTGTATACAATTTGAAAAATAGGTGAGCTTTTTTTTCTTTAGTTTTAGTTCTTTAAGACAGGTCTCACTATATAGCCCAGGCTGGCCTCAAACTCACAGTGATCCTCCTGCCTCAGCCTCCCAAGTGCTAGGATTACAGGCAAGCACCACCATGCCCAGCCAGGTGAAATTTTGATTAGCAGGAAATTATAAGAAGCTGAACCCAATCAAGAGGAAGAAGCTGGGCATGGTGGCGCACGCCTCTAATTCCGCCACTGAGGAGGCTGAGGCAGGAGGACCACTGCAAGTTTGAGACCACCTAGGCTACAAAGTGAGCTCAAGACCAGCCTGAACTGCATAGTGAGACCCTGTCTCAAAAAGACAAAAAAAAAGAAGCAGCAGCAGAATGGTATAGGAATGTAAGAGTCGCACAGGTGTGGGCAATAGAACAAGCATAACATGGGTTAGTGGATGGGGTACGACTGAAGGAGACTACAGAGAACAGTAGAAAAAAGAAAACATACAGGGCTTCTAGTGTTTGGATAGAAATTTCACATATGGCAGACAGGGCTCAAAAAACAAAATAAAAGATGGCACTAAAAAACTGGGTAGTGGCACAACATGCCTGTAATCCCAGCATTTAGGAAGCTGAGGCAGGAAGATCACCGTGAGTTCAAGGACAGCTTGAGTTACATTGTGAGACCTTGCCTCAAAAAAAGGGAGGGGTGGTGGGGACTAAACTATATAAGTCTGAAATGCTAGGCTGGAGTTTGTACTTGTAAGCAAAAGGGAGTCCTTCAGTATGGTAAGCACATGATGAAACTAGCATCTTAGTAAAACTACTCACCT
The DNA here is from genome assembly GCF_000276665.1 of Chinchilla lanigera. NCBI lineage: Eukaryota > Metazoa > Chordata > Mammalia > Rodentia > Chinchillidae > Chinchilla > Chinchilla lanigera. The sequence continues at coordinate 499,055 of NW_004955413.1, read as the reverse complement.
GGTTGTATGCAAGATGCCATTTAGTGGAGAGAAAGTCATGAGATTTGTATTGTCCCAACGACAATCTGGTAAAGGTCTGGACTAAGGAAGTGGTGCTATGAATTGAGAAGAGAAAAATAAGTATTTTGAAGAAAATGCTTTGTTTCAGTGGTAATTTCATGTAAGGAATAAATCAGGAGTTAAAATAACTTACAGACTTTAAACATGTTTGTGAAAATGGTTAACCAAAATGGGAACTGTGGGGAACAGATTGGTTTAGGAGGGAAGTTATAAATTTGGTATTGACCAACCTGAATTTATGCTGATTTCCTTATATGGGAACTGTCCTAAAAGAAGCTGAACTAGGTTAGAAGTAGAGTTTTTTTTTTTTTTTTCTTTTTTGGTACCAAGAATCAAACTCAGGGCCTCATGCTTACTGCGCCGGTGCTGCACCGCTGAGCTCATCCCCAGGCCAAGACTAAAGTTTTAAGTGCAGAGTCACAGTGAAGAAAGTAAATGGTGATGGCATGTGCCTGTAATCCAGTATTCTGGGAGGCAGAAGCAGGAGGATCCCAGGTTTGAGCCTAGCCTGGACAATTTAATAATTTATTGACACCCTGTTTCAAAATAAAAAATTTTTAAAAGGCTGGGGAATGTAGCTTAGTGTAAAGGCCCTGGGTTCAATCCCCTATACCACAAAAATAAGTAAACCTAGTGTTGTGGCACATGCCTGTAATTCCAACAGTCAGGAAGGCTGAGGCAGTATAATCACAAATTCAAATCCAATCTGGACAATTTAAAGATTTATCAAGGCTAGGTGTGGTGGCAAATGCCTGTAATCCTAGACTTGCAAGGCTGAGGCAGGAAGATCGCTGCAAGTTTGGGGCCAGCCGGGGCTACAAAGTGAATTCAAGGCCAGCCTGAACTGCATAGTGAATCCCTGTCTCAAAAAGATCCACCCCTCAAAGACTTAGCAAGATCCTATCTCTAAATAAATAAGTAATTTTTATTTATTTATTTATTTTATTTATTAATTTTTTTTTGTCTTTTTGAGACAGGGTCTCACTGTGCAATTCAGGCTGGCCTTGAGCTCACTTTGTAGCCCAGGCTGGTCTCGAACTTGCAACGATCCTCCTGCCTCAGCCTCATGAGTGCTGGGATTACAGGCGTGCACCACCACGCCCATCATAAATAAGTACTTTTTAAAGGACTTCTTAAAGCTAAATGTGAACAGCTTAGGTTCAATCTTCAGTACCACCACCACCAAAGAAAGGTAAATGAACTCCACAGAGCCACTGGACACAGAAGACCAAAAAAACAGCGACAGTGCCTATAGTTAGCAGAATCAGGAAGGGGACTCCACCAAGAAAATGAAGACAGTGATTGGTGGGAAGGCAGGTGGATAGCCAAATTTGTCTTAAGGAGTCTAGAAGAGAGAGCTAATATAATCAACCAAAAGCTACCAAGAAGAGCTGGGCATTGTAGCACACACCTGTAAATCCCAGCACTCAGGAGACTGAGGCAAGAGGATCACAGCTAGTTCAAAGCCAGCCTGAACTACATAGTAAGATTCTGACTAGAAAAAACCAGCTGGGTGTGGTGGTGAACGCCTATGATCCTAGTGCTTGGGAGACTGAGGGAAGAGAATCACAAGTTCAAGCCCAGTCCAGGAAATTCAGCAATTTAGTGACATTCTGTCTAAAGGTAAAAAAAAATGAGTGGGGATGTAGCTCAATGCAAAAGGAGTATAGAGAAAAGTAGGTGTCATTAAATTGAGCTGGGGCCTCTCTGATATGGTCAAGGACAGCTGAAAAAACCCCTTAAGTTGATGGAGCAGGGGTTGGGTCTTTCTCTGAGACAGGAGGAAAGGGAAACGGAGGTTGGTGGAAAGCAGTGTTACCCCCGAGGGGCAAGGGAAGCAGTGGGAAGGCTGGCGCAGCCCGCAGCGGGGTCTATCTTTTAGCAGAGTCCAGATCCGAATTCAGCCGCCGTGTCCAGTCTGCTGAGTCCTGCCCCGCTCTTCTTGTCGTGGGCCCTCATCCAGGGAGGGATGTGTGTCTCATAGGTGAGTGTGTTGCCACTGGGCTGGGGGCTGTGATGAAATTGTTATGTCTGGCTAGTGTTTCCAGCCTGTTCAATTCTCAGCTGCTCAGAGATGGAAGAAGGAACATATTTAGAAAAATCTCATTATCTACCCTAAAAGAATTTGGGAGATGTGGCAAAGACTTCCATGATACAAGGCGCTCATTTGTCTGAACAGGGAGGAAAGCTTGAGGTCCTTCTAGCGCAGCTGACAGGTGGAGTAAGGAAGAAACCTCTCCAGGCCTCCTGGGTGCCAGGAGCCATCTGAGCTGGCTCTGTTCCAACCAAGTTTCAAGGCAGGGGCAAGAGCCAGAGGAAAAAATGGGTGGGTCCTCCCAGCTGCCAAAGTCCGGAGGCCAAGTTCAGAGGAAGCAGGTGGTGGTTCCCTGAGGTATGGGAGCTGTGGTGGTGGGGAGCTGTGTTACAAAGAAGGCATTTTAAGTTGGGATTCTAGGGGCTGGGGATTTAGCTCAGGCGCATAGGGCCTGCCTGGCAAGTGCGAGGTTGTGAGTTTGATTCCAAAAAAATAAGTTGGGATTCTAAGTAACTAGGGAGCTTGAAGAGATTTAGCCAGGAGAAGAAAAGGACAGGGCTTTCCCAGGAGGTAGTCTCAGCTCAGAATGAGATCTGGGGAGTTTTCATAGAGGTGGGAACCCTGCAGGGGCATACCAGGTCCCCTGACCCTCATTTTGTTTTGTTTTGTTTTGTTTTTAGGTGAGAGAAAGCCACTTCGACTCTATAGATGAGGGTTTCACAAGAGGAAATTTGAAGATAAAACAGGGGAAAGATTTATACGATCTGAAGAGAAACCAGAGTATGGAGGATAAAATAAAAAATATGCTGGATGTGGTGGCACAGACCTCTAACCTCAGCACTCAGGAGGCTGAGGCAGGAGGATCACCACAGTTTGAGACCTGCTTGGGGTACATAGTGAATTTAAGGCTGGCCTAAACTATACAGCGAGACCCTGTCTCAAAAAGCTAAAAATGAATAAATAAACAAAACAAGCTAGTTACGGTCTGTTTCTTAATGAGAGTTCTGTTGAAAGTCCCAACACTAAACGGGGCAGGGACTTAAGGACAGAAGGGGTCGATCAGAAAGGAAGTTAGGTGACAGCAGATTAGAAGGAACTGTACAGTGTGAATACATCTGGAATTTAAGTTAGAATGGAAAACACCTAGCGATGACAGGTGTATTCACATTTCCTAAAACCCAATAATTCTGTTGTTTTATTTTATTATATACGGTGTTGAAATTTTGTTTAGGAAAACACTATGGTTTATTTAGAAACCTTTTTTTCTTTTTATAAAAGAATCACACGATTAAATATGCGAAAAAAATAAAATAGTCACACCTCCCAACTTCCACCTATACCCTTTGCATTTGTTAATTATGGCAGAAATTAAAACAGAAGAGGCCGGGCATTGTGGCGTACACCTGTAATCCGAGCACTCTGGAGGATGAGGCAGGAGGATCATTGCGAGTTCAAGTCGTCTGGGCTACAAAGTGAGTTCAAGACCAGCCTGAACTGCATAGTGAGACCCTGTCTCAAAAGACCCCCCCCGACACACAAAAAAAGGAAGAAAAAAACCTAATCCTAACCGGACTGCCCCCTTGCAGCCCTCTCGGTGTCGCAGCCTCAACCAGACCACATTCCCTGGAAGCCGCTCTCTTCTCTATTGTTCTCTTTAAATACAGTACTGCAGTGGGGAAGACTAATAACGTCTGTAACTTTTGAGACTAAAAATTATGAATTTCTTCCCTCCTTCAAAGTCTTGCCAATCTTCTCCATGGGTTCAAGAAACTGGAGCTAGACAAAACCATAACCTAGCAGATGACAGACCTACCCTACCGTTCGCTGTGCTCAGAATCACAAAATTCAGGCGCACAGCGGAGAGCTCAGAACAGCCGCGTTCGGCGCTGACCTCTAGCGCCTCGGCTGCCGGCATCCGAGCGGGTAACGTGCGCTGCAGGTTACGTAAGGAAGGGGCTGGCGGAGCCGCCCCGGCGGGAGCCCGGGAGAGGACGCAGTGTTCTCGGCTGCAATCCCCACCCTCGCCCAGCAGGGCAGGAGGCACCCAACTTGGAGAAGTGAAAGAGAAGGGAGGGGAGGGTGAAACAGAGGCTAGGGAGTCACGAGGGCGGGGCCGCCGAGATAGGGGCGGACGCAGTGTTACCTCCCTTGCTCCACACACGTTGCAGACTTAGATTGCTGGCGAGTTCCACGTGCTGCGCTCGTGAGCGGAGGCGCTTAAAGTGGGGGCAGAAGCGGAGGTCCCCGGTCTCGAAGTACTCGCCTCCAGTCTTACCGCCATTGTCAGAATGCGCGAGCCGTGCGTTTCCCGCACATCATCATCCTATTTAAGGACATGGGTTCCGCCCTCTTCCGCCCCTTCCTTTCTCACTCTTTTTCCATCCTCCTCCGTTTCTCACCACCGGGTCCTCTCCCTGAGCCGCATGTAGGGGCGGGGCACGGAATGCTTCCCTTCCAGCCAATCATCACCTAGCTGCTCTTCTATTGGCCGAACCTCTCTGTGTTGTAGCAAATGGGCTGTGGACTTCAGTACTGAGAGTCACGTGTTGCCGGCTAGCCAACCAATGAGAGCATGAGATCTGTGTACGCAGGGGGAGGCACGTGCCGAGCCGCACGTGTCTAGGAGGGGGAAGGGGCGGGTCCTGCTGAGAGGCGGAGGTGGATAGCTGAGACTGGGAGAGACTGAAGAGCTGCAGACAGTTTGGGCTGAACTAGCTGATCAACACAGGTAAGGAGACAGAGAACGCAGATCGAGACGCTGGGGATAAATGGACCCAGGAAACGTGGATTTGGGGGACTGCATGCAGATTTTGTTTTTACGCGGGATTGCATCACCGGGCCGCCGCGCCTGTAGAAGGACCAGAGCAGGGATCGTGATCCTAAGACACTGAGAAGGGGCAGGATGCCGGTTTCTGGGGGGGCGGTTCCCACGGGGGCACTAGTGGGTTCTTGTGCGCAGATTTACCGCTTCCCGGTGGCGTAGTCTCAGCTAGAGGCACTCACTGTGGGGTCGGCCTGGGGAACAGCCCAGGTGAACAGCGGCCAGAGGGGAAGGTGTCAAGTCCGATACTGACTAAACCAAGGGAAGAAAAGACAGAGGCTGTGTCAGTGCAAGGGCTGCCTGCAGAGGCCAGAAACACCGTCCCAGTTTTTTAATAGGTGGAGACTGGGGAGGTGACTTTTTCTATTGTCTTCGTTGGGGAAAGGAAAAAGGTGTTACTCGTTGCAGTTCACCTGTCTCTCTGTCCGTTTCCTAATCCTTAGCCTATGCCTTCAAATTCCCTCCCTTTGCTCTTCAATTGCAGGTTCTGATCTTTGGGCACTCCAGCAGCTGTTCTCCAGCCCTCGCTTCTGGACCTATGGATTCTCCGCCTAGCGTTTCTTCTTGTTCCTCCTATTCTCTCTCTCCCTCTTTCTCCTCCTCTCCAGTGAACAGTGACTGTGGCTTCCTCTCTGATAGTGAGAGGGAGGAAAAGCGAGTCCAGGGGCCCAAGCCAGACACTGTTGGGCAGAGGGGAGGTTCCCAGGCCAGCCCAGGTCCCATCCGTTGCAGGCATCGATCCAAAGTTTCCAGAAACCAACATACAGCATCTCACCTGGAACAGCGAGGCCTGGCTTCTCCAATGGCAGGATCTGGGGTGAAAAGATCAAGAGACTGTGATTTGGAGGCCAATCTAAACGTTCAGGGTTGTACCACGGAGGGAGACCTGCTCTTTGCTCAGAAGGTAAGACAAAACAAGAGACGGTATTGGTTCCCAGATTTGGAGGTAGAGGAATTGATTCAGGCAATTTTAGGTCTTCTCAGAGCCTTTGTCCTGTTTTCTACAGTGTAAAGAACTCCAAGGATTCATTCGGCCCCTCACAGACCTACTGAATGGGCTAAAGATGGGTCGCTTTGAGAGAGGTAATTATCTGATTAGTTGCACTTTTCAGCCTGACTCTTTCTTCTGTGTTTTTTGTTTTGTTTTGTTTTGTTCTGTTCTGTTTGTTTTTTTTTTTTTTTGTTTTTTTGGAGACAGGGTCTCACTGTGCAGTTCCGGCTGGCTTTGAGCTCACTTTGTTAGCCCAGACTGGTCTCAAACTCGCAACAGTCCTCCTGCCTCAGTCTCCTGAGTGCTGGGATTACAGGTGTGTGCCACCACACCGGGCAGTAAAGGAAGCTGCTGTGTCTCTTTCAGATGTGTGTCTTTTAAGTCTGTCTGGAGCTTGGACTATTCCTTTCTTTCTTCTGTGACTTTAAGTGAATCAATTTTAACCCTTTTCAGTCATCCTTTTACCTGACTATATGTTGGACTCTCAATGCTTAATATCCCTCCCCCCGCCCACTGCACCCCCAGGACTGAGCAGCTTCCAGCAGAGCGTGGCAATGGACAGGATCCAGCGCATTGTAGGTGTTTTGCAGAAGCCAGAGATGGGGTAAGTCCCCTAGTTCTTTGCTCAGTATCTCATAAGGAGCTGTTTCTAGTCCTGTCTTGATTCTTTTTTCACACACTTACTGAGTTGGTTTTTTTGTTTTTTTTTTTTAATGTCCTTTACACAGGGAGCGTTACCTAGGAACTCTGCTACAAGTGGAAGGGATGTTAAAGACTTGGTTTCCTCATATAGCTGCCCAGAAGTCATCACTGGGTGGTAGTAGGCATCAGGTGACCAAGGTAAGAACTTATAAACCTGAGGACTGGGTGGGAGAATAACCAAAGAAATGCAGTGTTCATGCAGAAATCTGCGCCCCCCCCCAACCCCCCCACCCCCGTTTCCATTTTCTTCTGGATCTTCTACTCAAGTTTCCCTTCAGGAAAGGGAATGCCTAAACTTTTGCTACTGTCTCAATTCCTAGATGCATCTTATTCTGTTTTGTTTGGATCACTGAGCAGAACTCCATGAAATTTACTCATATTCCTAGTGTTAAGCTTATCTGGTTTCTGCATAGATACAAAGCTTTTTACTTAGCCAAATGATTGAAGCAGAAAGATGCCTCACCTTTCTTCCTTGCTGCCCTTAAAACTTCTCCTCTCTTCTGTTGATCCTTATACCAAACCCACTGGAGGTCTCTGAGTCTATCATGCATTTCAAGTACTAGTTATAAGGGATACATCACTGGGAGTTAGGGAGGAGGCACACAGGGGGCATCTACAGGGAGGAGTTTGATAGATTCTTAAACTGGATATGGAAGTGACCTATTTTCTGTCCCTTCAAGTAATACAGTATTTAGAAGGTATTCAGTTAATGAGGTGGGGAGGTGGGGGAGTCTTTATTCCTGTCTTCCAAGTTGCACAGCTATTAATGCTGTGAAAATTATTGATGAAAAATGAAGCAGCAAGCTGGGCATGGTGGCACACGCCTGTAATCCCAGTACTTGAGAGGCTGAGGCAGGAGGATCATTGCAAATTCAAGACCAGCCTGGGCTACAAAGTGAGCTCAAGGCCAGCCTGAACTGCATAGCGAGACCTTGTCTCAAAAAGACAAAAAAAAAAAAAAAAAAGAAAGAAAAAATATGAAGCAGCAGAGGCAGACATGGTAGCACATGCCTGCAATCTCAGCATTCTGGAAAGCTGAGGCAGGAGGATTGCAAATTCAAGTGTAATCTGGGTAATTTAGTGCTTTTTTTTAAAAAAAAAAAAGAACTCTTTGGGCCAGTGGCACAGTGCTTGCGTGGCAAGCATGACGTCCTGAGTTCAATTTCTGGTACCAAAAAAAAAAAAAAATTATTTTTTTAAATGGGTTGGGAATGTAGCTTAGTGTACAGGCCATAGGTTCAATTCCTAGTACCTTAAAAAAAAAATAATGTTGCCTGCATATTAATTTGTACTTCATGAAGAACTTGATAGGGAAAATTAGAATGTAAAATACAAAAATTACTGGGCATAGTGGTGCACACCTGTAATCCCAGCACTCAGGAGGCTGAGGCAGGAGGATCATTGCAAGTTTGAGACCAGCCTGGGCTACAAAGTGAGCTCAAGGCCAGCCTAAACTGCACAGTGAAACCCTGTCTCAAAAAGACCAAAAAAGAAAAAAATTCTGTTGCAAAAAAAAAAAAAAAAAGAAAAGAAATTACCTGTTGCACAAAATAAGGTAAGTTTGCATTGCAAACTGAGTCTCCAAAGAAAGCAAAGGTATAAAGAAGCAGGAAGACCTAATCTGAAAGCTTTCTTCTTAGATTTTTTTTTTTTTATTTCTCCCCCTCCCTAGCATTTTCAAAACCACCACAGTGATTCAGCTGCTTCCTGTCCTGTACCTCCTATGGGAAAGATGGACCAGACAAAGCTAGGACATTTAGTTTTGAAATCAAAGCAGCCTTGGCACCTCTCAGAGTGGCCAGCCATGAACCTTACCTGGATCCACACTGCTCCAATTTGCAACCCTCCTCTTGGTTCCCCAGGTACCATTTCCTTTAGCCAGGGTCCTTTAGGCGCTGGAACCAGCATTGGCCTCATCCTTTTCCTCCAGCATGGAGAGCAGCCCTTTACCCACTCTGCCCCAACCACTCCAGTCCCACCTACTACAGCATCTTCTGTCATCCTTGGTGATCCTAAGAAACTGTCTGGAGAGGGGCCTCGCTGCCGCAGTTTGCCCATAGCTCTGCCGTCAGACTGGAGCTGCAAGCTGTGCCCTCCTGATGCACCCACCACAGCCAGAGAGGTGAGCATGGGACACCTGGAGCAGCAAATGAGATGCCATTCTCCGGTTGCTCCGGCTGCCCATTTCCTAAGCCCCTGACCCAGGCCGTGTGACTGCCACTCTGATTTTCAATTTGTGTAAATAGACGTATGTATATTTTTTACTTTTAATGTGTGTATTAATGTTGGGAAGATAAATCCTTTCTGATTAAAGAAACTTTTTACCTAAACATTTTGCTCATTGGAGTAAATTGACAACTTTACCAATCTGGAGTGTCTGAGCTCCAGGAAAGGGGAGTGTCGATGAACATGAGTTCCACCACATTACAGTCTGAATGAAGTAAAGGAATTCTTTTTTTTATTTCTGGTACCTGGAATTGAACTCACGATCTTGCGCTTGCCAGGCAGGCGCTGTGCCACTGAGTTAACTCCCCAGCCCAGTAAAGGAATTCTTGTGGCTGTTTTTTAGGGAACATGGTTGGGACAGTTACCGGGTTCAGAATTGAGTTTACTTTTTTGTTTGGGCTCAGAGACTAGTACCTTTCCCTTTGTGTTTCTCCCCCATGTAATCTTCCAGCTGGCCCAGACTAGCAGGTTCTTCTGCTCTGGGACAGCTCTTTGCTTGATGGGAGCTGTTGATGCTTGTAGGTGAATGTATATGTAACCTGCTGCCAAAGGAGAGGCACAGAGCCAAAACGGCCGCTATGGTTGCCCATTTTTAAGAGGGAGGGGAACCTCGGAATTACCAGAGTTGGGGTCCACTGCAGGGAGACTGAAAACACTGGGCTTCATCCTTATTCAAAAAGCTGTGGGTGGAGCTGGGGATTTAGCTCAGCGGCACAGCACCTGCCTGGCAAGTGCAAAGTTGTGAGTTCGATTCCCGGTACCGGAGGGGGAAAAAAAAAAAGCTGCAGGTGCTAGCTGCATGCTAGACTACAGAGGGCTACCCAGGGATAACAAAAAGCAAGTTATGTCCACGAATATTTTTTGTCCCAGTTTTCACCAAAACCATTTCCTCTCCCACCCAAAGCCTTCATAGTGTATCACGCTGTTGTCATCTTAGTCATTGTTCACTGGCTCCTTAGCATGTTTCTCACAGCTAGTCAGACATCTTTCCCCCACTTCTCTTCTCTGTTCTCAGTGAATAATTGCCACCTTCCTTTATGTCTAAGAATATGACCTCCTTTCCCCAGAAAGCCTCTCTATTTGTGCTTGATTGCCTTTTACTTCTGAAATTTGCTGTGTCATGTATCCCTTCTTTATCTTCTTACTTCTACTTGTTCCCCATAAGAATTCTCCCAATATATGTGATCAGGCTTTTCCGCCTGGTAAACACCTCCGGAGACTGATTACCCTTTGTCTACTTTTCTCCATAATTCTTCCCTGCCCCTCCAGTGCTGGGGATGGACCCAGGGTCTCTAGGATGCTAGACCAGTGCCTTCCCCCTGAGCCACGCTGTCCGGGTGCCCTGCATAATTCCTGACAGGTCTGATTCCTTTCACCATGAAACCCTTAAACCATTGCAAGCTAGCTTCAATTGCCCTCACTTGGTGACCATCCAAAGTCACAAATAGTCCTACAGAATCAGTGTAATGTAACTTCCACCTAATCAACATCAAAACCAGGGACCTTTACAAAGGCTATATGCATTCTCTGCTCTCTGTATCATCTGACACTGATGCTTCCTACTGACCTCTACCTGGGATCCCATGACAGCACACTCTCCCAGTTCTCCTTTTACCTAACGCAGCAGCTTCTAGGTCTCTCAGTGTCCCCACTTCCCCCTACTCTAGAGTGTGGGTGTTCCCTTAGGCTCTGGCCTTGGGCCTTTTCTCTATCTTCTGTCATAGGGAAATTTTGTTTTCTTTCATGCCTTAAAGTATTGCCCTAACTTAGATGCTGCTACATCCTCATCGCTAGTGCCAGCTTTTTCCCCTGAAAGTGCATACTGCACATAAAAATCTTTGCTGGATGGTATTTTTGTTTTGTACCAGGAACTGAACTAAGGACCTTGCGCTTACCAGGCAGGCACTTGTGCTGCTCAGCTATATCCCCGGCCCTATATTGGGTGGTTTTATTTCTATTCTCTGACACAAAATTACTGAAATTTCAGCATTTTAGAGGCAAGATGTACTTTTTGTATTTAATTTAACCCAGCCCCTTCATTTCAAAGGTAAGAAAACTTAGGTGATTTGTCCAAGCCAACACTGTGGTACAGAACTCTCAGTTTCCAGTCTAGTGCTTTGTCCAATGATCAGCAATAAAATGCTTTAAACATGTCCCGCTCCCCCTTCTTACACTCTCTTCTCTTTGCTCTACATGATACCAACATTTTCCAGATACCTAAGTTTAAAACTTGCTGCTACTCAGATACGAAATCCTTCTTACTCTTTTCTTACATGACTCTTAAAGTCCATTTCTTTCTACCCACCTTACCACCACTTTGGTCTAGATATTTACTACAGACTCTTACCTCTAATGCCCTCTCTCTAATAACCACATTAATTTTCCTAGAATAGGACTTTATGTATCACTCTCTACCCAAATTCTTCAGTGGCTCTCCAATGCTATGGAAGGAAATCAAAATATTTAGTCGTGGTCTCTAATTTCTCCCTCTTCCCCCCCTGCATGAGCCTTCTAGTCCAGTGTTTATTATTTTATTTTATTACTGAGATGGAGTCTCACTATGCAGGCTGACCCCAAGTTTGCAATCCTGCCCAGTCTTCTGAATGAGATTAGAGGTATACGCACCACAGTGCCCACTTATTATAGTTTTTTGTTTAATTTTGACAGTACTGGGGGTTGAACCCAGAGCCTTTTCACTGAGCTACTTCCACATACCCGCCCCCCTTTCTTTTTGAGACAGGTCTCCTTCTCTGGCTAAGTCACCCAGGCCGGGCTCAAACTCACAATCTTCCTGCTTCAGTCCCAGAGTGCTGGGACTACAGGCATGTGGTTAGGTGACTGCTGAATCTTCATCGCTAGTCCTGACCTGACCTGTTCCCTGAGAAGGCACACTGAACATAAAAGTATCTGATGGACAGTTTTATTTTTATTTTACTATTTATATATGCCCAGCTTCCAGTTTTTTAATTCATCCCCAAATCCTGTGAGCTTTTTTTTGCCTCAAAACCTGTTCATGCTATTTACTTTGCCCACCCTTTTCTGTTTCTGCTAGCTAAATCATACACTCCATTCCATAACTAACTCAAGTCTCTCTCCCTATCATTCTTGCTGTTAAACATGCTATACAGGCTTAGTCTTTGGCTTTTAATGCCACCATCCAATGGGATCATGTACATAAAATACCTAGTGCAGGCTCTCAAAAATGTCACATTCCCTGTCCCTTTCTTTGAAAGTATCTATGTTTTGTCACATTTGACTCTCACAACAAATTTTGTGAGGTCAATAGGGCAGATATTAGTGCCATTTTACAGATGAGGAAACAGACTGAGAGTTTTAAATCTGGCAAGAGCCAGATAATAATTTTTTAGGCTTTGTTGGACATATATCTCTGTTCCCTCTACGCACTTCCACCATTGTTGCCCAAAGCAGAGACATCTTAATAAGCAAAAGAGTATAACCATGTTCTGATACTATACAAAAACAGGTGGACCTGGAAAAATTCACTTTTGAATTCTCCCTACTCTCCAAAATAACTGTCTGTCATCTCTCTCTTCCTCTTTACCTATCTTCAAATAAATTGTCTTCTTTTATTTTTTTAAAAAAGGGTTGACCAGCAGGCAATAGTTTGCAGAGTACTGGTTCAAGGTCATAGGCCTAATGAGCATCAGAATTGGGATAAAGCCAAGTATGGTGGCGCATGCCTATAATCCCAAGCCTTAGGAGGCTGAGACAGGAAGACTGCAGCAAGGCGGAGGCCAGCCTGGGCTATATAGTGAGTTCAAGTCAGCCTGAACTACATAGAAAGACCCTTTCTCAATCACCATCCCCCACAAATAATAATGATAAAGGAATAGAATCTAGACCTCCCAACTTCCAATCCAGTGTCCCTTCAGTATATCATACTGTTGTCTATATAACTTACTTTGCATTTATTATATGCTATGCTGTTTTAGCTACATAATCTTTTATGTCTACTTACTGTCTTCTCCTGGTACAAGAGGCATTGGAATTCTATCATTACTACCAGGCACAGAGTAAGATTCAATAAAAGTTTGTTGATAAGCATAATAATGTCCCAGTCTGTCTGTAGGTTGGTAATTTGGACCTAGCTGAAGCTTAGTGTGAGCTCCTCTTAGCATAACTGATAAGGATGCTCCTGGGTGCTTATCAGGGCAGCTACATCTTCTCATAGTTACTAGTTTTTTTGTTTTGTCTTTTTGGTACCTGGAATTGAAGAGAGGCACTGTCCCCATCCCTCCCATAGTTACTAGATCTGAACTTACGTGATTAACCATAAATGACTATGTAGAAGTAGCATCCAAATAAAAGGAAGGCTGTCTCCACAGTGTGAAATAAAAAAGGCAGTTATTTTTACCAGGTCTTACTAGGAAGTAAAAGGCAAAGTTGACATAAAAGTCTTTGATTCTAGTCGGGCGTGGTGGCACACGCCTGTAATCCCAGCACTTGGGAGGATGAGGCAGGAGGATCATTGTGAGTTCGAGACCAGCCTAGGCTACAAAGTGAGCTCAAGGCCAGCCTGAACTGCATAGTGAGACCCGGTCTCAAAAAGGCAAAAAAAAAAAAAGTCTTTGATTCTAAGACCTGTAGCCATGTCCCTGTCTTTTTTTTTTTTTAACCTTTTTAAGACAGGGTTTCACTATGCAGCTCAGGCTGGCCTTGAGCTCACTTTGTAGCCCAGGTGGGCCTCAAACTCACAGTGATCCTCTTGCCTCAGCCTCCGGAGTGCTGCGATTACAGGTGTGCGTCACCACACCCAGCGTAGCATGTCCCTGTCTTTAGTGATCTCAGTTTATTTAGTGAAATTACTACAAGGATGATGCTGTAAGAAACTGACTGCCGGGCATGACACACCCTATAATCCCACCACTCATGAGCCTGAGGCAGGAAGATCACTGCGAGTTTGAGGCCAGCCTGGGCTACAGAGTTCAAGGCGAGACTGAACTGCAGAGCGAAGTTTCAAAAAAGACCACCCTCCAAAAAAAAAAGAAGGAGAGGAAGAAGAAGAAATTGACAGCATGTTAATTTCATCCATCTCCTTAGTTGGTAGGCAGATTAGGAATGTGAGGCTGACTTTCGCCCAGGGCACAGATCTGTAACCTTTCCAAAGGAAAACAGGAAGCATGCTCTAGAAGCTTTGCCTATTCTGTCATTTTCCATCCAGAAAAGGAAATAGCTTAAATATCTACTAGGGGTTTAATAGGATTAAGGGTATGGAATGGGGCTGACCTCAGAGGCCGAAGGACTGCGATTCCCTGGGAAGACTTGTTTCGGCAGGATTTGCATCAGCGACTATTTTACTTTGTTAGGTGCAGAGTCCAGGCCCGGGGGCAAAAAGAGGAGAACACCGAGGCCAGAAAGAACGTTGCCATGGTTTCCAAACCCTGTGCGGCCTCCCTTCAGCTCCGGCTTCGGTGAGGCTCTGGGGCTTCCGTAGTTTCCGCTTCCGGTCTTGGGCAGGCTGTGAGTCCGCTGAAGCCTGAGGGCGGCGGTGAGAAATCCCGGGCTAGGGAGGAGAGGTGGGTAGTGAGAACGTTTGTGCGCTATTTTCCTTTCCTAAAGCCCGACAAAGACTCCTTTCTCAACTCGCAGCCCAGCCCTTTCTCGTGCAATGAACAGTAGTTGAGACCCTGCAGCGCGGCTCTGCTTCTTCCGTCCTCCCGGGTCCGGCGGTGCAAGCCTCGCGGGTGAAACTAGCGACTTTCTCTTTTCTTCCATGTGCTCGGGCTTGTGCTAGCAAAGAGAACAGGGGAGTCCCGTACTTTCTAAGACCTGAAGACCTGCACGTGCCCTGTCTCGCGTGTCCCTGAGCACTTTCCATTTTCAGAGTTGACTGAAACGCGCAGTAACGTGTATGTATTTTATTGTTTCAGTTTTTTACCCGATCCTTGCGTAGGTCCTGCAGAGTGGAGACTTAAATCGGAGATCATGGCAAGACATCTGAAGTTCATTGCCAGGACTGTGATGGTACAAGATGGGAACGTGGAAGGTGCATACAGGACACTGAACAGGTGACTGGCCATTCTCTTCTGCCCCGTCATAGATTGTTCTCAAACTGGTGCCAACCCAGGCGTTTAGTCTCTGAAACTTCTCAGCCCTTCCGTTTCTTTTTTCTTTTCTCTTCTCTTTTTTCTTTCTTTCTTTCTTTTTTTTTTTTTTTTTTTTTTTGGTCTTTTTGAGACAGGGTCTCACTATGCAGTTCAGGCTGACATTAAGCTCACTTTGTAGCCCAGGCTGGTGTCAAACTTACAGCGATCCTCCTGCCTCAGCCTCCCGAGTGCTGGGATACAGGTGTGCGTCACCACGCCCGGCTTTTTCAGTTTATTTTCTTGAAAATAAAGTTCTTGCACGGCGTGATGGCAACTACCTGTAATCCAAGAACTCTGGGAGGCTGAGGTAGGAGGATTGAAAGTTCATGCCTAGCCTAGGCAATTTAGTGACTTTGTGAGAGTCTACCTCTGAATTGAAAACAGGATAGGGCTGTCCTCTCCAAAATAATCCTTCTGAAACCTAACTTCATGATGTTTATTCAACAAGCAATCACCATTTCCTTTTTTTTTGGTGCTGGGAATCAAACTCAGGACCTTTTGCTTGCCAGGTGGGTGCTGTACCACTGAGCTATATCCCCGGCCCAATCATCGTTTCCTTAATGATGAACCTGACTTCTGTCCAAGACTTAAAAGAGTCCAGAAGACAAATTAAAGTGTGAAGTTGCTCGAAAGCAGGAACGTAGCGCACAGTAAATAACTGAGGGAGCCTTGGGAAACAAGGGTAATGGAAAAGATGAATTCAGATTGACCTCCTAGGGAAATGAGCAAGAGATGGGACAGCATTACAAGTTGTTTTAGGCTTTTTGAGGCGGGGTTTCCCTGGGTAGTTCAGGCTGGCCTCAAACCCACAGCGATCCCCCAGCCTTAGCCTCAGCTTCAGCCTCCAGAGTGCTGGAATTACGAGAGTTGGCTACCACCCCTGGCCAGCACTACAAGATTTGAGAAAGGTTAAGGAAAATACATAAATGGAAGTAAACTAGGTGGAATGGAAGGGTTATATTGAAAAGTTTGGTTTTGTTGTTTTGTTTTGTTTTTGCAGTGGTAGTGACTGAACTCAGGGCTTGGTACATGCTAGGCAAGCATTATACTACTGAGTTTCATCCCCAGCCTGAAAGGTTTTTGAACACTAGGCTGCGAGATACAGAAAAGCTCTACTAATGCCTTACTATTTTAATTTCTCAAGCAACAATTTATTTTTTTTAAGGCTGTAAGAAATATTTCACTGGGTCAAGGCATCCCGTTACAACCATGTTTTACTCTACAAACTCATCAAAATGTGATACACAGCCGGGCGTGGTGGCGTATGCCTGTAGTCCCAGCGCTCAGGAGGCTGAGGCAGGAGGATCTTTGGGAGTTCGAGGCCAGCCTGGGGTACAAAGTGAGCTCAAGGCCACCCTGGACTGCATCGAGAAACCCTGTCTCAAAAAGACAAAAAAAAAAAAATGTGATACACAATACTCTGCAAGGCAGAATTGTAAGATATTGCTCAAGTTCCTGGCTCCTAGTGAGCCACATACTGTGGAATACTTTCCCCTGGAGTGTGGGCAGGACCTAGGAATATGAGGGGCTATCATTTTCATGAAGAAGGAGATCATCAGACATCATCTTATCTAGTTAGATGAGTCCTTAAAAGGGATTGAGGTGTCTCCAAAGTCAGAGAAACTGGAACTATAAGAAGGCCTACTGGGGGCTGGGGATGTAGCGCAGTGGCATAAGCACCTGCCTGGCAAGCGCACGGTCCTGAGTTCGATTCCCAGTACCAAAAAAAAAAAAGAAGGCCTACTGGGCCAGGGATATAGCTCAGCGGTACAGTGCCTACCTGGCAAGCACAAGGTCCTGAGTTCGATTTCTGGCACCAAAAAAAAAAAAAAAAAAGGTGGCCTACTTAGCAAACATTAAGATTGACCTCCTAACAATAGCTAGCAACATAACAGGGACCTCAGTCTAGCAACTCGAAGTCTTTGAGGACATCAAACCTTAGATGTGATCCTGCTTGCATGCTTTCTGATTTCTGCCTGTGAAACACTAAGAGCACACACCTATGCCCTCCGCAGACTTCTTTCTTGCAATACTTAGGTAATAAACAGGATTTTTATTTGTTTTTCGTTTTTTGTTTATTTGATACACGGTTTCACTATGCAGTTCAGGCTGGCCTTGAACTTACTTTGTAGCCCAGGCTGACCTCCAATTTGCAGTGATCCTCCTGCCTCAGCTTCCCAAATACTGGGATTATAGATGTGCACTACCATCCCTGGTCTGTTTTTTTGGTTTCTGGTTTTTGTTTTTTTGGGATTTCTTTGTTCTTTTTGAGACAGGGTCTCGCTCTGCAGTTCAGGCTGGCCTTAAGCTCACTTTGTAGCCTAGGCTGGTCTTGAACTTGCAGTGATCGTCCTGCCTCAGCCTCCCGAGTGCTGGGATTACAGATGTGCACCACCATGCCTGGCTGCCTGGTCTGTTTTTAAACTATCAATTTATGGTAATTTGATAGCCAGCAATAGAAAACTAATACACTCAGGTATTTCTTATATAATTAACAGTATGCCTGGTAGACACTAGTTTTTCAAAGTTCATTTTTCAAGTAATTTTTTTTGTTAAGTAACAGTTTTCCAGTTCTTTTCACCAGTTGTAAGGAGTTTGGTTTTCCGGCATGCCCCACTCATCATTTTCTCTTCTTAGTATAAAGCAGAGTTTGAGAAACAAGTGTGTATAGAACTAAATTATCAAAACATTGTAGGAGAGAGATCTTGACATTATATGGGCTTGCCCTCCACTTTAAGGCTTTAACTGTGGTAGATTTAGTTTACAAGTAAGGGAACTGGGGGTGTAGTTCAGTGGTGGAGAGCTTAGCTAGCATGCACAAGGCCCTGGGTTCAATCTCCAGCACTGCAAAAAGGAACAGATAAAATGAAATGAAAAATACTTTATTTTTAAAAAGTATAAGTAAGGAAAGCCTACAAATATTAAATAATGCATCTCACCTCATGCAGTTATTGGTTGGTATAGAGTGGTGATGGTGAGCCTTCCAGTTTCCAGTGTTACAAACCATACTGTAACACATGTGCCACTGACCCACTACCACTAGCGTACAGAAACATAAAAGGGCACATCTTTTTAGTGCAGTATTCTGTGCCCTATGTTTTGAATTATTTACTAGTTTTTCTGGTAAGGGAACAACTTATGATAGTCATTTCACAGTATATATAAGACTTCATGCTTTTTTTCTGACCTCTCTCTGTAAGCCTCTCTCTGCTTTATTTTGGTGAATTTAGATGGGTCAGAGTGGTTGGTAAGTACTGTTATTTATGGCTATGTGTGGCTGTGTGTGTGTGTGTGTGTTACTGAGGAACCCAGGGCCTTACATATGCTAGGCAAGTGCTCTACCACTGAGCTACACTCCCAACTGATATGTTTATGTATTGAGGGTTATCAAAAGGCAGCAGTTACTTGGTGGGAAAACAGATTTCCCAAAGTTTAGATTTGGCTTCTACCTCCCCTATTTCTGAAGCACAAGTAATAAAAAAAACAAGAATTTTGTTTGTAGACTACTAGCAGCTTTGACAAAAAACAATTTGTGATGCAGCATTGTTACAGAACTTTCTTTCCTCTTTTTTTTCTTTTTCTTTACTGGAGATTGACCCCAGGAGCACAGAGCTACATCCCAGACCCCAGCTCCTTTTATCTTTGAGAAAAGAAAGTAGCTACAGGTTTAATGCTTTTGTTCAAGCCACAGCCTGAAAATAGTTTTCTAACACAAATGAGGTAGCATGACTTAGCTGTTAGGAGCACAGACTGTTTTTTGTTTTTGTTGGTTTTTTTTTTTCATAGACTGTTTTAGATCCCAGGTCTGACACTAGTGTCATGGAATCCTGTCTCTCTGTCTCAGTTTACTCATATATAATGTAGAACTTATTAATAGTACTTACCTCTGAGGGTTATTAGTTGATACATATAAAGTGCTTAAAACTGGGTTTGATACATAGCATGTATTAGCTGTTATCCCAATTTGGAACTCACTGTAAGGAAATTTTTACCCTTTTGACTTTATTTTGTGGGTGACTGATTCTGAGAGATTGAGAGTTTTTCTTTTTTTTTTGAGACAGAGTCTTCCTATGTATTTTAGACAGCCTTGAACCTGGTATGTAACTGGCCTCAAACATGCAGCTATGTAGGCATGGGCCATATGCCCGACTGAGAGTTTTCTTCTTTCTTCCTGGACTATCAGATTATGCACAAGATAGCCCAGGGATTGAAAAAAAAAAAAAGCTAGAGAAAATAATTGTTAAACAATTTTGACATGAGGATCAATTTACTATTGGTATTGGAATGAATTTTCTTATAGACTGTGATATTTTCCAACTAAGTCTTCTATTTCACCTGTTTTTTTTTTTTTTTTTTTTTTTTTTGTGAATCGAACTTTTTTTTTTGCGGGGGGGTGGGGGGCTCGCTTTGCAGTTCAGGCTGGCCTTGAGCTACTTTGTAGCCCAGGCTGGTCTTGAACTCAAAACGATTCTCTTGCCTCAGTCTCCCCAATGCTGGGATTACAGGCGTGCGCCACCACGCCTGGCTATTTCACCTATTGCTAACCTCATTTTATTTATTTATTTATTTTTTTTTGAGACAGGGTCTCACTGACCTCAAACTCTCAGTGCTCCTGCTGCCTCAGCCTCCTGAGTGCTGGAATTACAAGCATGTGCCACCAGGCCCAGCTTACCTCATTTTAAAATAATATTATTTCCTTTGTGCATCTTATTGCATATGTGGGATGTTTTCCCAATTCCACTTTGGAAAGAGCCTTTGTCTGGGATTGTTATTGTTGTAGAACTGTATCTCTGTCTACCTACCTGTTTTAAAATTCTTATATAACCAGTATCTTTTGTACTCAGTAGTAGGTTGTTGCTTTTATTTTTTCTTTGTTTTTCATTTTACCTTAAACCCTTCCGGATGCTAGTACAAGTGAGTGGTAAGTGAGGGGAAAATAAATAAATGGCAGGAAGGAGAGGCATGTGTTTTTGTTTTGCTGTGTTTTGGGGCTTTTGGGGGGTACTGGAAATTGAACTCAAGACCTTGTGCTTGCCAGGTAGGCACTGTGCCACTGAGCTACATCCCTGGTCTCTGGAGAGGCATGTTTGGTTATCTTCTCAGCCACACCTTGTACGCTCCCCCCCTTTTTTTTTTTTTTTGCTGCTCTGACCACTTTTTTTTTTCTTTTCTTTTTTTTTTTTTTCTGTACCGGGAATCCAACTCTTAGGACCTTGCACTTGCCGGGCAGGTGCTGTGCCACTGAGCTAAATCGCCGGCCCCTTGTACAATCTCAAATTTTGTTTTGAGAAATTGGTTTTTAAATCTTTTTAAGTGTTTTCTTTCTCCCCTCCCCTCCTCTCCCCTTCCCTCTTTCCAGACATAATCTCACTACATAGCCCAGTAGCCCAGGCCAGCCTTGAACATGTAGTACTCTTTTTTTTTTTTTTTTTTGTCTTTTTGAGATAGGATTTCCTGAGTGCTGAAAATACAGGCATGTGCCACCATGCCCTGCTAAAGGATACTTACCTTGTCAGTTTAGATTTACTCTTTGGAAAGCTACATTTCTGTTCCTTTTTTATCTTGGAGGTATGTGTCCCATAAACTGTATTTTAGCCTCGGAATAAAAAAATGAACAAATATTTTGCTCATAGAATAATTTTCTAGTTGGGCACACTTGTAATCTCAGCACTCCGGAGGCTGAAGTAGGAGGATTGCCAAGAGTTCAAGGCCAGCCTGAACTACGTAGCAAGATCCTGACTCAAAACATCAAAAAAAAGAAGAATTTCTAGGCAAGGACTTTTAAACTTCATACGTAACAGTTGGGTGTGTGGCTCAGTGATGCAGCACTTGCCTGGCATGTATGCAGCCCGGGTACTGCCAAAAAAAAAGAAGCTTGCACGTGTGAGTATGTGAGTGGGCCAGTTCTGGAAAGTCATAGTCTTCTGTCTTCCTGCCTGCTAAATATAGTATTTTCTGGCTGGTGCACTTCTTTTTTCCTAGTTTTCTGTAGTGTCCCCTCTCTGGCTACCTTTTCTGTGTACCCCTGTCAAGTCCCAGGCTTCTCCTTACCCTCTCTCAGCTTTCTGGTAGTTGGTAGTTTAAAAATAAGTTGCTTATTCTGTGCTCTAATTACAATAGGTAAGAGAGCAAATGAGAGAAGGAGGTGGTTAAAGCTTTACCATGTTTGGAGCACAGAGGGCGTCTTAACAAAGGAAATCAGCCATGTGTCTGCCCAGTGAGGCTACCACAAAATGCCTGTTATATAACCAGGGGCCCTTGTTGGCACCCTACGATGAGGAGATGGAAAGGAAGCGTTGCTAGGAAGCCAGCCCTGTGTGATTGGCTGTCCCTGAAACAAAGAAAGGCAGACGTGCTAGAAGCACGTGCTAGTAGCCCTATTGACCCCTTTTACTCCTGGTGGGACAGCTTTTAGGCCCATCAAGACATTCTGCGTACACGTTGGCCCTGACTGGCTGCTGACATGTGAGCTGCCACCTCCAGCTCCTCCCTCCAGGCAGCTCAGCTCCTTTTACATAATCAGTTGAATTTCACTAAAACTGGCAGCTGGTTTCTTCTTCATGTTAGGTTGCCAGGTACCTGAACTCCAAGCTGATCTGTTTACCCTAAAGCCCTGGTCTGCTAGTCCTTGAACTACCTTTGGAAGCAGAAACATTGTTAGTAACACCATCCTATTTACTTCTTGAGTTCTACAAAGCTCTTTCTGCAACCTTTCCTTTCATCCTACTTTTTTTTTTTTTTTTTAATGTCTTTTTGAGACAGGGTCTTGCTATGCAGTTCAAGTTGGCCTTGAGCTCACTTTGTGGTCCAGGCTGGTCTCGAACTCGCAGCAATCCTCCTGCCTCAGCCTCCCGAGTGCTGGGATTACAGGTGTGCGCCACCATGCCTGGCTTCATCCTGCTTTTAAACTGTCCTAATCATTCCAACAGGTTCCTCTTCCTAGGTGGTATTATTTCTATGCTCTGTTCTTATAGTCTCTTAAGTCCAATCTCTTTGTCACTTCTACATTGCATATCCAATCTTGGCTTTTTCTTTCTTTTTTTTTTTTGTCTTGTAGCTCTTCCCTTTCACTGTCTCCTTTGCCCTCAGAACACTGCAATGATTTCTCTCCTGAAATGTGGTGGCTTCTGTTTGAAGAACCGTATTATTGCAGAGCACTGCACTAAACACCAGAATTCTTCCCAGCACTCAGGAGGCTAAAGCAGGAGGATCATTGCGAGTCCAAGGCCATCCTGGGCTACATAGCAAGACCCTGTCTCCAAAAAAAAAAAAAAACCAGAATTCTACTTCTAGTTTCATTTTGTAATCATAGGCAAGTCAGCCTCTCTGACTTTCGATTTTCCTAATTTCTAAGGAGATGACAATACCTAATCAATTTCATAGCATTGTAATTAGAATCACGGGTGTAAAAGTGCTATCTAAACTCTAATGTGCCATTTTAGTAAAGGTAGTATTATTGAAGCTTTCTGAACTAATGTCCTCAAGAATTCTGTTATTATAAGGTCACTTAATCCCTTTGTAATGAACATTTATCCATCATCTAGAGGTTCATTTTTTTACATATACTGATAAGTGGCTTTTTTCCAAGCATTATCATATATGCAAAAGTGAGTAAAGAATTGCTCTCAAACCTTAGAAAACACAACCAGTACAGACATTTTTTTTTAATTTTTTTAATTTTTTTTTTTGTCTTTTTGAGACAGGGTGTCACTGTGCAGTTCAGGCTGGTCTTGAGCTCACTTTGTAGCCCAGGCTGGTCTTGAACTCTCAGCGATCCTCCTGCCTCAGTCCCCAAGTGCTGGGATTACAGGTGTGCACCACCACGCCTGGCCAGGACCTGATCTTTTAAGAGGCATGGACAGTGTGCTGAGGAATTGGTTTGTCCTGGACCATCAGCGGCAACATGACCTAGGAGTTTGACATAAATACAGTGGGAGTATAGTTCAGTGGTGGTGTGTGCTTAGCGTGATTGACGCTCTGGGTTCAATCCCCAACACCAAAAGAAAAAAGAAAAGCAAATTCTTGAGCTCTACAAAATAACAAACTGGAGGTAGCACAGCAGTCGTTTTTGTTTTGTTTTGAAGTAGGAAAATTCAGCTGGGCATAGTGACACATGCCTGTAATCCCAGCACTTAGGAGACTGAGGCAGGAGGACTGCTGTGAGTTCAAGGCCAGCCTGAACTACATAGTAAGACCCTGTCTCCAAAAATCTAAAATAAAATAAAATGAGATGAAATGAAATAAATACAATATAAAATAAAAAATAAAGTAACATGAGGGGTATAGCTCAGTGGCATAAGCGCCTGCCTGCCAAGTGCAAGGTCCTGAGTTCAATTCCCAGTACCAAAATAAAATAAAATAAATAAAATAGTAGGAAAATTTATTGGAGAATAGGAATGGGGGAATGGGGAATAGGAATAGCTCCTGAGAGACGGAGGGATCCAAAGTGTGTTGCCCTGCACAGCATCTTAACAAGCTTTCCAGGTGGCTGCTGCGTGCTAAATTTTGAGAATCATTGTGCTTTTGGAAGAGTAATTGATTTCACTTAGAGCAGTTTACAGACGTAACAGTTGATTTGGATCTTCAAGGAACAAATAGGTTATATCAAGCAGAAAAAGAAAGGAATGATATTCCAAGCAAAGGAGCATCATGAACAATATAAAAAGTAACATCATGACTAGAGCATAGGCTTTATAGGACAAGTTATTTGCACCTAGACTAGTTGTCCCCAAATTTTCTGCATATTAGAATCAACTAGGAAACATAAGCAAAAACAGTTCTGTCTGTGTCTCTTTTTTTGGTTGTGACAGGGTCTTGCTGTGTAGTTCAGGTTGGCCTTGAACCCTTGAATTCACTATATAACTTAGGCTGGCTTTAAACTCACAGCAGTCTTCCTGCCTCAGCTTTCCAAGTGCTGGGATTACAGACGTATACCACCACACCTGGCCTCCTGTGTACTTCTATAGCAGTGATTCCCTTATCTTTGTACTTGTCATGCTGTATTATAATTTTGAATAAGTTTGGGGAGGAGACAAATTCAATTTTGTCCAGTTTTGTTTTTGTTTTTGAGACAGGGTCTCACTATGTACTGCAGGCTGGCCTTGAACTCGTGGTGACCCTCCTCTCCTGCCTCAGCCACCTGAGTGCTCTCAGCTCTAATTTAGTGTTGTTGTTGTTTCTTGTTTTTTTTTCCGGTACCGGGAATCGAACTCACGACCTTGCACTTGCCAGGCAGGCGCTGTGCCTCTGAGCTAAATCCCCAGCCCCTGTAATTCGGTGTTATGTAGGGTTTGAGGCAGTTGGAAATACTAGTCTCCCTTTAAGCTAAGATTGGACTGAAAATAAGGAGTCTACAGTGTCTCTAGAGTCACCTTGGAAGTGTCCCTTGCAGTCTCCCAGCAAATTTAAAAACAATCCCAGGGGCTGGCCTGACTGTTGAGGCAGTCTCTGAAGATGGGTGCAGCTGCCAGTACTCTTTGAACAGGCTCCCATTGTGCATAACAGAATCATGTTGAACCAGAATGGCAAGAGGTTCACAGTCAGAATCCAAACGAAGGGATTACAGTATTTATGGGTACTTTTCACAGGGAAAAGTCTACTCTTTATGGCTAGGATGGACCTTTCCCAACTTTGGTGCTCCACTTCTCCATTGTAAAACATTAGTGTTAAATCCATGTGCCATCTGGGCATGGGTGTGTCTCCAACAGAACCTTCACTGACTTGCTTCTCTTGCACCTGGGAGTTTGCAGCAATTCTCTTGGCTCTTCTCTCCTGGCCACCAAAATCTCAACAAACTTATTCATATAAAAATGGCTCTATTAGCCTACCAATCTTTTTTTTTTCTTTTTTCTTTCAATATTGGGGACTGAGTCGAGAGTCTTTAGTTGAGAGTCTTTAGTCTTTTGGTCAGTTGATTGCTGACCATCTGTGTCTAGTCTTTAGTCTTTAGCCACATCCCCAGCCTTTTTGTTTTTTGAAACAGTGTCAAAAACACTCATTTATTCCGGCTAGGCTCAAATTTGTAATCCTGCCAGGCATGGTGGCTCACATCTGTGATTCCAGCACTTGGGAGGCTGAAGCAGGAGGATTGCCATGAGTTCGAGGAAGTCAGCCTCGTCTATATAGTGAGTTCAAGGCCAGTCTGAACTACATAGTGAGATCTTGTCTCAAAAAGCAAAAAACACTCATAATCCTTCTTCCTCAGCTTCCCAGAGTGCTAAGATTAGAGTGTGCCACCATGCCTGGGCTATAAATCATTGTTTTGTTTTGTTTTGAGACAGGGTCTGACTGTATAGTACAGGCTGGCCTTGAACTCATGTTATAGCCGAGGCAGATGCGTGTCATCATGCCCAACTACAAATCGTTATTTAACTGAGGCTCAGGCATACCTGGTCATATGTAGTAGCCCAGTGGAAAGGCCTATCAGGCACTATTTGTATGAGGGGACCCCAGAGTCTCCAAAGAAATACTCTTCTTTTTTTTTTCCCCAGTATGGGGATCAAACCCAGGGCTTTGTATATGTTAGGCAAGCACAGTACAATGAAACTATCTCATTCTTTGTTTTTTTCTGGGTTTTTTTGGGTTTTTTTTTAGATATTAGGCATTGGACCTAGGCCTCAAATATGCTAGGTAAGTGCGCCACCACTAAGCTACATTCCCAACCCCAGTCGCAGCCCCAGCCCCTTTTTTTTGAGACAGCGTTTCAGAATGTGACTGGTAGCCCAGGCTGGCCTCAAACTCGCAGTGATCCTCCCAAGTGCTGGGATTACAGGTGTGTGCCACCATGCCCAACCCTTTTTATGTTTTGAGTCAGGGTCTTGCACAGTTGCTTACACTGGCCTCAAACTTGTGATCCTTCTGCCTCAGTCAACCTCCTGAGTAGCTGGGATTACAGCTGTATACTGCTGCACCCTGGCCCCTCATTCCCAATATCAGACAGCGGGACCCTATAGGATAATGGTTCCAATGTCTATTCACACTTGTAATTTACCTAAAGCCAAGTTTTTTTCCAGTTCATAGTCAATCTGTTGTTATCGTGGACTTTGTGGTGCAGCTCAGCAGCAGTAAATGGGTTTCCCAGTAGGCAAAAGATGCTGGTAGTTTTTCTTATTTTTATGTTCTTTGTTCCCTTCTAGCAATTAGGATGTAGCTCAGTGGTAGAGTGTTTGCCTAGTATGCACAGGACCCTGAGTTCAATAGCCAGTATCCCAAAAAAGGGGAAAAGAGCCTTGTTAAAATAGCTATGACTCAATCCTCTTATCTCCAGTTGTGCTTGTGATTTAGTTTCTGCATGTAATAACAACGTGGTGAGCAGGAATGGGGCCATGTAAACATAGCCGGGAATGGAGGCCGGCGATGGAAGGTGCCACCAGTCCTTAGGGCCAGTCGGTGAGGCGTTACCAGGGGAAGACAAATTGTAGAGGGAGCCAGAACTCTCAGGAGCCTAGGGGTTAATTGGCCCCAACGTCCTAGAAGAAAGAGATAAGTTTGAGTTAGGAGAATTTTTAATTGAATATAATAGCTATTGCAAGGGATTGGGTGAACAGGAAAGAAATTGAGATCAATTTAATGGATACCTATATAAGGCTGATATGAATAAAACATGGTTTCTGCCTTCAAGGAGATGTCTGTATAATAACTTACAGAATGGCAGAATGAGATAATTGTCAAATAGGTATACAATAAAATAAATTATTTTCCTTAAGAAGATGAGGGGCAAGTAGGACACATGTTGACCATGTAGGAGGCTCTTGGTTCAGTGCACACATACACAGAGAAGAGGGGAGAGAGAAGGAGAAGGGAAAACTTTGTGGAGAGATGACATCTGGGCTTGTCATCAAAACTGAGAAAATTTCCCTCAGAATGTTGGCAGCTGGGGGTGAGAAGACAGCCTCAGTGTGTCCAGGGAGTGGTCAGCAGATCGGTGTGATCAGAGCATGATACATGGAGAACTGATGGGTGAGCCTGTTACTTTTTAATGCTCCTGTTTGTTTCACTGGTGTGTGAGGGTCACCTTTCCTTGAGCCTTCTCAAGGACTCAGGTGTCAGTTCTTAGGCATAATAAGGGCGGAACTGCATTCACCATTAATGACCACGTAGGAATCACCCTGAATGATTTTTTTAAAATTGCAGATGGCTTGCCTCATTCATTTAGCGTTTCTGAAGTGCCCCGATTGGCAATCACTGCCATAGAGAGCTAGTGTTCCTGTAGGGTGCAGCATATTCCTCAAGTATGCTATGGTAGAAACAAATTGGAGAACGTGACTCTTACTATAAATTCTCCAAGAACAAGAACTTTGTAATTGCTTTTCAGTTTCCCTGAAAATTCTTATTGGCGCCTCTGTAGGCAGTTTATATTGTCACCATTTCCCACTGTAATTTTTATAAACAACAGTTGTTTTGGTCAGTTGATTGCTGACCATCTGTGAAACTGGAAAAATAGTAATGAGCCCACACCTCTAACCTCATTGCCTGTGTTTATACAGAATCCTCACCATGGACGGGCTCATTGAGGACATTAAGCGACGAAGGTACTATGAGAAACCCTGCCGTCGCCGACAGCGGAAAAGCTATGAAACCTGCCGGCGGATCTACAACATGGAAATGGCTCGAAAGATCAACTTCTTGATGCAGAAAAATCGGGCGGATCCATGGCAGGGCTGCTGAAGCCTGTGGATAGGAGGCCCACATCCAGTTATCCAGTTTTGTGTCTCCACCGCTTCTTTCTTGAAACCCACTTTGTTACCTTTCTCTATAATAAACTCAGTCATATATATGCAAGAAGGTCTGCATATATAGAACCATCCCATTAGTGAGCAGCAAACCCCCTCTTTTGTTAAAGAGAAACTGAGTCCACAAGCAGTAAGGAGTAAAGTGGTAGTTGCCAGGCCCTGGGGGAAAAGGCAGCCTGGGTCAGAGTTTCAGTTTGCTGAGATGAAAAAGCTCTGAAGTTGGATGGTGATGATGGTTGCAGAAAAAAGTGAATGTACTTAATGCCACTGAACTGTACACTGAAATACTTAAAATGGTAACTTCAGAGCAGTGATGGCAAACCTTATAGAATTTTCAGTGATACAAACACAAATGCCATAGTTCACCATCACTGATTTAGGATATAATAAAAATGTTTTTGAAATGGGGAAGGTGAGGAAATTTTGCAAAATGTAGTAGAGTATATCCAGGCTGGCCTGCAAGGCATGGTGATCCTCTTGCCTCAGCCTCTCAAATGATGAGATTTTAGGTGTGCACCACCACACCTGGCTTCAAAGCAAAATCTCATTAGAATAGAAGGTTACTTTTTTTTTGGTGGTGGGTACTGGAAATTTAACCAAGGGCCTTTGCACTGAGCTACATGCCCAGCCCCTTTTATTTTTTATTTTGAGACAGAGTCTCAGTAAGTTGATAAATTGCCCAGGGTGGGTTCAAATTTGTGATCCTATTGCCTCAGTCTCCCACAATGCTGGGACTATAGCTATGTGTCACCATGCCCTGCTAAGCATATTACTCTTTACTGAACTACCCTCCCCACCAGAATGTGAGTAAAGAGGAGAGGAAATATGGTATATTTGTTTCGTGCTTCTGTTTTGGTACTGGGATCAAACTTGGCCTTGTGCTTGCCAGGCAGGCGCTTGTGCCGCTGAGCTACATCCCCGGCCAGTATGTGCATTTGGAATACATTCTGCTTCTAAAATATCTAATCCCTCTGGGCATGGTGGCTCCTGCTTGTAATTCCAGCACTGGGGGCGTTGAGGTGAGAGAATAACCATGAGTTCAAGGGCAGCCTGAACGGCGTAGTGAGACCCTGTCTCAATAAAATGAAATACCTAAGCTGCAGAGTAGAGTGCTGGAATTTTTCCCCAGAGGAATCCTTAAGACAAATCTAAACCAGGTGTGGTGGGACCAGCTTAGTGGTATTTGGAAGGCTGAGGTAGAATGATCAAGCTGAGGCCAGCCTGGACCATATTGAGACCTTGTCTCAAAAACAAACTTGGTGAACAAGTTTATCTCTATTTTCTGTCTTTCCTTTTGCTTTCCTAATGGAGACTAAGTGGGGGACAGTGGAGAAGCAGTAGATAAGTGGTAGGAAAGATAAAATAGGGGCATGTTGAGAAAAAGAAGGGCACAGTTCCAGAAACACCCTGTAGCATTTGTTCTCACAGTGCCCTCAGGTCTGCAGCATCTCCGAATTGTGGGACCCTACTTTAAGTGTTCCAAGTCGGAAGTTGGGGCAGAAGCCCATCAGACCCATCTTAACGAGGCTGAGGTGGTTCAGACACCCCTGTGTGTTCAGAACCTCCAGGTCAAGGCTCCCACACCCCTCGCAGCAGGCCCTCCCGGCTATTTACTCTCATCATGAGGAAGACCAGCTGCTCGGCTTGCTCTCCCACTGCCTGCTTCCTCTGCTCTTTGTCCCTTGACAGCTATGCTGCCAGTATTCAGAAGAGTTGGGGCCAACCCCTGCAGGAGAAGCAGAGAGGAGGCAGAAGCGGCTGGCCCGTTTCTCATCCAGGCTGCTGCCATCCCAGGGTGGTATTAAAAAAGGAAATAGAGCAGTCTGCCAAGGCACAGATGCTTCAGCTTGCTTATGTTTAAACATTGCCCCCTTGTGGTAAATGCAGTGGCTTCAAATTTCTAGCGTTAGTTCTGTTAAATATATTTCATTCTTTTCAGTTACAGTACTCATTGATTAAGCCAAGTGTGGTGGCACATGCCTGAGGTAGAGGTTCAAGCCCAGCCTGGGCAACTAAGCAAGACCCTGCCTGAAAATAAAATGTCTTGTACCAGTAAAAAAAAACAACTGCATGCTGGCACGTACTTGTGATCCCAGCACTCCAGAGGCTGAGGCAAGATCACTACGAGTTCAAGGTCAACCTAGGCTACGTAGTTCATGCCAGCCTAAACTATATAATGAGACACTGTCTTTAAAAAAAAAAAAAGCCTGCAGGAAAATATTCTAGAAACACTTCCTTGTTTTTCAGAACTTCATCAAACCCACTTATATCATATTATTGGACCCTCTATAGACATTGCTTAAAAAGCTGGGCTTGGTGACTGATGCCTGTAGTCCCAGTACTCTCAAAGTTGAGGAAGGAGGAGTGAAAGTTCAATGCAGCCTGGGTAATTTAATGACTTAGCAAGACCCCGTGTTCAAAATAAAAAGTTGGTGAGGACATTGCTTAGTGCAAGTTAAAAAAAAAATCATCAGCACTCCCATGTTTATAACAGCACAGTTTATAATAGCCAAATCTTGGAAACAGCCCAAATGCCCATCAACCAAGGGAATGGATAAAAGAAGCTGTGGTTTTAGGTTGGTTTTTTTGTGGGTTTTTTTTTTTTTTTTTTTTTTGAAACATGGTCTCAGTATGCAGTTCCAGCTGGCCTTGAGCTCACTTTGTAGCTCAGGCTGGTCTCGAACTCACAACCATCCTCCTGCCTCAGCCTCCCAAGTGCTGGGATTACAGGCATGCACCACCACGCCCAGCTTGTGTCTTTTTTAATAAAATGGAGCACTGCTCTGCTATAAAGAAAGATAAGCTTGAGACATTCCTAGGTAGATGGATGCAAATAAAAATAAACCAGACACGTGTACATACTGCATTGTTTCTCTGATGTGAGAAACGGGAAGTGTAAATACAGACCAAAATGTGTGTTAGGTGTTGTGAAATAGGAAGAAAAATGTTCAAATGAGGGGAAAAGGAGAAAAAGAATGAAAAAATGGAAACAAAATTTTTATAGCCCAGTGTGGTGGCTCACACCTGCAATCTTAGCACTCAGGAGGCTGAGGCAGAAGGATTGTTGTGAGTTCGAGACCAGCCTGGGCTACAAAGTGAGCTGTCAAGGCCAGCCTGAACTGGGTAGTGAGACCCTGTCTCAAAGAGAACAACAACAAAAAAAACACTTTTATAAATGGGGAGAGGAGGAAGGGGTTGAAGGGAGAGTAGGGGAATGGGAGAAAAGTTACATCATGTACAGGTACAAATTCTCTATGGTAAATGTGATCATTATGTACATCTAAAATGTACCAATAAAATCTGATTGAAGAAAAAAATACTCCCTGAAGCTCTGTTCCTTACTCTAGGGAAATATCCAACTTTGTTACATTTTACAGCCAGATTTTAACAAGTTAACAAATTAGACGTTGGTACTTTGGGTCTGTTTGTTTTTGTGATGGTGTGTACTAGGAATTGAAACCAGGGTCTTTACACTAAGCAACATTTCTAGCCCTTTTTAAAATTTTTTTATTTTGAGGCAGTGTCTTTCCTAGATTGCTTAGTTGACCAGGCTGGGTTCTAACTTGCAGTCCTCCTGCTCAGGCTTCCAGAGTGCTAGAATTCTGGATATGAAGCTCATGCCTAGCAATACATCACTTTTGAGTGATTTTGGTTTTTTTGTTTCTTGGGGTTTGTTTTTTGTTTGTTTGTTTCCCTCCCCGCCCCCCCCCCGCCGGGTAAACTTATGACCTTGCGCTTGCCAGCCAGGCGCTGTGCCGCTGAGCTAAACCCCCAGCCCACTTTTGAGTGATTTTGAACCATAACATTGTGTCGCTTGTCACGTAAGGTGTTTACAAAGCAGGTCTCAAAAATACTAAGGGTATAGGGCGTTATTGCTCACACCTGAAATACCAGCACCCAGGAGGCAGAGGAAGAATTGCCAGGAGTTTGAGGCCAGCCTGAAATGAAACCTGTCTCAAAAAACAAAACAAAACAAAATACTACAGGTGGGATCTGGAATTGACTTAGTCTCTGAAAATACTTTGCTTGTCTTGTCTTTTTTTTTTTTTTTTTTTTTTTTTTTTT
>NW_004955413.1:462210-466412 GCF_000276665.1 Chinchilla lanigera | reverse complement strand
GCTGGTCTCAAACTCACAACGATCCTCCTGCCTCAGCCTCCTGAGTGCTGGGATTACAGGCATGTGCCATCATGCCCGGCTATATAACCATTAAGCAATAGCTCCCAGTCCCTTTCTCCATCCCTATTAGCCTCTACTTTCTGTCTCTGTCTATTGTAGATATCCCCTGTAAGTGGAATCATACAATACTTGCTTCACTTCATTAGCATAACGATTTCAGGGGCACTCCACGTGACAGTGTGTATCAGCATTGCATCCCGTTGTGGCTGATGTTGCCTTGTGTGTATGTTCCTCATCTTATCCATTCATGTCAGTGGGCATGTGGGGCAATGCTAACATCTGGCTGATGTGAAAAATGCAAGTGTGAAAAAGGTGCACACACATCTCCTGAGACTTTGCCTTCCATTCTTTTAGATACATACCCAAAATGAGATTACTGCATCATATGAAGTTTCTAATTTTAATTATTGGATGATTTGCTATAGTATTTTCCATAGCAGCCACACCATTTTATATTCCTACCAATAGTACACAAGGGTTGTGGTTTCTCCACATCCTCATCCTCAGCACTTGTTCTTTCTGATGTTTCTTATTTTGCTTGAATTTTGGAGCGTTTTTGTTGTTGTTTGTTTGTTTGCTTCTTTATTTTTTTGAGAAGGGTCTCACTATGCAGTTCAGGCTGGCTTTAAATTCACTGTGTAGTGCAAGCTGGTCTCAAACTCCCAGCAATCATCCTGCTTCAGCCTCCAGAGTGCTGAGGTTACAGGTGTGCTCCACCATGCCTGGCTTTGGGGATTTTTGAAGCCATCCTAATTGATGTGAGGCAGTCTCTCCTTATGGTTTTGCTTTGCCTTTTCCTAATGACTTTGCCTTTTCCTAAAACTATTGAACATATTTTCATGTGCTGTTTTCCACCTCTTCTTTGAAGGAATTTGTTTTTTTGGAGACAGGGTCTCACTATGTAGCTCAAGCTGGTCTTGAATTCACTGTGTAGTCCACATAGCCTCAAACACACAGTAACTCTCCTGTCTCAGCCTCCCCAGTGCTAAGATGACAGTCGTGCACCACCACCATCACCACCACCACTACCCCAGCTTGAAGGGATTTAAACTCAAATCCTTTACACATTTTCTAATTTTTCATTGTTCTGTTGAGGAAATTCTTCATATTCTGTCCTTTTTTTATGTGATCTATGATTTGCAAATATTTTCTCCCATTCTTTGGGTTGCCATTTTATTGTTAACAGTATTCTTTGATGCACAGAAGGTACCACAAGTTTTTTTTGCAATGCTGTGAATTAAGATGTTGCACAAAGGGGCTGGGGATGTGGCTCAGTGGTAGAGTTCTTGCCTGTCATGCACAAGGCCCTGGGTTCAATCCCCAGCACCACAAAAACAAAAAAAGGTGTTGCACATACTAGGCCAGTACTCTACCACTGAGCCACATCCCCAGACCATGTGTTTAGTTGTGGTGAAGTTCAGTTTATCACTTGTTGTTGGTGTTACATCCAAGAAATCATTGCCAAATTCAATGCCTTGAAAAATTTTCCCTTGTTTTCTCCTAAGAGTTTTAAAAGTTTTGCTCTTAAATTTAATTTTGTTTGATCTTCACCACCATACAGCCTACAATATCCCCTTGAGATGAAGGGTTTGGGGTTGTTTGTTTTGTTTTGCTGAGGGCCTCATGCTTGTGAGGCAGCCACCCTGTCACTGAGCTAAATCCCTAGCCCGTCTTTGATGCTGTTTTGTTTTGAGGCAGGGTTTTGCTGTATAGTCCAGGCTAGCCTCAAATCCATGGTCTTCGTGCCCTCAGCCTCAGCCTCACAAGTGCTGGGATTACCGGTATGTGCCACCACCACCACCCCGTGATCCTTCCGCTTCAGCCTCCTGAGTAAGTGAGGCTAAAAGGTATACACCCGGCTTCTTATTTCATAATTGAGGGAATGACCTTAGAAAAATTAATTATCTGAAGGAATTTCAGTAACTGGGGAACTAAGGATTTAAATCTACCTAATTCAAAAATTAGAAATAAAGCCAGTCCCTAGGAAAACATTTCTTTATAGGAAATTGAACCCAGACTGAAGCAGTGACTGAAACAAAAATTTACAATCCTACAAAGTTGGAACTCATTAACCTTTTCTTCCTTCCTTCCCTCCTTCCTTCCTTCCCTCCTTCCTTCCTTCCTTCCCTCCTTCCTTCCCTTCCTCCCTCCCTCCTTCTCTCCTTCCTTCCCTCCCTCCCTCCTTCCCTCCCTCCTTCCTTCCTTCCTTCCTTCCTCCTTCCTTCTTTCCTTCTTTTCTTTCTTCTCAAAGGCTCTTACTCGGTGTCCTAGGTTGGCCCCTTTGCCTCGGTATCCTAAGTGCTGGGACGAAAGGTGTATGTATGGGGAAACCAAGATGTGAAGGAATCAAGCAGGATGTTCCAGGCCCCTTTGGCTTGCTACTCAAAGCCAGGCTTTATTCCATTATGCTATGCTGCCCATCAGGGAAAGTGAGTTTTGGTATATATTATTTATTTATTTGACTTTTCTGAGACAGGGTCTCATTATGTAGATCAAGCTGGCCTTGAACTCACTTCATAGCCCATGCTGGCCTTGAACTCGCAGTGATCCTCCTGCTTCAGCCTCCCAAATGCTAGGATTACAGGCGCACACCACCATCCCTGTTTTTTTTTTTCTTTGTACTGAGAATCGAACTCAGGACCTTGCGCTTGCCAGGCAGGCTCTTGTGCTGCTGAGCTATATCCCTGGCCCATCCCTAGTTTAGTATGTATTTTTCAGACT
This sequence comes from Chinchilla lanigera, assembly GCF_000276665.1. NCBI lineage: Eukaryota > Metazoa > Chordata > Mammalia > Rodentia > Chinchillidae > Chinchilla > Chinchilla lanigera. The sequence goes on along the minus strand of NW_004955413.1, from coordinate 463,631 downwards.
TTTCATAACTAGACTTTAGCCAAGTATGGTACTGTGTACCTGTAGTCCCAGCTACTTGGGAGGCTGAGGCTAGAGGATCACTTGAGACCAGGAGTCAAAGCCAACATGGGCTCAATATGTAATACAAGCATTGTTAATTTCCTACCACTTTGTTTGTAACTCTGTATTGTCTGTACTGTTCTTTTGCGATTTTGGAAAAAGTTGTTCCTCTGTTAATGTTTTCCTCCTTTTATTTTTAAAATTAAAAAAAAAAAAAAAAGCCAGCGTGGACAACACAGCAAGACCCCATCTCTTAAAATGAACAAACAAAAATAAAAACCAATATTTGAACACAAAAATCTCTTGCTACCTGAAAAATTCTAATAATAAACTCCTGAAGGTGCAGCTGCATTTTCTCATGAGTCTGCAACCAAGAAGACATTTTGGGGGGGTGGTTTCCAGTACCGGGAATCGAACTCAGACCTTTCACTTGCTAGGCGGGCACTGTGCCACTGAGCTAAATCCGCAGCCCCAAGAAGACATTTTAGAATTTTAGTTTTTAGCTGGGCGTGGTGGTGCACACCTGTAATCCTAGCACTCCGCAGGCTGAGGCAGGAGGATTGTTGAAAGTTCAAGACCAGCCTGGGCTACAAAGTGAGCTCAAGGCCAGTGTGAACTGCATAGCGAGACCTTGTCTCAAAAAGACCAATCAATCAATTAACTAATTAATAGCTAGCTAGCAGCATGTACATTTTTTAAAAAAGAATTTTAGTTTTTATAGTTTATAATTTGAAAATATGGCATTTTTCATTTCTCACATATAAAATCATGTCATAATATTGGACATTCTTTTTCCAAACTATACCCACAAATATGCTTTTTATTTTTTTCACATATGTTTTTGAAAGTCATTGGTTTACTTGAGACCATACTCAAGTGAAATAAATTAGACACAAATAGCAGATAGGTTGGCTGGTGTGAGAAACCAAGAGTAAATAAGGACCAAAATGTATAATAGATACAGAAGAAGATGTTCAAATGGGAAGGGGAGCTAAGGGGGAGGAAGAAAGGAAGGAAGGGAAAAGAAAGAGAATAGGTGGAAACAAAATTTTTGTAAATGAGGAGGGAAAGGGGTTGAAGGGAGGGGAGCAATTAGGGGGAAAGAAGAGTTAAGATATATCATGTGCAGGTACAAATTCCCTATGATGAGTGTGATCGCTATGTATATATAAAATGCACCAATAAAATTAATTATTTAAAAGTCATTGTTTAAAGGACCAATGGGACCTTTATTTTGAACAAAAACAAAAATTACAGGTTTATAGAGAGAATGAAGAAAACAGCACTTTAGGGGCTGGGGATTTAGCTCAGTGGCAAAAGCGCCTGCCTGGCAAGCGCAAGGTCGTGAGTTTGGTTCCCGGTACCGGAGAAAAACCAAAAAA
>NW_004955413.1:459712-460800 GCF_000276665.1 Chinchilla lanigera | reverse complement strand
AGATTGTTGTAGACTGCAGTTACTCTTCTAGGTTATAGAGTGCAGGATTAATTCCTCTTACTTAAGTCTATTGTGGTGACCTGTATCTATAATTTCTTTCCACTGCCCGCCTTCCTTTCCCAGAGTAATTCTTATTGTTTACGCAAAAGCCAGATTTCATGAGTCAGGCATGGTGGCACACGCCTGTAATCCCAGCGCTGGGGAGGCTGAGGCAGGAGGATCACTTCCAGTTTGAGGCCACCCTGGGCTACAAAGGGCAGCCTGAACTGCATAGCAAAACCCTGTCTCAAAAACACCAAAAAAAAAAAAAAAAAGCCAAATTTCAACAGATTCTGAGGTCTGCAATGTCCCCGCTGATTAAGATTCATTCTTTATTTTGGGGATTTGTTTTTGTTTTCGGTACCAGGAATCAAACTCACCACCTCACACTTACCAGGCAGGTGCTTGCGCCACTGAGCTATATCCGCGGCCCAAGATTCATTCTTTAATTCGACAAGTACTTCTTCAGGACTTCATTGTGCCAGGTGCATAGGAAGTAAACGACTTAGTCCTAATTTGGCATATGTTACTATAAGTACAATAAGAAAAAGAAATGAAAAACAACAGGAATCAAAAGTACTTACCTGGTACTTTAAATAGAGCGGTCAAGAAAGGCTTCTCTGAAGCTACCTTTGAATAAAAATGTAAAGGGAGGGAATGTGCAAACTGGGTAATGTCTGGGTGAAAAGCAATGCAGGCAGCAAAGACAGCAGAAGGTGAGGTGCTGGGGCGTTGGAGGACTGCTCGGGTCAGGGGTCCAAAGCCAAAAGAAAGAAGGTAAGAGTAATAACGGGGATCCCCAGAGATCAGGGAGTAGGGTATTTTTTTCCATCAATAAGAAATTTGCTTTTTTTTTATTTTAAAGAAAAAGAAACCAAAAAACCAAACAAACAAAATTCCAAAACAATATGATAGGAGGCTAACATATTGTTATCTTTAAATTAGTTACTCAGAGCCAGGCTTGGTGGCGCACACCTGTAATCATAGCACTTGGGAGGCTGAGGCAGGAGGATTGTTGAGAGTTCGAGACCAGCCTGGGCTACAAAGTG
>NW_004955413.1:457832-458937 GCF_000276665.1 Chinchilla lanigera | reverse complement strand
CATGCCTGGCAACAATATACACATGTGCCTCTGGTTTATTTCACTTATGAGTATGGTCTCAAGTTGCATCCATTTACCTTTAAAGTCTCCAGTTTATCCTTCTTCATGGCTGAGTAGTACTCCATTGTATAAAAACACCACATCTTTTTCATCCATTCTTCAGTTGATGGGCATTTGGGTTGTTTCTAAGATCTAGCTATTACAATTGCGCTGCTATCAACATGGGTACACATATATCACTGTGGCACGATGTTTTTAATTCTTCTAGGAAGAATTTTTAATTCTTCTAGGAAGATACTCAGCTGGGTTGAATGGGACTTCTAATCCATGTTTTCTGAGGAATCGCCACATTGATTTGCACAGTGGTTGCACCAGTCTACACTCCCACCAACAGTGGAGAAGTGTTCCTTTTTCCCCACAGCCTCTCTAGCACTTGTTATTGGTTGATTGCTTGATAATAGCCATTCTTTCCAGGGTGAGATGGAATCTCAGCATTGTTTAAATTGCATTTCTTGAAAGATCAGTGATGTTGAACATTTTTTCATATATTTGTTTGCTGCTTGTATTTCTTCATCTGAGAAGTGTGTGTTCATCTCAGATGCCCATTTCTGGATTGAGTCCTTAAATTTGGGAGGTCTGTTTTTTTTAGTTCTTTTTATGTTCTCGATAGTAATCCTTTGTCTGAGGAACAGCTGGCAAACATTTTTTCCCACACTGTGAGCTGTCTCTTCACTCTGTTGGTGGTTTCTCTTGCTGTGCAAAAGCTTTTTAATAAGATCCCAGATGTTGATTCTTTGTGATGGTTCCTGTGCATAGGCAGTTCAACTTTATTGTCCTTTTCCTTTTTTTTTTTTTGTCTTTTTCAGACAGGGTCTTATTATGTAGTTTAGGCTGGGTTTGAACTCACCTTGTAGCCTAGGCTGGTCTCAAACTCACAAGGATCCTCCTGCCTCTGCCTCCTGAGTGCTGGGATTACAGGCATGCACCACCACTCTTGGCCTTTTTTTTTTTTTTGAGACAGAATTTTGCTATGCAATTCAGCCTGGCCCTGGATTCACTTTTTTTTGTTGTTTGTTTTTGGTTTTTTTGAGACAGGTTCTCACTA
>NW_004955413.1:454078-456662 GCF_000276665.1 Chinchilla lanigera | reverse complement strand
TTTCACCAGTCTGCATTCCCACCAGCAGTGGAAAAGGGTTTCTATTTCTCCACAGCCTTGCCAGCATTTGGGCAGTTCAACTTTAAAGCCAGCAATTTTACCTAATAGCTAAGCAATATATCATGTCTCAGAGTAACTGGTACGTAGCAATAGATAGTTGTTAAATATCTGTTCCTGAATGAATACACACAACGGGCTGCTTTCCTCCCCTGTGCGTCTTTTTCCTGGGTGATCTCCTGCACTATTGGTTTATGGTCTTTCCTTCCTTCCCTTCCTTCCTTCCTTCCTTCCTTCCTTCCTTCCTTCCTTCCTTCCTTTCTTTTCTTTCTTTCTTTTCTTTCTTTTCTTTCTTTCCTGTACTGGGAATCGAATTCAGGATCTTGCGCTTGCCAGACAGGCACTTGTGCTGCTGAGCTATATCCCTGGCCCTGGTTTATGTTAATGATCACAGTTGAGCGTTTTATTTTGAAAGGCTGAAGGCACCCACAGACACACATGTTCAGTTCTAGCAAAACTTTAGCACCTCTACAATCCCCCCGCAGCAACTGTCCCATACTGAGGTTTGAACTCAGACCTTTGCTCTAAGCTACATCCTCAGCTCTGTTTTGTTTTGTTTTGGTACCGGTAATTGAACTCAAGACCTCACGCTTGCCAGGTAGCCGCTGTGCCACTGAGCCAAATCTGGCACCCCCAACTCTTTTTTACTTTTTTGTTTCTCGAGACAGGTCTCATTGTGTACTTCAGGCTGGCCTAAACTATGTAGCCCTGTTTGGCTTTGAATTTGCGGTGATCCTCCTGCCTCAGCCTCCCGAGTGGTGGGATTACAGACCTGCGCCACCACGGCCGGCCACACTTTTTTTTTTCTTTTTGTCTTTTTGAGACAGGGTCTGGCTATGCAGTTCAGGCTGGCCTTGAGCTCACTTTGTAGCCTTGGCTGGTCTCGAACTCGCAACAATCCTCCTGCCTCAAACCTCCCGAATGCTGGGATTACAGGAGTGCACCACCACGGCCGGCCACACTTATTTTTAACATGAGGAAAACTGCAAAGTGGCCCAATTTGTGTTGTAGGCGACAACGTCTAGGAGTAATCCAGTTACTAGGTTTAGCTGGAGAAGGCGAGCGATTTGCGCCGGGAAGCTTTAAGGATTCCGCCACGCCTGCGCACCGCGGCGCAGACGCGCTGACTGCGCCTGCGCAGCCGCGGCCCGGCCTTCCTCGGTCACGTGTGGGAGGGCCGCAGCGTGGCGGCGGCCGTGTCTGGAGCGACGGCAGGCCGTAGCGCAGTCTGGAGGTTTCCGGTTCCGGTGTAACGTTCGGGCTCCGTCTCAGGGGCTGAAGTTTGTGAGGTGAGTAGTGGCCCCGGCCAGAGAGGATATCCTCCGATTCGAGGACCGGGCCGGGCCGAGGCCGGGGCAGGACCCGGGCGGGAGAGCCGGCCGGGGAGGCGCGGGAGGGAAGTGGCGAGCCCGCGGCGGAGGGGCCGGGGTGGAACCGCTGGGAGGAGGATGGGGCGGGAGGGACGGGCGAGAGAGTCCGGAGGTGCGGGGCGGGTGGGGCCGGGCGGGGGCGGCTTGGCCAGGTGGACGGGCAGAAGGAGAACGCGGCTTCTGGGGAGCCTGGGCTGCTGGCCAAGAGTGAGGAATTCCTCGGGAGATCGGGTTCTGCCTGCGCATTCGGAGGACGTGGTTCTCCTTAATGCCCCTCGCGTCCCGGCTGCTGCTCCCGCCCTGCACAGTGTGGCTGAGCACCTGATTCCTGCAGAGCAAGTTACTCTTGGAAACTTTCCTTCACTGGCCGTTTAGCGTCCGCATCTTCGTACCGGGGCTGGGTGGAGCTTGAATACGTTCTCGTTAGTGTGGTGGTTGGACGCACTTTCCATCTGATAGTGTTGGTACTTCACTTACTGCTGGGGTTTCCACGTTCCTTATACTTTCTAGCCTATGGTGCAGTTCTGGTGGAATGTCAGCCCCCTCAAGGTGAGGATTCTGGGCTGTGCTGTTCATGGTACGTGCATCCTCGGCACTCACTACACTGACACTTAGTGGTTACTTAATATTTATTGAATGACTTAACTACTGTGTGGATGTGCCAAGTGCCCTCATCTTGTACGATGAGCAAACTGAGGCTCAGAGGAATTAATTTGCCTAACTGCTTGTTAATGGTGGGGCTCAGTGTCTCCTCTGTTCGGTGAGCTCTTTTCTTTACTCTCTTAGGTGCCCAGATATGTTTCTGTATCCTTTGTGGTGCTAGTATATGCTTTTGAACAATGGACATTGAGTATGTCAATATCTCATGATTGTATAATAGATGCACCACAGCATTACTTATATAACTTGGGTTTTTTTGTTTTTTGTTTTTTGATTTTTGAGACAGGGTTTTACTGTGTAGTTCAAGCTGACCTTGAACTCACTATGTACTCCAGGCTGGCCTCAAACTCGAAGTAATCCTCCTGCTTCAGCCTCCGGAGTGCTGGGATTACAGGCATGCACCACCACACCCAGTCTTTCATATAATTTATTGCTTAGGCACAAACTCTTTCAATCTTAGTTTCATCAAAACATATATATATATATATATATATATA
>NW_004955413.1:439151-453963 GCF_000276665.1 Chinchilla lanigera | reverse complement strand
GGGGATTTAGCTCAGCGGCAAAAGCGCCTGCCTGGCAAGCGCAACGTCGTGAGTTCGGTTCCCGGTACCGGAAAAAAAAAAAAAAAAAAAAAAAGAATATAGAAGTTAACTGGGTATGGCGGCTCACACTTGTAATTCCAGCATTCAGGAGGCTGAGGCAGGAAGATCACCATGAGTTTGAGGTCAGCCTGAATTACAGAGTGAGATCCTCTCAAAAAAAGGTAGAAATTAATCAGACTGTAGCTTTTAGAAGAAGAGATGTCTTAAAACATCTTGAAAGATTGATTCCCAGATCACAGTGTGATGAGTGGCAATCCTAAGAGGTTATCTTAGAAGTTGAGGTCAGTTCAGTTTGTTGACTATTACACAGTATAGTCAATAAATAAACGTTGTTTTTTTGTTTTTTTCCGGTACTGGGAATCGAACTCATGACCTCATGCTTGCCAGGCAGGCGCTGTGCCACTGAGCTAAATCCTCAGCCCCCTGTCAATAAATAAATGAATAAAATCTCAGTGCTTGGCTGGCTGTTTGAAGATTTGAGGAGGAGATCAAATGTAAATGTGAATAACACTGAAATTTTATACCAACTTGCATTCAAAAATAAAGATCTATCAGCCTTTATGATACTGTTTCTATGCTGAGCTAAAAAATAAAAGAATAAAGGTAAAAAGAGAATACAAGATGAAAGTATTCTTGTGAGCTGAGCGATTACTCTTATCAAGTGAGCTGTCAAACTATTGAGCATGAGACAGAATTATCTGTTTATAGAATTCCCACTGTTATACATGAAAAATTAGAGAAGTGTGATAGAACATTCTCACGGATTCTGAGATTTTATACCTGTTAGCTGACATGGATAGACCTTTCTTAGAGAGAAACCCAAGGTCAGAGCTGGGTTAGGCAATACCAGCTTAGAAAGTAGGAAAAAAAGAAAGGCTTTCCTTTGGATGAACTTTGTTATTTCTTCAGTCTTGGGAGTTGAACTCAGGAACTGCAACTGCCCTACTATTGAGCTCCATCCCCAACATTTTATTTTATTGTATTTTGTGATAGAGTCTGGCCAGGTTTGCCTGGGCTGGCCTCAAAATGGTGATCCTCCTGTGTTAGTCTCCCACGTAGCTGCAATTACAGGCATGCACCACCATGTCCAGCTTCGATGGACTTTTTGTCTTGTTTTAATGTTAATGTTCATCAGGATCAAAAATGAAGCTAGAGGGCTGGGGATATAGCTCAGCAGCACAAGCGCCTGCCTAGCAAGCGCAGGGTCCTGAGTTTGATTCCCAAAAACAAAAAAAGAAACTAGAGCTGGGCATGGTGGCACACACTTGTAATCCCAGCACTCAGGAGGCTGAGGTATGAGGATTGCTGAGAGTTCAAGGCCAGCCTGGGCTACAAAGTGAGCTCAAGACCAACCTGAACTGCATAGCGAGACCTTGTCTGAAAAAGACAAAAAAAGAAGCTAGAACTCATTTTTCAGACTAGGTTATTCTCAAAGATTGTTATCCCACAGATGTCATTGATTGGTGCTTAACTGAGTTAGGATTAAAAATTAAATGGAATTTATTTCTTTTGCTTTGGAGTCTAGTTCTCAGGGAAAATATTTTCCTTCAAATGAAGTAGAGGAACTTGTTTATGGATTGAGAGTAGAGGTGGAGTAGGCATTCCAGATATACTAAGCATTGTCCTGGATATTTTTAATTTTTTCCTATTCTCTAATTTAACTCTTTCCTGGTTTCTTTTTAGGTGTAGAGTCCTGTTTGAGCTGTCATTCTCCTTTTCTGGGAAAATGGCACTGTCTAAGAGGGAGCTGGATGAGCTGAAACCATGGATAGAGAAGACAGTGAAGAGGGTACTGGGCTTCTCAGAGCCCACGGTGGTCACAGCAGCGTTGAACTGTGTGGGGAAGGGCATGGACAAGAAAAAGGCAGCTGGTATGTATGGCTCTTTTGATGTAACCTACAGGATGATCACAAATACTGCTTTGAACATTCCCAAATTCTCCCTTTTAGGAGCACCTAAGGAAAGGTCAGGCCCACGTTTTATTTTGCATTATAATAGAAATAATTTAAATAATTAATATTTCTACATTGCTCATTTTTTGTATTACTTGTGGAATATTTTGAATCTCAGACTGATTCTCTGACCGCCATACTTAGTCACCTATGTTAGATTCACTCAGGAAATATGCTAAAATCAGAGAGGTGTATTCAGATTCAGTTTGACACCACAGCATAAGGAAGTCTTTATAAAGTACATTTAAAAAGTTCGTGGAAGCTGGATGTGGTGGTGCATGCCTGTAATCCCAGCACTTGGGAGGCTGAGGCAGGAGGATTATTTCGATGAGCCTGGGCTACAAAGTGAGTTCAAAGCCAGCCTGAACTGCATAGTAAGACCCTGTCTCAAAAAGACTAAAAAAAAAAAGTTCATTGAGATAGTTGCTACTACTGTACTAATCTACAACTTGCTATTTGGGAAAATTTTGAGTGGGTTCATCTTAAACTCCAATGCTCAACTTAAACAGGTTGTGATGGCTATGCTGCTTCTCATTCCAAAAATCAATTATAACTGTATTTTTACTTTACACAGCATGGTTATTTAATGTAACAATTTATGGGAATGCCACAGAGAACTTTAAAAAGAAAATGTCCCTCCTTCCTGTGGATAAAATTCCAGTACTAGTGTTACATGCCTAGTTATGTTACATGCCTAGTCCTGGACTCTATACTCTAACCTTTTCAATCCTACCACCTCTTTTTTCATGTCAGACCATCTGAAACCTTTTCTTGATGATTCTACACTTCGATTTGTGGATAAACTGTTTGAAGCTGTAGAGGAAGGCCGAAGCTCCAGGCATTCCAAGTCTAGCAGTGACAGGAGCAGAAAACGCGAGCTAAAGGTAGGTTTCAGTTCGGCATCTAATAAGCTCAGAAATGTTTGGATAACAAAGTTGAATTTACCTGGCTCACACATTTATATTTACCATTAGAATACCTAATGTTCAAGAGAGGTCCTTAGACTAAAGTAGAGGAGGTGAATTTGTATTATCACCATCTTATGGTGATGCACTAAGTTCATTTGAAATATTTCAAGAATTAATAGGAAGCTTAGTCCTGTTTTCATGAGTTAGGAGTTTTGGTGCTCATGTTTCTCCACCCCCCCCTTACTAGTACATATAAATTGATTGCTCTAAGATTTTGTATCTTTTGATTTATTTGAAATTTACTAAGTTGCTTCAGAATGTGACTCCATTGCTACCTAAATTGTAGATCTCACTACAATTTGTAGATAGGTTTCTTTGCATTACACTTGTAGATAGGATACCTAAAAATTATTGCATACTCTTGAGAGCTTAGCATTTTCTATATAGTATATTGCAGATCATCTGGCCCCATGGGGTACAAAGTGGCTGGCAATATTCTTTCCTACTACACTTTGTATTCAGTTTTACTGATTGGTTGTGGCCTTTTTCAGTTTTAGCAGTGTCAATTAGCTGATCTCTCTCTCCTATTTCACTCAAGTAGCCAATCTCTATCACATTTACCTCTGTCTCTTTTTTAAAAATGTTTCTGTGGTTCACATCAAACCTTCAAAGTGCTTTTGGTACCTTGGCTATCCCATTGATTTCCAGAGACACAGAGTTGCTTAGCAATGTCTGCTTGGTTCTTTGGCTAGGCTATTGAACCAATAAAAAGAAATTCTTGTGCCTTTTATTCTTAGAGCATTGTAGGGTGATCAGAGGACTGAGAGATAGTCCTTCCCTTTACAAAAAAATTGGCAATTCAAAAAGATGGAGGGTACAATAAAATATAGTCACAAGTTTTAAAATCTGAGTAGCTGTTCCATATAAATTTTAGGGTTGATTATAGAATTTCAAACTTACACTAAGTTTTGTTACTTAAGGGGGAGTAATTAATCCACCATATACACAGATCTGTACATGAAGATTATATTAGGATAAGGCGTGCCACTGTGTAAGTGCGGAGACCATGCTATGAGCAAAGTAACTACACTGGGTGGGATTAGTAAAAATGGTTTCTCAAAGGAGGTGTCTAGATAGCCATGGGATATGGGTCCCATTTTTGGTCCATTCAGGTCCCCACTCCACACAATATATTATGGGAGAGTCCTTTTTCTTGAACTGTAGGAGTTCCAGGAAGCGCTCGCCCCTGGCCGAGGATATGTCCTTGCAAAACACGAGCCCTCCTAGTGAAGAGGGGATGTCACCCAAAGCCTACCACCGGTGTGTACATTTGCTTTTTCCCATTGTCCCTTCCAGTTGGCCACTCTTGGTCCTGTTAAATTCACCTTGCAAATTAGCCTATTTGAGTTCCCATTGGTGAGAATAAAGCATTACTGGGGAATACTGAGAAAGAGAAAGCCCCTGTCCTGGAAGAGCTGAGTTGGGAGAAACTACCACCACTGAAAGACCTAACACTCGGCAAACAGTATTAACAATGTAGCTTAACCTAATATGAACCAAGCTCTTAAGTGCTAAGAAGATGTGAAACAAAAGTTTGATCTGAGTGGTTAAGGTTCTAATGAGGAAAACTTCCTGGAGGAGGTGAGTTTTAGATAGGATTTGGAATAAGGGTTGTGGAAAAGTTGAGGAAAAGCTTTATAAATGTGGGCAGTAGCATTTGCAAAGGCCTTGAGATGGGAACCTTTATGAGAAGATGGGGATAAAGTTTGCTTGACTGCAGTAGGAGAACAATGAAGTTGAGTGAAATGGTCCACTTGGTGGAGAGTCTAGAAGACCCTGCTTCTGGCAAGTAGTTATTTGCAAGGTTGCATCCTATTCCCCTGGGGAAACCACAGAATGCTGGTAGGGGCTAGAATAATTCTTCCCTTCTCCCCAAGGAGAGGGATACAATTTTTTCTCATCTTGGGTTTCTTTAGGAGGTGTTTGGTGATGACTCTGAAATATCCAAGGAATCATCAGGAGTAAAGAAACGACGAATACCCCGTTTTGAAGAGGTAGAAGAGGAGCCAGAAGTGATCCCTGGACCTCCATCTGAGAGCCCTGGCATGCTGACTAAGCTCCAGGTTAGTTATGAGGGACTGGAAGCACAGTGATTTCGTGAGTTGAAATGAGAGGAACATGGGTCCGTTCTTACTGTGATCTTGATTTGAAATAGTGTTTAGTATTTTGGGAAGTTTTTATTTCCTGCTTTACATTTTAACATTCCTTAATTTAACCAGGAATATTCCAGTTGAGGATTACTGAAATTGTGTTTACTGAGTACCTACCATGTGTCAAACAAATGTATTACATTGTTTATCCAATATCTGCTTCATTGGGTCATTGGGAAAATTAAATGAAAGGATCAGAATTCAGTTTGTTGCTGGGCATGGTGACACAGCCTATACAGTATGTCCCTCACTTACGAATGAGTTCTGTTCTAGGAGAATATAAATAAGTTGGATCCCATAAGTCCAACAAAGTGAGTCTTACACACTTCTGAACAAATATACAATGTAAAGCATAAGAGAACCAGCATACACTCAAAAATACTGTAAATAAACTATTTTTACTTTTACTGTTACCTTAAAATGGTAAGGTAGACACATGAGCTACTTTACAATTTGTTCACATCTACAAATGATTATAATTCGAGGTCCCTTTCTGTGAAAATTAGCAACTTGAATGTTCATAAATCAGGGATTTACTGCTATCTCTGAGTCAGAAGGGTAATAAATTCTAGCCCCACATGAGCAAATTAGAAGACTGTCTCCAAGTAAAAAGGTGGGTGAGGGGAGATGCAGTTCAGCATGAAGACTGCTTTCAATTCCCAAGATGTCACCAAGAAAAAAAAAAAAAAAATTGCTGGACATGGTGGCACATGCCTATAATTCCACCACTTGGGAGGCTGAAGCAGGGGACTCACCTTGAGTTTGAGGCCAGTCTGTTCTACATGTTGAGTTCAAGGACACCCTGAACTATGTAGTGAGATCCTGTCTCAAAAACTAAAAAAAACACCAAACAAGCCAAAAAATTCATTTTGAATACACAAAAGAATTTTTCAGATATGGAAAGAACATATAACCTATTTATAAATAATTTCAAGTTGACTTGTATTTAACAAGTGTTTTTCCTTTTTTTTGTGGGGGGGGTGTTTCCAGTACTGGGAATCGAACTCACGACCTCGAGCTTGCCAGGCAGGTGCTATGCTGCTGAGCTAAATGCCCAGCCCCTAACAAGTGTTTTTAAGATGAATACTGTTCAACAATTTTGATACTTTATAAGCAATAAATACTTCATTAACCATTTTTAAAAACTGGGGCCAGGTATAGTGCCACACACCTATAATCCCAGCACTCTGAGAGGATGAGTCAGGAGAATTACAAGTTTGAGTCCAACCTGGGCACTTTAGCAGCTTAGTCAAAATTAGAAAAAAAAAGTGGGTGGAATTTAGCTCAGTGGTGCAGCACGTGCCTGGCAAGCGTGAGGTCCTGAGTTTGATTCCTCCTAACCACCCCTGTCGAAAAAGGAGGGGCTGGGAATGTAGCTCAGTGCAGAGATCTTCCGTTCAGTCTCTAGTACAGGACAGAAAAATTTAGGGGAGGATAAAGTAGTTATGAAAGTTTGTAGCAGGGATAGAATATATACAATTATATGGATGGATGGATTTTATATGTATGGTATTCTTAGAAGAAAAAGAATTAGGATTTTTTTTAATATAAAGAATGAGGATGGAAGAATTCAGTCCCCCTTTTTATTTATTTATTTATTTATTTATTCATTCATTCATTCATTCATTTATTTATTTATTTTGAGGCTGGGTCTCCCTGTGTAGCCCAGACTGGCCTCAAACTCATGGTGATCTCCTGTCTTAGCCTCCCACGTGCTGGAATTACAAGCATATGCCTCGACACCCAGATTCCCTTTTTTTTTTTTTTTAACAGTACTGGGAATCGAACTCACAACCTCGTGTTTGCCAGGCAGACGCTGTGCCGCTGAGCTAAATTCCCAGCCCCCAAGATTCTCTTTTATTAATTTAAAAACTTTTAAATAAGCCAGGTGTGATGGCACATGCCTATAACTCCAGCATCAGGTAGGCTGAGAGGCAAGAGGATTGCTGTGAGTTAAAGGCCAGCCTGGGCTGCGAAATGAGTTCAAGACAAGCCTGAGCTACATAGTGAAACCTTGTATCAAAAAACAATGAAAAAAAATCAAAAACTTTTGAATGGTATAAATATATCACCTACTCAAGAAGGATGTTAAAAGCAAATTTAAAGAAAAAAAAAACTTGAAGCCAGGTATGGTGGCACATGCCTGTAATCCTAGCATTAGGGAGGTTGAAGCAGGAGGGTTGCTATGTGTTATATGTTCAAAGGGCCGGCCTGCATTATATAGTGAGCTCAAGGCCAACCTAAACCTCATCGTGATGGGCTGGGGATTTAGCTCAGCGGCAAAGAGCCTGCCTGGCAAGCGCAAGGTCCTGAGTTCGATACCTGGTATGAGAAGAAAGAAAAAAAAAAAATTAACCTCATCATGAGACCCTGTCTAAAAAAAAAGAAAAACAAAGAAGAGCACTACCACCGATTTGTAGTGCAGACTGGCCTTGAAACCATGGCCACTTGGCCTGCACTCTCAGTTTTACCACTCTGGGAGGCTGAGGCTGGAGAATTTCAAGTTTGAGCCCAACCTGAACAATTTAGGAATTTATGGACAGTCTATCTCAATGAATGAATGAATGAATGAATGATGGGCTAGAGATGGAGCTCAGGGTTCAGTAAAGAGTACCACAAAAAAGAAAGATAAAAACATTGAAAGGGAATAATTTGTATGGGTTTTGTTGGGAGGTTTGCATGCATTATTTACATGTTCAAAATAGCCCTGTAAAGTAGGTAGTAGGTATTATTTTCCTTCCTTTACGCATTGGGAGGCTTAGAGATTAAGTACCTGTTCAACACAGGTAGGATCTGACAGAGTTAAGAATCATACTCAGAAAGGGTGAGGTGGGGGTTGACAGGAGGAGAGGGGAATGGACGAAGAAAGAAGAATCAAGATATATTTGTACAGGGCCGGGTGTGGTAGCTCATGCCTGTAATCCCAGCACTCGGGAGGCTGAGGCAGGAGGATCGTTGCAAGTTCGAGGCCAGCCTGAACTGCATAGCGAGACCCAGTCTCAAAAAGACAAAATAAAAAAAAAAAAGATATATTTGTACAGATAACAAATTCCCTCTGATGAATTGGGAATCATTATGTGTATCAAGAGGGTACTGTAAAATTAAATAAAAAGAATCGGGGTGGTTCATGCCTGTAATCCCAGCACTTGGGAGGCAGAGGCAGGAGGATCATTGTGAGTTTGAGGCCAGCCTGGGCTAAAAAGTGAACTCACGGTCAGCCTGACCTGCATAGGGAGACCCTGTCTCAAAAAGACAAAAAAATAGAATCATACTCAAGTTTGTGTCTTAAATCACCAGACTACGTTACTGTCTAACTATATACCAATCCTGCCTTGAGAAGAAAGTTGAAAAATTCTAATGCTCAGCTCTGTAGGCTTGTGTTTACTGTATTTTCTAGTTTTTGTGCAGGAAGAGTATGTTGGAGTCATTTGGGAATTTTTAGGCAAATCTGAGTGTGTTTTGGGTTTAGCAACTGTTTAGGAGAAACAAAAAAGAGGGCTGGGGATATAGCTCAGCGGCACAGCACTTGTCTGGCAAGTGTGAGGTCGTGAGTTTAATTCCCAGTACCGCAAAAAAAAAAAAAAGAGAAATTAACACCTGTTCAATTTTTCCTACTTGGAAACTAGATTAAACAGATGATGGAGGCAGCAACACGACAAATCGAAGAGAGGAAAAAACAGCTGAGCTTCATTAGCCCCCCGACACCTCAGGTACTGTGGCCACATTACTCTTCACATTTCTTGTCATCCATTCAAATGAGAGTTCAAAAGATTCCCCTCTACAGTCATCTACCATAGTCTGTGTGGGGTATATGTGTGTGTAGATCTGTCTGTCTATTTTAATCCCTTTGACTTCTCTCTCTGACAGCCAAAGACTCCTTCTTCATCTCAACCAGAGCGACTTCCGATAGGCAACACTATCCAGCCTTCCCAGGCTGCCACTTTCATGAATGATGCCATTGAGAAGGCAAGGAAAGCAGCTGAACTACAAGCCCGAATCCAGGCCCAGCTGGCACTGAAGCCAGGCCTCATTGGCAATGCCAACATGGTGGGCCTAGCTAATCTCCATGCTATGGGCATTGCTCCTCCGTGAGTATAGATTCATGGAATCTTTTGTTATATTTGAAGCTTGAGAAGTAGTAAGTATCTTTGAATGTTACTCATTCTGTGTTTTCAGAGAGCCTAAAGTACCTCTTACAGTTTCTCTCTTTTTCTTTTTTTTTTTTTTGTGTGTGTGTGTTTTTGAGACAGGGTCTCACTATGCAGTTCAGGTTGGCCTTGAACTCACTTATGTAGCCCAGGCTGGCCTCAAACTCTCAACGATCCTCCTGCCTCAGCCTCCCGAGTGCTGGGATTATAGGCATGCGTTGCCACTCCCAGCATTATAGTTTCATATTTTATGTGATCTGTAAATGCTGATTGAATTTCTTGGCTTCCTTATTTTAGAGTTTATTATCTTTTTATAATTGATAGAACTGAGAGTTCCATTATTTGTCTAGTATTGGAGCTAGCAGCAGAACCAGCCCCTGAGTTTTTCATTCAGGGCTTTATCTGTTAAACAGCATTTGAGTAAGAACATATCTAAGGATTCACTACAACTGGGCAAAGATACTAGACTTTAGGTTTAGTGTTTCTGATTGGTCTGGCAGCGCATGACTGACTCAAGAATTTAAGACTAGGAGGTGAGTATGTTGCTCAATGGTAGAGTGCTTGCCTAACATCCTAGCCCTGGATAAAATTCCCAGTACTGCAGAAAGAAAAAAAAAAATCAGTAGTAAAAATTGACAAGATTACAAAATCTCTTCAATATAATTTATAAATTAATTTTATTTGATTACACTTTATTTTTTTTTTATTTTTTTATTTTTTCTGGTAGCGGGAATTGAACTCACTACCTCATGCTTGCCAGGCAGGCGCTGTGCTGCTGAGCTAAATCCCCAGCCCCTTGATTACACTTTAAATATGCAGTTTGCTGTGTGGTGTGTGTGTGTGTATGTGTGTGTTTTGCAGTGCTAGGGACTGAACCCAGGGCACTACACATGCTAGGCAAGTGCTGCACTACTGAGCTACATCCCCAACTCCAAGTTGATGTTTTTACATTTAATCTTACCCAAAAGGCTGAGACTCAATCCAGTATGATGTTTTCAGTCAAAATTTTATTATTTATTGATGAGGTGGTCCTCCCTAGAGTTATTTTACATAGTTGTTTTATTGGGTTTTACTCTGTCTTATTTTCTCTTCTTTTTTTGATTGCATTATTGTTCCATGTAGAAATTCTTTGTTGTGGTCTATTTTTCAGGAAAGTAGAGTTAAAGGATCAAACAAAACCTACGCCACTGATCCTAGATGAGCAAGGTCGCACTGTAGATGCAACAGGCAAGGAGATTGAGCTGACGCACCGCATGCCTACACTGAAGGCCAATATTCGTGCTGTGAAAAGGGAACAGTTCAAGCAACAGCTCAAAGAAAAGCCCTCAGAAGACATGGAGTCCAATACTTTTTTTGACCCCCGAGTCTCAATTGCCCCTTCACAGCGCCAGAGACGCACTTTTAAATTTCATGACAAGGGTAAATTTGAGAAGATTGCTCAACGATTACGGACGAAGGTACCTGGCTTAGAGTATAACACAGAGTTTAGAAGAATTTAGAAAGCTGACAGACAGGAAAGTACTATAAATTCATTTCTATTTTGGTGAATTAGATAAATGGGGATTTAAAGCAGGTATTTCATTTTTTAAATACTATATTTATTCCTGGAATACTTGATTTTTGCTGATTTCTCTTCCTAATTGCTTCCTACTTAGGTGAAAATAAATTGAATTTGAAATTTTTCATGTACAATAACAGTGGAGAGAAATAATTCATAACTTTTTGAGTGACTAAGAAAAACTAGCCTGGTATTAATATTTGCTGCAGACAGTCTACCTGCCTGGGAGAGCTGAATTGATTGTATATTCAGTTTGTTTTGCCTTCTTTTTCTTCCAAAGTGAGGATTTCATTGAATTTCATTTCTGCATGTCTGCTACAGGCACTGAGGGTGAAGTGGAAGGGATAGGGGTGAGAGGTATGTAAGTAAAGGATAAAATAAAGCAGAGTGCCTCTTTTTTCCTAAATTTTCATCAGGTGAAGTCATATTATATGTAAAGTTCTACAAGGGGTATTAAAAATTTGGGGTTCTACAAATTAGGTATCCCCAATTTATCTTCCTCTCTTGGTTTATGTTTAGGCTCAACTGGAAAAGCTACAGGCAGAGATTTCACAGGCCGCTCGAAAAACAGGCATTCATGCTTCAACTAGGCTTGCCCTCATTGCCCCTAAGAAAGAGCTAAAGGAAGGGGATATCCCAGAAATTGAGTGGTGGGACTCTTACATCATACCCAACGGCTTTGACCTGTGAGTTTGTTAGTTAATACCTCTGAGTATGGCTGTACTTGTTTTTATGTTTGCAGTACTGAGAGTTGAATCTAGAGCCTTTACACTGAGCTACATCCACGACCTTTTTGTAGTTTTTATTTTGAGACAGGGTCACATTAAGTTACTAAGTTGCCTAGGCTGGGCTTGAACTTGCAGTTCTCTTGCAGCAGCCTCCCACAGTTTTGTTGTTATAGGCATGTGCAACGATATCCAGCAGTCTTAGTTTTGTCTTACCCTTTCTTTTTCAACCACTGTCTGTAGGTCTTATTTCTACCAAAGAAAGGACATGTTACTGATGTGATAGGCTGTCTGTCAGTGGTGTTGGGATAGAAAAAACATTGGGAATGACCGGTGTGGAGGGTGCATTCAGCCTTAGTGGGACACAGTTCTCATCCTAAAAATTAAGTGTAATTTAATTATGTATTATAGATACGTAAGTGCTAAAAACATTAAAACACATTATAGAGAATTATTGGGGTTTTTTCATTGTTTTTCTGAGACTCCTCTGTTGGCATCATCTCTACCCACACATGCTGTTCTTTCTCCTTCCTCCAATTTTAGTACAGAGGAAAATCCCAAAAGAGAAGATTATTTTGGAATCACAAATCTTGTTGAACATCCAGCCCAGCTCAATCCTCCAGGTAATGTACAGGTCACTTAAGGCTGTAGACACTTAGAACCCATCCGGTAGAATGTAGCTACACCTACAGTCTTGCACATCCCCACTGAACACCTGCCCGCCTTTGATCTTTGTCTTCAGTCTTTACCTTTTTTTTTCTTGTGGCAGTACTAGGGGTTGAATCCAGGGGTTCACACATGTGAAGCAAGTGATTTACTACTAAGATATATCGCCATCTCATTTTTAAATTTATTTTTTCCCATACTAGAGATTGACCCTAGAGCTTTAACACTGAGCTACGTCTCCAGCCATTTTTATTTTGAGACAGGGCCTCACCATGTCTCTAAATTATACAGCCTAAACTCAGATTTACAATTCTCACTGGGCGTAGTGGCACATGTCTGTAATCCCAGCACTTGGGAGGCTGAAGCAGGAGGATCACTGCGAGTTTAAGACCAGCCTAGGCTACAAAGTGACCTCAAGGCCAGCCTGAACTGCATAGCCAGACCCTGTCTCAAAAAGACAAAAAACCAACCAAACATACAATTCTCTGGACTCAGCCTCTCAGAGTGTTGAGCATACAGGGGTGTACCACTATGCCTGGTTTTTCCTTTCCCTTTTGCATTTCGCAGCAAAAGTCTGTATGGGTTCAGTCCAAAAAAAAGGTTTTAGCCTGGCATGGTGGTGCATGCCTGTAATCCCAGCATTCAGGAGGCTGAGGCAGGAGGATTGTTGCGAGTTCAAGGGCAGCCTGGGCTACAAAGTGAGCTCAAGGTCACCCTGAACTGAACAGTGAGAACCTGTCTCAAAAAGACAAAAATAAAAGAAAATAAAAAACAAAAAAAAGGTTTTAGTTGTGACTGTGGTTTCAGCTAGCTGAATGCTTTGGGTAAGTCATTTAGAACCTTGAGAGTTTCCTCATATGTGGATATAGCTATCTCTGATATGTCTTCAAGATTTATGTGGATGGGGCTGGGGATTTAGCTCAGCGGCACAGTGCTTGGCTGGCAAGCATGAGGTTGTGAGTTCGATTTCCGGTACCGGAAAAAAACCAAAAAAAAAAAAGATTTATGTGGATCAACCCAAGCATGATGGTGCATGTCTGTAATCCCAGCACTCTGGGAGGCCAAGGCAGGAGCATCATAGGTTCAAGTCCAGCTTCAATTTAGCAGAGTCCTGCCTCAACAATATAAAAGGCCTGGGGATGTAGCTCATTGCAAGACATCTGGGTTCAATCCCCCATATCCCCCCCCCCAAAGTTATGTTGATCATGAATGATTTAATCTCTTTCACCAGACTTGGGATGAATAAGTAGATAATATCCTAATTGGTAAATTTGCTTGACATTTTCTTTACTAAGTTTAGAAAAATAAAGACTTTGAAGTACAGGTTAAACATTCATATCTGACCCACCTCCCCTGCAAAAAAACATTCACATCTGAAATGCCTGAGATCAGGGCCGGGGATATAGCCCAGTGGCATAAGCGCCTGCCTGGCGAGTGTAAGGTCCTGAGTTAGATTCCCGGCACCAAAAAAAAACAAAAAAAAAAAAAAAAAAAAAAAAATGAAATGCCTGAGATCGGAGCATTTCAGATTTCCTGGTTTTTCAGATTTTGAAATATTTGTATAAAATTTTTCTTTTTTCTTGGGTGCTGGGGATTGAACTCAGGACCTTGTGCTTGGCAAGCAGGTGCTTGTGCTGCTGAACTGTATCCCCAGCCCCTTAAACTTTGTAATGGAGCTCCCACCTCCCCCTTTTTGGCGATACTAGGGAGAGTTTCTTTAAGTCACCAAATTGTGCAGGCAGGCCTCTAATTTCAGTCCTCTTATCTCAGCCTCCCAGCGTGTACAAGAGTGGGCTACCACTCCTCTGCTGCCAGTTGAGTTTTTCTAATCCAAAACCCCAAAATGTGCTAAAAAGTTCTTAAGGTTTTGGTTTTTTTGAGAAAGGGTTTCACTATATAGTTCAGACTGGCCTTAACTCACTGTGTACCCTAGGCTGACCTTAAACTTTAGGTGCTTCCACCCGCCCCGAGAGTGCTGGAATTACAAGTATGCACCACCATGTCCAGCCCAAGTTTTGGATTTTGGACCATGGTATCTTTAGGATTTTCAGGTTAGGGGCATTCAACCAGTGACACAAGTTGTAATGATCACTGAATTTTACTTAACCAGATACTACCTGTCATCACTGTGATTTATTTGAAGGATGTAAAGATTTTATTTTTGTTGTTTTGTTTTGTTTTGTTTTGTTTTTCTGAGACAGGGTCTCGTTCTGTAGTCCAAGCTGGCCTTAAACTCACTGTGTAACCAAGGCTGGCCTCAAACTCATGGCCATCTTCCTGCCTCATCCTCTTGAGTGCTAGATTGTAGGCATGCACTGCTATTGCCCAGCTGGCTTTTAATTATTAATTAAAACTCTTCTGCAAGTCTAGAGGATTTTTCTCATTCTCTGTGACTCCAAAATTATAAATGTTGTTATCTAGGCAAGTGACTTTTAAGATGTATTCCATAGAAACATTGAGGTACAAAAGGTAGGATCTTAATGGATTCCCTGCTGGGCATGGTGGCACATGTCTGTAATCCCAGCACTTGTGAGGCTGAGGCAGGAGGATCATTGCAAGTTCGAGACCAGCCTGGGCTACAAAGT
>NW_004955413.1:435752-438970 GCF_000276665.1 Chinchilla lanigera | reverse complement strand
CCTGTATCCTCACACAGAGCAACTAGAACAGGCCTGATTAGTTTTCTCTATTTGCTACATTTCATTTGATGAAAGAATTTAACTGATTGAATAAAAACAACATAGAATACCAATTACGAATACTTTTTAAAAACATAACCAAGGGCTGGGATGTAGCTCAGTGGCACAGTGCCTGCCTGGTAAGTACAAGGTCTTGAGTTTGATTCCTGGTACTAGATACATATATACATACATACATACATGCAAAGTAAATAAATAAATAAGTACACGCATACATACATAACCATATGATCCCTATTACAAGTAAAAAATAACAGAGCCCGATGTGGTACACACCTGTAATCACACCAGTCAGGAGGCTGTGGCAGGAGGATTGTCTTGAGTTCAAGGCCAGCCTTGGCTACAAAGTAAGTTCAAGGCCAGCCTGAACTGTATAGTAAAACCCTATATCAAAACAACAACAGCAGCAAAAACAACAAAAAACAGTAATTCAACTACAGGTCTTTTTGCTGTAATGCTGCTCACCTAAGTCTTTCTAATATTGTTATTCTTTTGATATACTCATTTCTCTACATGACAGTTGACAACGACACACCAGTTACTCTGGGGGTTTACCTTACCAAGAAGGAACAGAAGAAACTCCGGAGGCAAACGCGGAGAGAAGCACAGAAGGAACTACAAGAGAAAGTCAGGTTGGGCCTGATGCCTCCTCCAGAACCCAAAGGTACATGTTGTAGTTGGCCCTTCTACTAAAAAGGTGATTTCTCCCTTAATTCTAGAGGAACCTTAACATCTCTCTTCCAGTGTTTTCTGTTTCTCAGAATCATTCATGAGTTCTTCTTCCTCTAATTTTTTCTTGGTTTCTTTGTTCATTTTTGATTTTTAGATAGGGTCTTGGGATAATGCAGGCTAGCCTTGAACGCCAGGTGATTTTCCTGCCTCACCTTCTCAAGTGCTGAGATTAAAAGCATGCACCACCAAACACCATTTTCCTAAATTCTGTACTACCTTTCCTTGTAAAGACAGATCAGGCTGAGGATACAGCTCAGCGGCACAAGCTCCTGCCTGGCAAGCACAAGGTCCTGAGTTTGATTCCAGGTACCAAAAAAGAGACAGATCAATACTTTTATTGGAGAGGTTATGAAAAGTATTTTCTGTTTTGTTTTGTTTTGTCTTTTTTTTGAGACAGGGTCTCACTGTGCAGTTCAGGCTGGCCTTGAGCTCACTTTGTAGCCCAGGCTGGTCTCGAACTCTCAACAATCCTCCTGCCTCAGCCTCCCAAGTGCTGGGATTACAGGCATGGGCCACCATGCCCGGCTTTGTAACGTTTATTTGTAAGCATTATCTATTAACCTAAGATTTTGATTTTCTGGAAGAATGTACTAGTCTTGACATTCATGAAGATGGTAGTTGCGTTTTTAATTTTCAAAACGAAACTACAGGGCTTTATGTCATAGTATATACCTATAACCCCACCACTGAGGAGGTTGGGCAGGATGTTCGCAAGTTCAAGCCTGCCTGAGGTACATAGGACAATTATTTTTTTTATAACGCCAAAAAAAAAGATGGAAAGTAGCAAAGAAATTAAGTCCCTTGTCAGTCATAATATAAATGCATGCCACTTTTTCAGGTTGTGTCAACTTCTACAAAAGCTGAGTTAGCTGCTAGCTATGGTGGTACATGCTTACAATCTTAGTACTCAGGAGGATGAGTTAGTTATAATCCTTAGCACTCAGGGTGATCGTCTTGAGTTGAGTGCCAACTTGGGCTACATAATAAGACTGTCTCCAAAAACAAAAAGCTGAGTTAGTTGGGTGGGATTTTCAAAATAAGATTTTGGAGGAAGTGAGTATTAAGCAGAGATTTGAAATGCTAAACAGTATTAGTTGGGAGAGAAGAGATAAAGGTTTTCCCAGAGAAGTAATTTAGGAGATTGATTACTGTATTCTTTCCATCACAGTGAGAATTTCTAATTTGATGCGAGTGTTAGGAACAGAAGCTGTTCAAGACCCCACGAAGGTAGAAGCCCACGTCAGAGCTCAGATGGCCAAAAGACAGAAGTAAGTGCCATGGGATTGGGTGGAAACCCAGGGCAAGTGCCTTTTTCAACCTCTTCTGGGAGGTTGGAAACCTCCCAGAGGGAGGGGAGGGGAGAGTCCTCTGTTGCTCTCTCTTTCCCTTAGCCCCTGCCTCTGATCTTCAATGCCTTTCTCACTTGTGGATGTCCTTCCTGTCACGACAGAGCTCATGAAGAGGCCAACGCTGCCCGAAAACTTACAGCAGAACAGAGAAAGGTCAAGAAAATTAAAAAGCTTAAAGAAGACATTTCACAGGGGGTACACATTTCTGTATATAGGTAGGTGTCCATACCAGGCCAGCATTCCCCTTAGAAGTACTAAAATACTTCCCAAGGGCTTAAAGAGGAATAATCAGGGCCTAACGTATAGCCACCAGTAGTCGTTATTACTGCTTAATGACCCTAGTGTGAATCAAGAGCAAGTAAGTTTTTTATGACGGTGAGAGTTATTTTATGGTAAAATGATGATCCTTCATCTCAAGTCTTATTAAATATTATTTGTTCTGCAGAATAAAGAAATGAATAAACTTGTTCAGGTCAAGTTGTCAAGGCTTGTTTGTCCTTTGTAGAGTATAAAATACCATCCTATTTCTCCAGAAAGCATTAAAAATTTCTTTCCTCAGTAATCAAATCTTTTTTTAAGATATCAAGTCTTTACCCTGATTTTTTTTTTTTACCTTGATTTATTACAGTAATTCTTTCATTCTTGCTCCAAAATGTATTTATACATTATAAATGCCAGGGGCTGGGGATTTAGCTCAGTGGCAAAGCACCTGCCTGGCAAGCGCAAGGTCGTGAGTTCGATTCCTGGTACCGGAAGAAAAGACAAAAAAAAAACCCCAAAAAACAACATCATAAATGCCTTTCAGCCTTTGTGTTGATGTAATGTTTTCATTTTTCGTCTTTTAGGTTGAATATATGTAATCTATTTTTTAAATTGCTTATTTCTACTAACTAGTTAATCATAAAAGTAATACATAGGGGCTGGGGATTTAGCTCAGTGGCACAGCGCTTGCCTGGCAAGCACAAGGTTTGTGAGTTCAATTCCAGGTACCTGGAAAAAAACCAAAAAAAAAAAAAAAAAAAGTAATACATAACTACGAAAGTAGTGAATGCTTATTGGAATTTAAAAATTTGGGGA
>NW_004955413.1:419549-435122 GCF_000276665.1 Chinchilla lanigera | reverse complement strand
ATCAAACTCAGGACCTTGCACTTGCCAGGCAGGTGCTGTGCTGCTGCTGAGCTATATCCCCGGCCCAGATGCCCTGATTACCTACTACTTGATGAAAGGTGTATACTGCTATACTTTGAAGAAATACAAGATCCTAGAAATAGACTTGTGTGCTCCAGAGGGTCCTTGATTTAGAGAGAAAACCATTTTGGATTCATCTGTTTAGTTGCCACTCTTTTCAGACAGCTCTGATGCTAAAATTGAAGACATAACTAAACTTTCCCTTCTCTAGAGTTCGAAATTTGAGCAATCCAGCCAAGAAGTTCAAGATTGAGGCCAATGCTGGGCAGCTGTACCTGACAGGGGTGGTGGTACTGCACAAGGATGTCAACGTGGTAGTAGTGGAAGGGGGTGAGTCCGAAGATGTTGTGGGAGACTGTCCCCAGACAACCCTAAGCCTAATGATTTGCACTGTGGGGTGAAGGGGATAAAGTATATTTTAGATTAATATTTAGATATGGTATAATGTGCTGGGCCTCTGTTTGTGTTTATTGGAGTAGAAGGCCACAGATGTGGTTCCTGGGATTGCTTCAGCTACCACACTAATGTCTGAGCATTAGATAAGCTCAGAGGTCCTTTATACCCTAATGTCTTCTAGAGCTCTGGCAAAATTCTCCTTCTCTGTTTCCAGGCCCCAAAGCCCAGAAGAAATTTAAGCGTCTTATGCTGCATCGGATAAAGTGGGATGAACAGACATCTAACACGAAGGGAGATGGTGAATGGGGGTCAGAGGGGATAAAGTGGGAGGACTGTGGGAGGTGGGGCTAGTCCCTCAGTCCATTCATTTTTACTCCCTTGTGGCATTTCTGCGAACACTAGGTAAGAGTTTAGGAACTTTAGAAAGACCCATTCAGACTGTGACCTTGCTAGGTACTTATGCAGTGGTACATGATCGTATGCATCAGTATTAAAATTATTTTTCTGAGCTGAGTGTGGTGGTGCATACCTGTAGCCCCAGCACTCGTGAGGCTGAGGCAGGAGGATCACAGTGAGTTTGAGGCCAGCCTGGGCTACATAGTGAGACCCTGTCTCCAAAAAAACAGAAACAAACCCCCAAAATTATTTTTCTTTTCAAAATTATTTTTCTACCCGTTGGTAGGGAACTTTCTGTCCTGGATCTGAATACTAGTTATATTAATACATTAATTTGTGGAAATTGAGCACACTGTGCATTCATATGTACAGTGTCTATATCATATTATTACTTGTTCAAAAAAATTTTTAAGGGTAAAGACAAAAAAGGATTTTCAGATCAAAAAGCTTTCTGCTTTGATCAAGAAAAAAGTCCTTCACAGACTTTACAGGCCGGGGGTTATGACTCTGGTAGAATACTTTAGCATGTGAAAGACCTTAGGTTTAATCTCCAGCACTACAAAAGAGTTGTTAGCCCAGTTCTTCGTGTATGTGTGTGTGTGTGGGGGGGACTAAGGATCAAACCCAGAGGCTCATGTTAGGTGAGCACTCGACCTTTTTTTTTTTTTTTTTTTGAGACAAGGTCTCCCTATGCATTCAGGCTGGCCTTGAGCTCACTTTGTAGCCCAGGCTGACCTCGAACTCTCAATAATCCTCCTGCCTCAGCCTCCGAGTACCTGGATTACATGCATGTACCACCACACCCGGCAAGCACTTTACTATTTCTTTTTTTGTCTTTTGTTTTTTTTTTCTTTGGTTTCTTTCCGGTACCGGGAATCAAACTCAGGACCTCACGCTTGCCAGGCAGGCACTGTGCCACTGAGTTAAATCCCCAGCCCCAAGCACTTTATTATTGAATTATATGTCCACTCCTTTTTGTTTTGAAACAAGGTCTTGCTATATTGTCCAAGCTGACCTTAAACTTGGTATCTTCCAGCCTCAGTCTTTTGAGCTGTCAAATATGTATTTGGCATTCTGGCCATCTCATACTTCTGTTGATATTTATTATTCCCATCTTTGAAGATTAGATTTGTATTTAACATCTGCAGAAAGCATTGCTTTTTCCTTGTGGGTTTTTTTGTTGTTTGTTTTGTTCTTGAGATAGGGTCTTACTGTGTTGCCCAGGCTGATCTCTAACTCCTGAGCTCAAGAAGTCTTGCCTTAATCCCTCGGTTGAGACTGCTAGGTCTGGTGACACAGGCCTGTAATCCCAGCACTCAGGCGGCTGAGGCAGGAGGACTGCTATGACTTTGAGACCAGCCTGAACTACATAAGACCCTGTCTCAAAAAAAAAATACAACAGCAATACTCAGGGAGGTGAGGCAGGAGGATTGCTGAGAATTAAAGACCAGCCTGGACTACGTAGCAACCCCTGTTTAAGAAAAGCCCCCCCAAAAAATAGCAAGTGCCTGGGACTGTACAAATGTCTTACTGTGCCTGGCTGGAACCTTAATTTTTACAAATTGAATTGTGGTCTTTTTGTCATACTTTTTGTCCTCAGGGTGCTTAACATACATTTTTGCACTAAATTAACCTATACTTTCTTTTGCAAATGCTAAAAATTTCCAGTGGGGCATGTGCTACCACGCTACTGTAATCTCATCTACCTGGCAGGCTCAGATGGAGGATCCATCTGATAGGTATATTGCAAGTTTAAGGTCAGCTTGGGCAATTCATCCAGACCCTGTCTCAAAATAAAAGGATGTAGTTCAGAGGGAGCTTGCTTGCCTAACATGCACAAGGCCCTGAGTTCAGTCCACAACAGCAAGAAAAAAAAATTTTTTTTGTCGGTTTGGTTTCTCTGCCCTCCTCCATTAGGCTAAAAAGTTCTTGAAAATACTCTTATATTGGCATGTGAAGCCTGGCTCCCAAGGTGCTTAAGATAAAGTTTTATTATTGACTGCTTGTCTTTTATTTCCTTATTCTCAGTATCTGGCATAGCTCCTGATACATAGTAGGTGCTCAGTAAATGTTTGTTGAATTAATGTCCCCGCCTATTTGGAGCTTCCAGTCTAATATGGGGAAAATAAAGATTAACAGGAAAAAAAAAACATATTCCAACACATGGGAAAAGGTAATAATATTTATGAGAACTTGGGTAGACTTGATTACTGTTCATTTAGAACCTAGATCTGTAGTCTCTTGTTTTAAGATTTAGCTATATTATCTTTTCCAGATGATGAGGAATCTGATGAGGAAGCTGTGAAGAAAACTAACAAATGTGTACTAGTCTGGGAGGTAGGTGATCCTTTGTAAAACACTGAAGTACAACTTGAGCCACCTCTTCATTCTTTATATTATCCAAGTGGAGCATTGAAATGGGAAAGACTAAAGAGTAAATAATTTCTAGAGTAATTTGCTTTCAAACTTTTTATTTTGTCTTTTTGAGACAGGGTCTTGCCAAGCAATTCAGGCTGGCCTTGAGCTCACTTTGTAGCCCAGGCTGATTTTCAACTCACAACGATCCTCCTTCCTCAGCTCCCAAGTGCTGGGATTACAGGCATGCGCCACCACTCCCAACTAACATTTTTTAAAAAGAGATTTCAAAGAGAATTTTGTCTCAAAATAAAAAGTAAAATATGGGCTGGGGCTGTAACTCAGTGTGAAGGCCCTGGTTTCAATCCATAGTACCATGCAAAAAAATAAATCCGGTCTTATTCTCTGATCCCTGAAGACCACTCTTTATACGGAGTTTAGTTTTTCTCCGGTACCGGGAACCGAACTCACGACCTTGCGCTTGCCAGGCAGGCGCTTTTGCCGCTGAGCTAAATCCCCAGCCCCTATACGGAGTTTATTATTAAGAATTTTTCATTTGGGGCTGGGGATTTAGCTCAGCGGCACAGCTCCTTGCCTGGCAAGCGCAAGGTCGTGAGTTTGATTCCTGGTACCGGAGGGAAAAAAAAAAAGAATTTTTCATTTGATCTTCTGTTTTATCCCAGACTCCTCAATTTACGCAAATTAGGTAATGTTAACCATCACACCTGGTTCTGTTTTGTAAGTCCCTACTTGGATATTTACTGTCTCAGACCATCCAGGTCTCACACATTCTCCGTCATTTATCTGGGAGGTCTCAGGAATTGTTTCTCAGCCTTAGAAACAACCCAAGTTCTGTTCCAGCAGCCTCCTTGTAAGAGTCTCCTCCCTGAAAGCCTCTTAAGGCGGCACTTTGTGACTGCCTCAGCCTCCTGAGTGCTAGTATTACATATGTGCTGCGGATATCTCTGGTGAGAGTGCTGTTTCTCTCAGTACTGTATCTTTTCTCTTGCTATTTTCCATAGATTTCCTTCTGTTTTCTTTCCTACTGCAATCGTCCTTTGTCACTTGGCCCTACAGCTTCTAGCTTATATGCAGTTAGACTTAAGTCTTGTAAAAAGATTTCTTTCAACCTGTGACTCCATCTCCTTTTTCCTTGAAGACATCAATCTAGTCCTTGAAGCCCAGTGGGGGCCAAGTATATCTCATCCTATCTCACATAGTTTTTCCTGATTTGCTGTTCTAACCTGGCACTAGAGCTCAGAATTCCTCATCCTTCACTTTGTAGTTAAAACACTGAAACTCCCATGCATATGAATTTATGAAAATTCACGCATCACCGGATGTGATGGTGCATGCCTGGAATCTCAGCACTCAGGAGACTGAGGCAGGAGGATTGCTGCAAGTTGGAAACTGGAAGCCAGCCTGAACTACATAGCAACATCTTATCGCCAAAAAAAAAGCCGGACTTGGTGGCATGTCATATTGCTTTAATACTAGCAATCGGGATACTGAGGCAGGAAGATCCTGAGTTCAAGGCCAACCTGGGCTACATAAGCAAGTTCAAGGCCTGCTGAACTACATAGTGAGACTCTATCTAAAAAAAACCAAAAAGTTGTGCGTATATATGAGAGTAGAAATTATCATTATTTTCAACATAAAGTCACATTCAAACAGGCCATGGTGGCATACTGTAATTGCAGCACTTGGGAGGCTTAGACAGGAAGATTGCAGTGATTTCAAGGTCAACCTGGGCTACACAGTGAGTTTGAGAGCAGCCTGAAGTACATAGCAAGACTCTGTCTCCAGAAACAAAAATAACATTCAGCTAGGCACATTGTTATGCAAATATCATTGCTTCTCAGCCTTTTGGCTAAGATCAAATATTACAAAGATATCATTAGGTCTTCAAAAGAATGTCATATCATGCTGGTACATGCCTGTAATCCCAGCACTCAGGAGGCAGGAGAATTGCAACAAGTTCAAGGCCAGCCTCAGCTACATAGTGAGTTCAAGGTCAGCCTGAACTGCATAGTGAGACCCTGTCTCAAAAAGAAAAAAAAAAAAAAAAAATGCAATTTCGATAAGTTGCAGAGCTGGGAGTATATAGCTCAGTAGAGAGTATTTAGCACGTATACATGGTCCCCAGTACTGCAAATTAAAAAAAAAAAAAAGAAACTTAAGTTCTTATTAGGGTCATGGATATAGCTCAGCGGTACAAGTGCCTGCCTGACAAGCACAAGGTCCCGAATTTGATTCCCGGTACCCCCCCAAAAAAAGTTCTTATTAAAATTTTTGTTTCTTTTTTAGGGTACAGCGAAAGACCGGAGCTTTGGAGAGATGAAGTTTAAACAGTGCCCTACAGAGAACATGGCTCGTGAGCATTTCAAAAAGCATGGGGCCGAGCACTACTGGGACCTTGCACTGAGTGAATCTGTGTTGGAGTCCACTGACTGAGACTACTGCAAGCCCTTGCCTCCCCCTTGCCTCTCTCCAGTCCTGTCCTTGTTTACTTCACAACCCACTTCAACTCGGCTGTGTGATCTCAGACCTGTGCCAAGCAGATGTTGGGGCAAAGGGAGAAAACCGTGCTCCCCCCAGTCAGCTTGGTGCTTTCCTTTATTCCTCTTGAGTGCATATGATTAAAGAGTTATTTTTAAGATTGGTATCATATTTTTTACACGCTCATAGGCGTTGGAGATAGAGTGATCTTCTTCCCCAGACTTCTAGCAATAGCTGTGCAGAAATAAAAATAGTCATTGATATTTATGTATATATAAAAAATGGATGATGGTTAAATAAGTGGAAATGTCCATCTTCATCCTAAAGCAAAAGTAACAAATAAATACAGTTTTCTGGAGCAGAACAAAATAGGAAGAGAGGTATTGGTGGCCAAGGGATAGGAAACAAGGAAAAGTTTCTTGCTAACCATCAGTAGATAAGAATTACAAGTTAGCAAATCGTTTTAAGTCTTGGCTAAGTGGTCTTTGAGGAAATAATTCATCAGGTGGAAGCATATATGGGAGTATGTGTTCTGGCTGAAGTAGACAGGGAGGGATGAGGACCAGGTATATAGTTCAGCAGTACAGTGCCTGCCTGGCAAGCACAAAGTCCTGAGTTCAATTTCTGGTACAAAAAAGAAAAAAAAACAGCTGCCAAGGAGGATGTTATAGATGAGTTTTGCAAAGTGGAATGACATTCAAGAATTCAGTCAAGCTGGGAGTGGTGGTGCATGCCTGTGATACCACCACTTGGGAGGCGGAGGCAAGAGGATCATTACGAGTTCAAGACAAGCCTGGGCTACAGGATGAGCTCAAGGCCAGCCTGAACTGCATAGCGAGACCCTGTCTCAGACTGGGGATATAGCTCAGCGGCACAAGCGCCTGCCTGGCAAGCGCAAGGTCCTGAGTTCGATTCCTAGTACTGCCCTCCCCGCAAAAAAAAAATAGAAAAAAGACCAAAAAAAGAAAATTTGAGGCTGGGGATTTAGCTCAGCAGCACAGCACCTGCCTGGCAAGCGCAAGGTCATGAGTTCGGTTCCCAGTACCAGAAACCTTGCCCGCCACCCCCCCCCAACGAGAAATTTCATCTGGACTGGGGATGTAGCTCAGCAGTACAGCACCTGCCTGGCAAGTGTGAGACCCTGGGTTCAATTCCTAGTACCAAAAGAAGAATTCAGCCATTTTTGTTGCTTTTACTAATACAAATTTTTTTTTTTTTGTAGATACAAATTCACTCAATTTTATATGGAGAATCAAAACACCCAGAATAAACCCTGTGTTGGCACTCACCTGTAATCCCAGCATGGGAAGATGACACGGAAAGGACTGCAAGTTTGAGCCCAGATTGGGCAAATTAGCAACTTAACGAGACTCTGTCTCAATGTGGAAAAGGGCTGGGGATGGAGTTCAGTGTGAAAGTCCTGTGTTCAGTTCCTTCTCCTGAGGGGGATATTGAAGAGGAAGGCTGGGTGTAGTGTTGCATGCCTGTGGTCCCAAGATTAGCAGCCTGGCGAAAGAGGATCACAAATTGGAGCCCAACCTGGGCAGTTTACTGCTTACCAAGACCCTGTCTGCCGGGCGTGGTGGTGGGTGCCTGTAATCCCAGCACTTGGGAGGCTGAGGCAGGAAGATCATTGCAAGTTTGAGACCAGCCTGGGCTACAAAGTGAGCTCAAGGCCAGCCTGAACTGCATAGTGAGACCCTGTCTCAAAAAGACAGAAAAAAAAAAAAGGACCCTCTCTCATATGTAAAATTTTAGAAAGGATGGGATGTGACTCAGTGCAGAAGCCCTGGGTTCAACCTCTACTACCAAAACATATAAATTATATACAGGAGGAAGAAAAGTCGAGGACTGATAATACCCAAACTCAAGTTTTACTCTAAAACCCAAGTAAAAGCCAAATAGATTGGGGGACGGAGAGATAGCTCAGTGGCACAGCGCCTGCCTGGCAAGTGTGAGGTCCTGTGTTCAATTCCTGGTACCAAAAAACAAAGCAAAAAGATTGATGGAGGAGAATACAAGAATAGAGAGCCCACAGATAATCCCAGCCACATGGCCAACTGCATTTTAACGAAGGACCAAGGAAAGAGTTCAAAACTGATGCTGGAGCTTTATGCTGCTACGGGTGGTGGTGCACAGCCCTATCATCTCAGCACTAAGAAGCTAAGGCAGAGGGATTGTGAATCTGAGGCCAACCTGGACCACACAGTGGTACATTGTTTGAAAAACTGTTTTTGAGCTGGGTGTGGTAGTACATGCCTGTAATCCCAGCACTCAGGAAGTTGAGTCAGGAGGATTGCTGAGTTTGAGGGTTGTCTGGGCTACCAAGTAAGTTCTGAACTGCATAGGAAAACCCTGTCTCAAAAAGACAAAAAGTGTTGGGAGTGGTGACAAAGACCTATAATGTCTACTGTTCAGGAGGATGTGAGGCAGCCTCAAAACGAAAACAGGTGAGCATACAGTTCAGTGCTAGAGTGTTTACCTAGTATGCACAGGACCTTGGGTTCCATCTCCAGTACAAAAAAAAAAACATGCTGGGCATGATAGTGCACACCTGTAATTGCAGCACTCGGGAGGCTGAGGCAGGAAGATCATTGTGAGTTTGAGACTAGCCTGGGCCACAAAGCTCAAAGCCAGCCTGAACTGCCTAGGGAGACCCTGTCTCAAAAAGACAACAGGGGGCTGGGGATTTAGCTCAGCGGCACAGCACCTGCCTGGCAAGCACAAGGTTGTGAGGTCGATTCCCAGTACTGGAAAAAAAAAACAAAAAGACAAAGAAAAGGCCTGGTGTAGTAGCACATGCCTGTAATGCCAGCACTCAGGAGGCTGAAGCAGGAAGATCACTATGAGTTCGAGGCCATCTTGGGCTCTACAGTGAATTCAAAGCTAGCCTGAACTACATAGTGAGACCCTGACTCAAAAAATGTTGGACAACTGGACATGACATGTACATGCAAAAAAAAAAAAACAAAAAAAACCAAAAACCCAAAATAGAAACTTTAGGGCTGGAGATTCAGCTCAGCGGCAGCGGCACAGCGCCTGCCTAGTAAGTGAGAGGTCATGAGTTTGATTCGTGGTACCGGAAGAAATACAAAAAAATAGAAACATATCCTTCACAAAAATGAACTCAATGTATCACAGACCTAAATGTAAATAACTAAGACTAGAAAATAACAGGAGAAAATCAGTGTTTTCTGACAAATGAGTTTGTCAGTGTCTTAGGTACACCACCAAAACATGATATATGTGGCAAGCATAAGGTCCTGAGTTTGATTCCTGATACCAAGAAAAAAAAAAACATATAAAAGAAAGTTGATGAGTTAAACGATTAAAAAGGCAGGCGTGGTGGTACACGCCTATAATCCCAGCACTGGGGAGTTTGAGGCAGGTGAATCACTGAGTTCAGAGCCCTGGGCTACAAAGTGAGTTCAAGGCCAGCCTGGACTGCATAGTGAGATCTTGTTGCAAAAAGACAAAAACAAAACAAAAAAAACTTGATTAAAAATTTCTGCTCTTTGAAAGACACCATGAAGAGAATGAAATAAGCCACAACGGGGATGGAGAAAATATTTACAGAAGATGTCTGCTGAAGGATTTAACCCACATGCGTATAACAATAGCACTCTGAGAGACTGAAGCAGGAAAATCAGAAGGTAGATCCTAGCCTGGGCAATTTTGTGAGACTTTGTCTCAGACTGAGAGAGGGTTTGAGACCTAGCTCAGTGCAAAGGCAGTTTTAAGTCCCCAGTACTTCTCGACCCAAATATTTTTTAAATTAGCCAAACAGGTGCTGGGGATTTAGCTCAACAGCACAGCGCCTGCCTGGCAAGCGCAAGGTCGCGAGTTTGATTCCCGGTACCGGGAAAGAAACAAACAAAAAAAAATAGCCAAACAACTGGCATGGGGTTGGCAGAGATGGCAAATAAGCATATGAAAAGACGCTTCCCACGTCATGTGTCATCAAAGACTTGCTCTCTGGGAGTACATGAAATAACCATTACACACCTGTTAGAACGACAGAGTCTGAGACACATTGTGGCGAGGTTATGGAGCAACAGGAAGTCTTTTGTTGCTGGTGGGAACGCACAGTAGTACCACCACTTTGGAAAAGTTTGGCAATTTCTTACAAAACTAAGCGTACTCTTTTTTTTTTTTTTTTTGAGATGGTCTCACTAGGTAGTTCAGGCTGGCCTTGAGCTCACTTTGTAGCCCAGGCTGGTCTCAAACTCAAGGATCCTCCTGCCTCAGCCTCTTGAGTGCTGGGATTATAGGCGTGCGCCACCACGCCCGGCCTTTTTTTTTTTTTTTCTCTGTGTACTCTCACTATACAGTCTAGTTGTGTTGTGCTCACTTTGCAGCACATATACAATCCAGTTGTTCTCTTTGGTGTTTACCTAAAGGTGATGAAAGCTTATATCCAACCAAAAAGCACAGAGATGTTTTTGGGAGAGAGATACGGTATCCTAGAGATGAGACCCAGACCTTTGTGGGTACTAGGCAAGTGCTCTAGTGCTGAGCAACCCCACTCCCCTTTTGAGACAGTCTTGCTGTGTAGTTCAGGCTGGCCTTGAGCTCACTTTGTACACGCAACAATCCTCTGGCCTCAGCCTCCCAAGTGCTGGGATTACAGGCGTGCATCACCATGTCCAGTATTTTGTTGTTTTGAGATGATATTGCTGTAGGTACCCACTTTGACCTCCTGCCTCATGAGTAGCTGTATTACAGACAGACCTCACGTCTCCTGGCTTGCACATGTATGTTTATAGCAGCTTTACTTGTAATTGCTACAATATGGAAGATACCCTTGTAGCCTGGGCTCCATAGTGTGTTCAAGGCCAGCCTGAACTACATAGGGAAACCCTATCTCAAAAAGACCAAAAGAAAAGAAAAAAGAAGAAAGAAATATGGGGTAAAGTGTTGATAAGAGAACTTTCAGGTAAAAAGAACAAAAGAAACTATAAATAGAAATTCATAGGCTCTGATAATGGATAATGGAGATGGCGATTAACAGTCATTGTCATCCTTAAAGTCACTTCCAGAGCACCTACTGTAGTGCCTACTTACTTCACTGATAAAATAGAAGTAACTGACTTCTGCACACTCTCAACAAATCTACCAACCTACCTGTATTTGTACCTAGATTGCCTTCCTTGCAAGAAAGGAACTGTTAGGCCTGGCGTGGTGGCGCATGCCTGTAATCCCAGCACTCGGGAGGCTAAAGCAGGAGGATTGTTGCAAGTTTGAGATCAGCCTGGACTACAAAGTGAGCTCAAGGCCAGCCTGAACTGCATCGCCAGGCCCTGTCTCAAAAAGTAAAAAAAAAAAAAAAAAAAGGAACTGTTCTTAATTGGTAACTTGATCCTATCCTCTTTTGTCTACCCCAGGAAATCAGTGCAGCCATTGTCCAGTGTCTACCCTTCCCCTCATCTAATATATCATTTGTATCCATTTGAAACATGTATTGTCTTCCATCTTGGGAAAAGTAATGGCTCCTCGATCCTATGTTTCTTTCCAGTTTCAGCCCATCTCTGCTCCTATTTGCAAAAACGTTTTATTTCTTGAAAGAGTTGTCCATATGTATCTCCATTTCTCCGACTGTTTCCACAGCCCTCGGTCACTGCTTCACTGGAAACAGCTCCTGTCAGAATCACCCCTGATGACCATGTTGCCAAATCCAGTGGTGATCTCAATCCTTGGGGATGTTTTTTTTTTTTGTCATTTTGAGGCAGGGTCTCACTATGCAGTTCAGGCTGGCCTTGAATTCACTTTGTAGCTCAGGCAGGCCTCAAACTCGCAGGGGTCCTCTTACCTCAGCCTCCCATATGCTGGGATTACATGCATGCACCACCACGCCCTGCTCTCAGGGATTTTTTGTTTGTTTTTATGAAACAGGGTCTTACTATGTAGCCGAGGCTGGCCTCAAAGAACTCACAGAGATCCTTCTGCCTCAGCCTCCTGAGAGCTGGGAACACGAATCTCCCACCATGCCTGGCTTCATTCCTCATTTTAGGCAATCTACACAAACAACACCTGATGCTATTACTTTGTTCTTGACAAGTTACCAAGCCTTTAGAATATTTTTCTCTGCAGGGCGTGGTGGTGCATACTTGTAATTCCAGCACTCGGGAGGGAGGGTGAGGCAGGAGGATCATTGCGAATTTGCGACCAGCCTGAGCTACAAAGAGAGCTCAAGGCCAGCCTGAACTGCATAGCGAGACCTTGTCTCAAAAAGACCAAAGAAAATATTTTTCTCTGAGCTCACCTTTCACCAGTCTCTCCTCATTCTCCTAAAGGTAGAAGTCGGTTCTTCAGTCTTTTTTTTTTTTTTTTTTAAACTTTTGAAACAGGGTCTCGCTATGCAGTTCAGGTTGACCTTGAGCTCACTTTGTAGCCCAGGCTGGTCTGGAACTTGCAATGATCCTCCTGCCTCAGCCTCCCAAGTGCTGGGATTACAGGTGTGTGCCACCACACCTGGCAAGCTCCTTCTATCTTTATTCTTTTTTTTTTTTTCTATCTCTATTCTTGTCTTCATTCACTCATTTGCCTGTAAGTGACCATGGATCTGTGACTTTAAAGATCATCTGTACTGACAATTCTTTTTTTTTTTTTCCGGTACCGGGAATCGAACTCATGGCCTCATGCTTGCCAGGCAAGCACTGTGCCACCGAGCTACAGTACAGTACTGTACTGTACTGACAATTCTTAAATTGGTGCTTTCTACCTGGGCCTCTCCTATGAACTACTTCTCTAGTGCCATCTGTGTGTTTGAGGTCTCAAAACTCATGGCTAAGCTAAGCATGATTGTGCACATGTGGAATCCCAGAACTTTGGGACACTGAGGCACGATTACAGATATTAAGCTTAACCTGGGCAATTTGGCAAGACCCAGTCTCAAAATTTAAAAAAGACTGGGGATGTGGCTCAGTGTGAAGGGTTTAAGTTCAATTTCCCAGTGTGAAAAGTGAAAACAAAAAAGAACCCCATGAAGGCCAAGTGTGGTAGTGCATTCCTATAAACCCAGCACTTGGCAGGCTGAGGCAGGAGGATCACTGTGAGTTTGAGGCCAGCCTGCACTACATAGTGAGACTGTCTCAAATAAACAAACAAACAAAGTCTCACTTTGTAGCTCAGGCTGGTCTCAAACTCACAATGATCCTCCTACCTCAGCCTCCTGAGTGCTGGGATTACAAGCATATGCCACCATGCCTGTCCTCTTTTTGATTTTTTTATATAGAGACAGGGTCTCATTAAATCAGCTTTTATTTTTTATTTTTCCTGGTACTGGGAATTGAACTCATGACCTTGTGCTTGCCAGGCAGGCGCTGTGCCACTGAGCTAAATCCCCAGCCTAGGGTCTCATTAAATCACAAAGTTGCCCAGGAGGAGCTCAAACTAGTGATTTTCTTGCTTCAGCCTCCCAGAGTGCTGGGATTAAAGACTGGCTTCATACTTCTTTTCTTTTTGTTGTTTTTCTTCCTTTTTTTCTTTTCTTTTTTTTTTTTTTTTTTTTGAGACAGGGTCTCGCTATGGCAGTTCAGGATGGCTTTGAACTCACTATCTAGCTTAGGCTGGCCTCAAACTTGCAGCAATTTTCCTGCCTCAGCCTCCCCAGTACTGGGATTACAGGTATGAGCCACCATGCCTGGCCAAAGACATTCTTTTTGTTTGTTGTTTTGTTTGAGACAGGGCCTTGCTATGTGGCTCAGGCTGGCCTTAAGCTCACTTTGTAGCCCAGGATGGTCTTGAATTCACAACGATCCTCCTGCCTCAGCCTCCTGAGTGCTGGGATTACAGGTGTGTGTCACCACGCTCAGCCAAAGACATTCTGTTACAGTGATACATTCATACCTATGTTACAGCAACACAATTAATTATAGCTAAGTCTTGGAAACAGTCTGTATGGCCACCAACATATGAATGGACAAAGAAAATGTAGTATTTATACACAATGGAGTACTACTCTCCCATAATGAAAGATAAACTTGTAGGTAAATGGATGTACCTCGAGACTATAATATTAGGTGAAATAAGTCAAACACACAAGTTAAATATCACATGGTTTAACCCAAAATATAAATAAAATAAAAGAGAAAGGAAGGAGATCTTTTTCAGTTGAGAAGGGGAACAAGAGATAGAAGGAAGGTGGCCTGGCATGGTGGCTCACACCTGTAATCCCAGGATTTGGGAGGGAGGCTGAGGCAGGAGGATTGCCTCAAATTGGAGGCCAGCCTATGCATAACAAGTTCAAGGGCAGCTAAATTACATGATAAGACCCTGTCTCAAAAAAAAAAAAAGAAAAGAAAAAAGAACCGGGCGCGGTGGTGTACGTCTGTAATCCCAGCACTCAGGAGGCTGAGGCAGGAGGACAGTTTCGAGTTCAAGACCAGCCCGGGCTACAAGTGAGGTCAAGCCCAGCCTGAATTGCTTGGCGAGACCCTGTCTCAAAATGACCAACCCCTCCAAAAAGGGGTGGGGGGCGGATAGAGGGAAAGGGGATTCAACAAACCAACAAACCAACCCTTGAGATGGAACTTTTGCAAACGGGAAGGGAACCAAGAGATGGAAGGAGCAGTGATGGAGGGGAGAGGAGGTGGAGGCGGTGGAAAAAAGAATTCAGGTGTATGTACGTGTACCAACCACACATGATGAATGTAATCATTATATACTGCAAACATGTACTAGTAAATTTTTTTAAAAAATTGTATGTCTTCATTGGGAACGCAAAAACCTCCAAATTGGCCCAAAGGATTTGTATAAACAGATGTGATGGAATAACTATTCTGGGGCTGCGCTTATCGACATAATCGATTTTTATCTATGGCTCTTGTAGTGAGTTACACACTCGTGAGATTTCACTGTAACTTGCGAAAGTGAGGTCACATTTTGCCAATTACTTTTTCCTCGCCTCCAAAATTTTACAGGAAAAATTTTCGTCTCAAATTTTCCTTCTATAATCTAATGGTTGGCTAGCTCTGAATGGTACTGTCCAACGTGAGCTCGTAGTACTGTTAGATGTGGGAGTCTGCGTAGTAAATAACTCGCGGGACCTGGCGCATGCGCACTTTCTGTTGCGCGGTAAAATGGCTGTCAGCCATTTTGTCGTGACTCCGTACTTGTTACCCGTGGCAGCGTCTATAGCCACCGGAAACGCTGGTCCCTGAACGGTGGGAATTTCTACGATCTTGTTTTGCGAGTTTAACAGCTGTAACACAGAGATGCCCTCCTCCCAGCAAAAGACGAGACGGGGCACAGAGCTGGAGCAACACCCTCAGTCCTTTCGCTTCAACCAACTCCTTCACCTTTAGTTTTTGCTCCCAGCCCGCTACACGCTAAAAAGCTGCGCAGGCGCACAAAGAATCGCACGGCCTCCTTGGCCCTCGGGGTTTGCGGGCTCCTGCGCGCGCTTCTCCGACACCTCTCTTGATTGGCCAGATTGCTGCGCCATCCCGCCTCCCTAATGCTACAAGGTTGAGAAGGAAGCAGAGGGGCGGGACCAAGCTGCGCGTGCGCGGTGCTGTTGCAGTCCTCTTACTGCTGTTGCGTTGCAAAAAAAAAAAGCCCTGAGTAGGTCGCGTTGGGCCTTTTCTGTGGTAGAGACTCTAAGGGACAGAGAAAGATCTCTGCAACTGAAGGGGCCGTCGGGTAGTATTAAATTTAAGATATTAACACCCGCCGTGGCTTACAGGAATGTGGGTATAGGGGTGATGGGCTTTAGCGCTGAGAGCCGAAGAGTATAAAACCGTTCGTTTCGGCGGCAGGCATTTGCAGGTCCTACTTTGCGCGTAATTCTACCCGTAGTAGTGACTGGTTTAAACACGACCCCTGAACCGTACTGCTAAGCCCGCAGCCTCCGCGCCGCGCGTGGGG
>NW_004955413.1:407754-419439 GCF_000276665.1 Chinchilla lanigera | reverse complement strand
CGACCCACCGCCCCGCGCTCGCGGGATTGTTCTGCCCGCGCCGCCGCCGCCGCCGCCGCCGCGGAGCAGCAGCGCTTGTGCAAACCGGGAAGATGGCGGCCGGCGGCGGCGGAGGCAGCAGCAAGGCCTCCTCCTCGTCGGCCTCCTCGGCGGGGGCCCTGGAGTCCTCGCTGGATCGAAAGTTCCAGTCGGTAACCAACACGATGGAATCCATTCAAGGCCTGTCGTCGTGGTGCATAGAGAACAAGAAACACCACAGCACCATCGTGTACCACTGGATGAAGTGGCTGCGGAGATGTGAGTGTGGGGCTCCGCGGCGGGGCGAGGGGGACGCGGCCTACGCGCGGGCCCGGGCGCGGGCCCGGGGCTTGGGCTGACCGTGGCCGTTGGGCCAGGCCCGGGTTTCCGTGTTCCGTTTCAGAGCCCTGAGGCGCGTTACCGGCTTCGCGGAACCTGCGCGGAGCGGCCGCGGCCGTTGGTTTCGCCTAGGCCTTGGCTGGGACTCCCGCCGTTGCCGACGGGGACGAGCTGCGGGCTGAGCGGTTGCTCGGGGCGCTCGCCTCGCTGGGACGCTTGCCCCGCCGTGCGGCTCTCGCCGCGCCGACGCTCGTCGTGTGGCCCCCGGAGAGCGGGTCCGCGCGAGCGTGCCCGAAGCTTGGAGGCGCCGTGAGGGCGGGTTTGCCGCGAGCAGCGCCCCGAGGCAGCGCGAGCGCCGCGGAGACCCAGCTCGCCTTCGCCTGTGTGCGCTGCGGGAAAGCGCAGACCCGCCGGCGCTGAGCGGAAGCACCCTCGGTGCCTGGAGTGTTGTCCCGGGAGCGTCGTTCGTAGCTTAACGCACAAAGCATCCCTGGCTACTTTTTAATCGACAGAAGTGCGTCTTTACAGAATTAAGTTGGTTTTCGTAGCTACCCGAAACGGGAAATACGCTTTTTAGGCTATATAATAATACTTCTTCCTCTGTTGCTTTTCTGAATCTTACCCCCCTCCCCCTGTTGCTTTACTACAGAAATATACTAAAACATGGATGTTGTAAAAGATTTGAAATCTATTTATTATTTATTTATTTTGCGGGATTTTTTGAGTCAGGGTCTCTTGATGTAGGCCATGCTAGCTTTGAACTCACTATGTAGTGTAGGTTGGCCTTAAACTCAGAGTGATCCTCCTGCCTGGCCCCCGAGGGCTGGGATCGCAGTCGTGCCACCGCCATGCCCAGCTAAGATTTAAAATCTTACAGGAGGAAATGTGGAGGTCACTTCACAGTTCTTGGTGAAACAGACAAGAGTTAACCCTAGCTCCATATACCGTATACCTATTTGAATTCTCTGGTTTGCTTCTGTCTGCCATGTCTTCAGTGAAACTGGTCATCCAGTTATTCTTATTCCAGTTCTGCCATTGCCTCTGTAGTGTTTTGACTTGTGTGTTTACCTTTTAGGAAGCAGATTGATGAAGCTTGCAAGATGGTAGGTTCAAAGCTTCAAACCATTCATTTAAGCTTAGTATTAAAAAGATGTTTTGTTGTTCTTTGAATAGTAATGCTAAGAAGGTAGCGGAGAAAACATAA
This sequence comes from Chinchilla lanigera, assembly GCF_000276665.1. Lineage (NCBI taxonomy): Eukaryota > Metazoa > Chordata > Mammalia > Rodentia > Chinchillidae > Chinchilla > Chinchilla lanigera. Next base: position 417,878 of record NW_004955413.1, on the reverse strand, counting down.
GATAGGCAATTTGTTTACCAGTGGCAGATCAAAAAAGTTTCTGGCCATAAGAGAAAATTAGAACTTGTAATGTAAATATGCTAACAATCACCCCATCAAGATTCATTATCTGCTAACCGTCCACTCATTTCATTATATTTTACTTGTTTGTTTGTTTATTTATTTATTTTTGTCTTTTTGACACAAGGTCGTGCTGTGCGCTTCAGGCTGGCCTTGAGCTCACTTTGTAGCCCAGGCAGGCCTTGAACTCACAGTGATCCTCCTGCCTCAGCCTCCCGAGTACTGGGACTACACGCATGTGCCACCCGGCTATATTTTATAATATAATTTACTAGATTTAAAAAAAAAAACCATTGGCTTATAAGTGAGGAAATTAAGGTTCAGAAATGCCAAAGTTTCAGCTCAGCTTGGTGGCACACACCTGTAATCCCAGCACTCTCCGAGGCTGAGGCAGAAGGATCACAAGTTCAACCCAAACCTGGGCAATACAGCAACTGAGACCCAGTATGAAAATTGAAAGGGCTGAGGGGAGGGGGCACTAAGGATGTAGTTTAGTGTGAAGGTGCTGGGTTCACTCTCCAGTACCACCAAAAGAAAAGAAAAAAATAGAAATGTCAAGTTGCTAGAGTTGGAGAACAGCCTGGACCTGAACTGTATAGGAAGACCCTGTCTCAAAAAAAAAAGTTGCTAAAGGTTACTCAATAAAATGGTATACTTAGGATTTGGCTTTCCTATTAACTTTGTATAATAATGGTTAACCTACCGTACACCCCTGGTAGCAAGCAGTGCTAATGAGAGCATGAGAACATATTCTGCACCCTCTCTTAAAAGATTCTTACTAAATTATGCAAACATTTTACATTTCCTACTTTTGGTATATATGTGCTGCTGAAGTGAGTACCATTTCTATCTTTCAGTTTTGGTGTCTCCCCCACTCCAACCCCAGTTGGTCAATTGAACCCAGGTTCTTGTACGTGCTAGCAAGCGCTCTACACCTGAGCTGCATGTTATCCCACCTCTTTTTAAATTCACTTTATTTAGAGACAAGGTCTTGTTAAATTACCTGAGCTTGCCAGGCATGGTGGCACACACCTGTAATCCCAGCACTTGGGAGGCTGAGGCAGGAGGATCTTTCCGAGTTTGAGACTGGTCTGGGCTACAAAGTGAGCTCAGGGCCAACCTGAACTGCATAGTGAGACCCTGTCTCAAAGAGACGGAAAAAAAAAAAATCAATGAATTACCTGGGCTTGCCTCAGACTGGCTATGTAACCTTGGCTGTCCTTGAACTCATGGTCCTCCTGCCTCAGCCTCTTGAGTGCTGTGATTCCAGGTGTGTGCCACCATGCCTGGCTTGGGCTCTCTGTCTTTAACTCTGGTTACATCATTTGCAAGAATGGGTTACTCCCCATCCTTGCCTTGTGGGATCATAAATGATAATTAGCATTTTTTTTTGTAGTCAGCAATAATGAGATACATGAGAGCTAGACTTTTCTGCCTTTGCCATTGTTGTTACGTTGCCTGAACTTATTTCCTTGGTTGATATTAAAAGTGAAAATTGTTCTAGGAAGGCCGTGCTGAATTTGAAGTATGTTCTATATAGTCTGTATAGTTAAATGATTTTAAAATCTGGTACTGTTTTCTACCATGGTGAAATGGAATTTAACTTTCTAAGATGGTTAAGAATAATTTGTAGTTGGCCAGGCATGGTGTGGTACATGCCTGTAATCCCAGCACTTAGGATGCTGAAGGAGGAGGATCACTGTTCAAGGCCAGCCTGGGCTACAAAGTGAGTTCAAGGGCAGCCTGAACTGCATAGTGAAACCCTGTCTCAAAAAGAAAAAGAAATTGTAATTATTTTATGCTTTTATTTAATGAATATAATCTGTCTTGGTGGTTTTTTTTTTTTTTTTTTTTTGAGACAGGGTCTCGCTATGGAGTTCAGACTGGCCTTGAGGTCACTTTGTAGCTCAGGCTGGTCTCGAACTCGCAACAGTCCTCCTGCCTTAGCCTCCCGAGTGCTGGGATTGCAGGTGTGCTCCACCACGCCCGGCTCTATCTTGTATCAGAACAGGATGTAGTCCTTTTTTGTTTGTTTGTTTGTTTTTTTGTTTTTCCGTTTTTGTTTGTTTTTCTTCTGGTACCGGGAATCGAACTCACAACCTTGCATTTGCCAGGCAGGCACTGTGCTGCTGAGCTAAATCCCCAGCTCCCTATATCTTGTAAATAAAGCCTTTTGAGAGAAATACTCAGCTGAGTGAAGGGTAGAATGGAAAGCATATCTATTGAGTCTCATTTTCATTTAATTTTATAATTCTTTACAGTTAGACCTATTTGTTTGTTTTGGTTTTTTGAGACAGCATCTCACTGTGTAGTTCAGGCTGGCCAGGAACTTATAATGTAGCCCAGGCTGGCCTCAAACTCATAGCAGTGCCCCTGCCTCAGCCTCCCAAGTGCTGAGATTACAGGCATGCACCACCATGTCTGGCCATGCTTCCCTGCTTTAAAGTTTTCCAGTGGTATCTGATGCAACAGGGTTAAGTTCTAAACTTCTACTGTGGTATAAAGAGCCAATGCTGTCTGCTTTGTTTGCTTCTTGGGCTGCTTCAGATTGTGCCTTCTCAGCATTTGGATCTAACCTTGGATATTGCGTCCACAGGAAGTCTTCCCTATTCACCAGCAGTTGCTGTCACATTGTTCTGTTTTCTGTACATGAAACTATCTTATTTGTTATGTGTTTATTTTCCTCCATAAGCTGGCAGGACTTTCTTGTTTGCTGCTGTAACCCAAAGCACCTAGAACAATGCCTAGCGTGCAGTAAGCAATCAGTAAATATTTGCCAAGATAATGTTATGAAAAAACCATGTGAGGTTAATAATTAATCAAAAACTTGGAGAAGGGAATTGGTTTTGTTTGTCAGATGGAAATATAATTTAGTAGAAGGTATTACAAGAATGGTTATCTTCATATACAGGATGTGGCCCTTACGTTTTGATGTAAAACTTGACCAGATTTTCTTTCTTTTCTTTTTTTTTTTTTTTTGGTACCGGGAATAGAACTCAGGATCTTATGCTTGCCAGGCAGGCATTTGTACCGCTGAGCTATATCCCTGGCCCAAGATTTTTATTTTTATACTTCAGTTTTCTCTCCCATTTTAATGTAAAGTGAGAATTGGCATGGAAAAGTAAAAAAAATACAGACTTTAGAACTAAACATAAGATCTTAAACTCTTATTTAATCACTGGGAACCTTAATTTTTCATCTGTAAGTAGAGATAATGATCACTTAGAGGATCTAGAGCAGTCTAGATATAAGAAGATAGTACATACATTTTAACATAGGAACTAGCACATAGAAAATATTCAAATTATTGCTTACGGCAATGGTGCAGATGATAGTATTAAGATCATGAGTATTCAGAATAATTACAGCAAAACTTCGTTTTGGGTATAGGTGGAAATTACAGTCCTAATCAGTGTAAGATCAATTGAGCCTGCTGGCCATGGTGGCACACTCTTGTAATCCTAGCACTTTGGAGGCTGAAGCAGGAGGATTGCCTAGAGTTTGAGGTCAGCCTGGGCTACATTATGATTTCAAGGCCAGCCTGAACTATGTAACTAGATACTGTCTCAGAAACCCAAGACAAACAAACAAACAGAAGATCAATTAAACTAGCTTCCTTGTACTGAAGTAGCAGTATTCTGAAGAACTAGTAGGACACAATGGAAAATGCTCTGTCCAAAATACCTTATTTAGTTTTACTTTTTTTGTGTGTGAACTCAGGACCTTTGCCCTAGCTACATCCCCAGTCCCTCACCCCTTAAATTATTTTGACTTAGTGTCTCGATAAGTCACCAAGTTGCATAGGCTGGGCTTAAATATACAGTGCTCCTGCCTCAGCCTCCCAGAGTGCTGGAATTACAAGTATATATGACATGCCTAGGTATTTAGTCTTATTTCTAATTATTGAATGGTTCATCTGTTTGAAAAAGCAGTGTGAGAATTTAAGTGACTTCGCAGGAAAAGTAGGAGGATAATTGCTTATTAATTGTAAAGCACAAAATATTAAGATTTCCCTTCGACTATTTCTAATACAAATTTTACATAAAGTAATAAAATTTACCCTGTTCTATTCATCATCGCACATTGGTTAATTATCAACTTAATGATCAGTCATTTTTCAGCTGTCCCCTTTATCCTTCTCATTACTTTGAAGCAAATCACAAAAGAAACAGACACAGATTAGGAAAAAAAATGTCTTCATACAGGATTTGTATGTTAGAGAGATTTACAAAGTGTAGTTCATTTTTGATCTATGGAAATAGTTTCTTGTTTGGATCTCAGGATCCTTAAGCGGACAATGGAACTGTTAATAATTTCATAGCTAACTTTTGTTGAGTGCTTAGTACGTGGCAGGCACTGTCCTAAGCATTTTATAAGTATTCATTCCGCCGTCAGGTATTATCATAATGCGCATTTTACAGGTGACAAAAGAGGCACTGAGGGGCTAAGTAACTTGGTGGTGTTACAGAGCTAAGAATCAGTGAACCTAGGCACTGGTGTGCACTCTTAGCCATTATACTATGCAGCCTTTCATAGTCATACAGTATTTTCTATAATGCAGAAAACCTTTGACAGTTTGGTAATTTGTTCAAGATTAGGCCATATAGTGTAACTAGGATGTAGAAATTTATTTATTTTAATTTTAAAAAGTTTAAATTGACACATAGAAATTACACATATTTATTGGCTACCATGTGATGTTTTGCTACATGTATACATTGTATAATTTTCAAATCAGGGTAAGCATATCTGTCTCAAATACTTATCATTTTTTGTGGTGAATGTTGATATTTTAAACCTTTGTGTTTTGGTATTTCCCACTTGGCAGAACTGTTATCTAGTGCAGATTTTTTTTTTTTTTTTTTTTTTTTTTTGAGGAAGGGTCTTGCTGTGCAGTTCAGGCTGGCCTTAAACTCACGATGATTGTCCTGCCTCAGCCGCCACCAGTGCTGGGATGACAGGCTTGCATGTGCACCACCACACCCGTGTTTAATTAGGAGACTTGAAAGGGAACAGAGAAAAGGTTTTCGGCCTGTGATTCACGTCTTTCCTCTGCCTCATCATCCTGCATCTTGGGTCCTGCCCCACACATCCGGAAACAGATCCTGCTTAACGCTGCAGCCCCTGACACTTCACAGGAAGAAAATCGAGGCTCAGAGAACCGAGGCAGCCTGTCCAAGGTCACAGAGGAGCCCGTCACAGAGACGAGGGGAGGCAAGAGGACGCCCACCTCGGGGACTCAGGATGGCGCAGACTTTAAACACCGCGTCCCACGGTTCACTGTGCGGCCAGGTGCAGGTGAGTGTGAGGAGAGGCACGGGGACAGAAGGCACTGACAGAGGCCCACGCCCCAGGGGAGTAAAGGCTGAGGCAGAGAAAGGGGAAAGCGGAGTCTAGAGTAGCTCGTGTGCAGCGTGGCATCATGGGACGGCGGGTGGCGTGGTGCAGACTGGGAGGCTCAGCCGGAGCCCGACCCACCAGGCCACAGACACGGCCCCGAGTCGCCACCTGGCCCCGGAAGCTGCTTCCGTTGGCACAGGGGTGGCCAGTGTGTACCTGTCACTGGCGCAGACCCGGGGGCCACGGCAAAGGCGTCCTCTCTCCCCTTGGCTTCCTCCCGGCGTCCCTGCCCGGCTGGGTTCTGAGGGCAGAGGATGTCTTCCGCCAAGGCCAGCAGTGTGTTGATGTCCACCGAGCTCAGAGAGTCCCAGCCCGAGGCCGGCGAGGGCAGCTTCAGGGCTCTGCACAGACAGCTGATGAGTCGCCGCGTGTCCTGCAGGGAGACCAGACAGAGACGGGAGGTGAGCTGCAGGCAGGGGGTGCGGCCCGGGGTCACAAGCGTCTGCCTCAGTTCTGTCCACGGAGATGTGGCCTTGACCTCCCTGAGTGCCCGTGCCGTCCCTGCTGAGATCTCCCGGTGCAGGTGTGCTCCGCAGGGCGGGCGCACGGTGAACGCACGGGGAAAGCTGGGGGTACCTGGGAGGGTGGTGCGTGCACACCTGTGACCTCGGCTACTTGGGCGGATCGCAAATTCAAAGCCAGCCAAGGCCATTCAGGAAGACCCTTCAAAACAAAGGAAGGAGGAAAGAGGGAGGTATGAAGGGAGGGAAAGATAGAAGGAAAGAAGGGAAGAAAGAGAAACAGGAAAGAAGGAAGAAAGAAAAGAGAAAGAAAGAAAGAAAGAAAATGGAAGAAAGAAAGGAAGAAAGAAAGAAAAAGAAAGAAAGAAAGAAAAAGAAAGAAAGAAAAAGAAAGAAAGAAAGAGAAAGAAAGAAAGAAAGAAAGAAAGAAAGAAAGAAAGAAAGAAAGAAAGAAAGAAAAAGGAAGAAAGAAAAGAAGAAGAAGAAAGGGCTGGGGGTGTAGCCCAGTGGTGTAGCACTTGCCTAGCATGTGTGAGGTTAGGGTTTGATCCCCAGCCTGCAAGAGAAAGGAGAGCAAGGGTATGATGGGTACACACCTATGACCCCGGGATTCTGGAGGGCTGAGACAGGAGGATCAAAAATTTAGGCCCAGCCTAGGCAATTTAGCCATGTAGCAAGACCCCTCCTCAAAATAAAAAATACTAAGATCTGGTGATATAGCTCAGTGAGAAGGCTCTGGGTTCAATCCCCAGGACTGGGGAAAAAGCAGTTGAGAGAGAGACAGAGACAGAGGGACGGGGGTGGGGCAGGGGAGGGTGGAGAGAAAGAAGAAAAGCACCACTCCCGCTGGGCTGAAGTTAGGGACCTGCCTTGGTCACCGCTTCAGGCGTCACAAGGCCATCGTCCAGGGGCTGTGGTGACGGGGCTAGGGTGGGGGTCCCAGCCTCCTGCTCCTTCGCGCCCCGAGGCCGGGCGTGGCGGAAGATCTGGACGATCAGGAAATTGATGGGGAACATGAGCAGGGAGCTCTCCAGCCCGATCACCACTTCCTGCCACGTGAACTCGATGTCCCCTGGGGAGGAGCAGGAGGGTCAAGGAGAGGCGGTTACCACAGCCCTGTCCGCAGCACCCTGCCAGCAGGCGGCCGCACACAAAGGACCAGCAGATGCAGCCGCGGGAGGTCCCCGCTAAGCCCTGGCTACAGCGCCTGCTTGAGGTGTCTTCCTTTACCAGGGACCTGGACACACCAGGTAGTCTGTGCTAACAGTGTGACAAGGTGGCCCAGGCCACGAGGCATCCGCGTGACCTCCGGAGGGGCTGGAGGTCAAGGACAGCCACGCAGAGGCTCGGCTATGGTGACCTCGGGCAGCCCCCAAGAGAACTGGGGCTGCAGTGGCGTCCCTGGGCAGGCAACACTGATGTCCCCGGCCACAGCCCTGTCCAGGACGACAGACAGCAGGACTTACCCAAGTCCATCTTCTGCTCAGCCGGGTCCTTGGGGACCCCCCAGAACATGATGCTGGTCAGCATGGTGCAGAGAAGCAGGGAGAAGCAGCAGGACACCCTCTGCACCCGCGTGAAGCGGCTCCGGGCAGAGCTGCTGAAGATGGAGTACCAGAGGTGGCCTTCCTGGAAGCCTGTGGACGTCTTCAGGAAGAACAGGTGGCTGTGGGGGGCAGGGAAGAGGGACAGGAATTCAGGAGACAGGAGGAGGCTGGGCGTGGTGGTGCACGCCTGTAATCCCAGCACTCAGGAGGCTGAGGTAGGAGGATCGCCGTGAGTTCAAGGCCAGCCTGGACTCCATAGTGAGACGGTCTCAAAAAAAAAAGCGAAATAAAGATTCGCTTAAGAAGTACCTGAACTGCTTCCTGTCCTGCTCCGTGGCCACCGGAAACACCTTGTCCAGGACACAGTCTCCCACATCGATGGACAGCCATGAGTTGCAGAGGAAATACCACTTCTGGCCAGTCGCCAGGTCGTGGACCAGCACCCGGCTCACGTACCTGGAGAAAGGACCCAGCGTGCTGAGGCCCAGGTGCGGGGGTGAGCCTTCCTTGGACACCTTTACAAACCTGAACCTCTAGAAAGGGGGACCTGCAGACACTGCGTGTCCCTTCCTTGTCCCTTGCCTTGGTCAGAGCTGGAGCTCCATGGGGGGGGGGGGCTCAGGCAGCGCCCCTGGGAGCTGTGAGCCCCTATCTGCCTGGGGCCCCCAGCTGGGGCAGCGGGGCCCTGAGCGGGCAAAGCCAGCACGGGAAGAGCTTGTGTGCGGGCAGGCACACAGAGGACTGGTGATGTTGCAGACCACCTAGACTGCAAGGCCACCCTCTCTGTGGGGCTCAGGGACTCTGGGTGTCCCATAACCTGAGTCAGGTCTCCAAGGCCTGGGGAGGGTGTGAAGTCGCCGTGCTTGGCATATGAGATCGGACCCAGCGGTGGCTCACCTGTTTTAGGTTTTGGTGTTTTGAGCAGGGTCTTACTATGTAATTCAGGCTGGCCTCAGACTTGCAGTGATCTTCCTGCCTCAGCCTCCTGAGTGCTGGACGTACAGCACACCCGGCAGGACCTGGGCATCTAGATCCAATGGGAGGCGGCTCCAGAACTTGGGGATTAGGGAGGGGCTGGACTGACACCAGCGTGCATCGCACACAGCTCTCTGTCTCCCTCTGCCCATCCCCCGGCCTCCCACCCCGCTGTTCTCCCTGCACCCGCTTCACAGGCTCTCTGCTCTCTCACATCCATCTCAGCCTGTGCTTCCCAGGAGCCAACCAATAGCTGAGGCCCTCGGAGTACGGATGTTTAGCCCCTCAGTGCATGACAGACAGCGGTATGAACGCCGTCGGCTGCTGATTGCTGCTCGGACTGGCTCCTCCTGCCCAGGCCACTAGCGTCAGCCTCAGGGAGGACTTTGCTCTGGATTAGCTGTGTGACCTTGGGCAAGTCTCAGGTCCATGCTGCTGAGGGTGGACACCAAGCCTGCGCCCTTCACCTCCTCCCAGCTACTGACGGGCGGTGTGGAGCAGGCCCAGGGCCTCTTGGACCTTGGTTTCCTCATCTGTGAAATGGGGATCCGTCATGCCCGGAGCAGGGGCCTCGCCCCAGCCTGAGTATCCCCCTGCCCACTCACCAGGACGGCCGGTCCCCCGAGTTGTCGTGCCACAGCCGGAGACTCCGCAGCTCCCCCAGGGGGAACAGGGTGGACAGCAGGAAGACGTCCACTCCTCCGCGCTCCAACCCAGGGGACGCGGGGTCTGCCAGGCGGTGTGGCTCGCTCTCTCCGTCCAGGCCATATAGGGTGATGGTCACCTGAAACCCAGGGACCAGGGTGGACACCTCCCCGTGGGAACGGAGCCCACTGGCCTTGCTTCATGGGAGGTGGCCAGAGGCCAGTGAGGACGCCCCCATCTGCTCAGGGACCATTTCTGTTGTGTGCAGAGTTGAGTGACACTTTCTATATTCACGGCTTTGAGATCAGTCACACATAAAAAGCCTGCTGACTTTTCAAACTCCTCACTGTTTGTTTATTGACTGATTGATTGATTGGGTTTTTTTTTTTTTTATTTTTAAAGGCAGGGTCTAATTGTGTAGTTCAGAGGGGCCTTCAATTTACTATGTAGCCCAGGCTAGCCTCCAACTTGTGGCAATCCTCCTGCCTCAGCCTCCTTCATGCTGGGATCATCTATTTATTTGTAAGGACTGTAGAGCAGGAACTGTTTTCCTCCTAACAGCTCTATTTTCAGCGGCTCTCAGAGTGCCTGGCACTGAGCCATGCAGCAGGAACGCCTGCTACTTTGAACTACATATTCCCAGGGCCCAGCTTCACTCTACCAACTAGGAATATTGAGAACTAGCCCAGGACTCTGTTTCTCTCCAGGCAGTGCTGATGGAGACGCCTGATTTCCTGAGCATCACAGCAGACACTGCCCGTGTCCACTGCACCCGCAGCCTCAGCGTGCAGGGCTCCCTGTCCGCGTCCAGCTGCCTCTTTGCCCGAGGCTTGCTTTGGCCATTGGAGCAACAGCCAGAAGGGGCCGAGAAGGAATGCTGGCGGGCGCTGAGGGTGGACACCACAGTTCCTCCTCGCTCTGCTTCCTTTTTTTTTTTTTTTTTTTTACAGAATTTGGAAAATAATGTTAACTTTATTCCGGATTTGGGTCTTCACTAAATCATATGGAGAAACCCCTTGTTCCTTTTTTTTTTTTT
>NW_004955413.1:396596-401824 GCF_000276665.1 Chinchilla lanigera | reverse complement strand
AGTGCTGGGATTACAGGTGTGTGCCACCACACCCAGCTTCTAGTGCAGATTTGATGTTCTGATGATAGACATTTATTTGCTTTTGTTTAATAAAAAAAGGAGACCAGCATAGACATATTTAAGCTATGTCCTGTGTCAGAAACCTGTCTAGACTAGGGATGCAGCTCAGAGGTAGAATGCTTGCTAAGCATGCACAGTGCCCTGGGTTCAATCCTGGAATCTCAAAAAGAAACAACACAAGCCTTTCTAAATGTGAGATTCATTTAGATTAAATAACAACAGTTTTGGGTGGCAGAATATTTGGAGTGCATGTTGGTTGGTGGACAGTTCACGCTGCTATCATACACATTTTGCAGAATTGGGAATGGTAGGGATTGGGCCCAGTACCTTGTGCATGTGCCAGTCCACTGAGTTGCATGCCCAGGCTACTGTCTCATCTTATGCTGTTTCACTATTCTGAGAGCCTGGGACTATTTTCTGCAGATCTCACCTTTGAAATATAGCTCTTTGTTGAATTCCTTGTTTTGTTTTAATAATTTTATCTTTTGTAGCAGATGTGTAGGCTAGACTTGCAGAGTTTAACAGTCTCCCATAGTCTCCCATGAGCATAGTGCCAGTGTGCCAGATTTTTTTGAGACAGTCTTGCTCTGTAGTTCAGGTTTGCCTTGAACTCACTGTGAGCCCAAGGTGGCCCGGAACTCCTGGCAATCCTCTTGCATCAGCCTTCTGAGTGCTGGGATTGCAGGAGTGCGCCTCTATGCCCAGCATGTATTTGATTATTTGAGGCAGGGTCTTTCTGTATACCTCAGGTTGGCCTTAAACTTGTGATCTTCCTGCCTCAGCTTTGGAGTGCTGGGATTATAGGTGTGCCTTACCATGCCCAGCAGTACAAAACTTTTTAATCATGCATCATGTATACAAATGAGTAACTTGTGGACTAGATTCAGCTTCTGACTTTGAATTCTGAGATAACATATTTGATTGTAAATCCCTAGTTTACATTCAGTTTTTTGTTTGTTTGGTTTTTTTGAGACAGGGTCTCACTATGCAATTCAGGCTGGCCTTGAGCTCACTTTGTAGCCCAGCCTGGCCTTGAGCTCACTTTGTAGCCCCGGCTGGTCTCAAACTCGCAATGATCCTCCTGCCTCAGCCTCCTAAGTGCTGGGGTTTGAGGTCTGTGGCCCCCCCCCTGGCTTTTTTTTTTTTTTTTTTTTTTTTATACATTCAGTTTTTTCAAGATACTTTTAATTTTTACAATGTATAAAAATTTTTAATTCATAGCAGTGCCTTTACAAATGCCTGTAGAGTGGTATCTTGGTTCACACATTTAATTCTTCCCATGATTCTGGTAGCAACTGAATTGGAATTATGTATGAGATAGTAAAGGAAGAACTAACTGAGAAAGTGACTTTTGGATGGGAAGGTGAGATGTGAGGGGTGCAGGAATGTTCAAGCTAATTCTGTGTGTGGTGGCACACACCAGTGATCCCAGTACTGAGGAGTCTGAAGCAGGTGGATCACCTCCACTTTAAAGCCAGCCAACGTGACATAGTGAGTTCAGGGCCAGCCTGCACTGCATAGTGTAACCTTGTCTCAAGTCTCAAAAAAAAAAAAAAAAGTTCAAACCAGGATAGTCCTGAGGTTAGTGTGCCTGATTAGTTAAAGGAACAGCAAGAAAACATTTGTAGCAGGAAAGAAATACTTAAAATGCAGCTTCAGTAGTAGATAAGCGCTAAGAGATTATGGTGGGGAAGGGGCGGGTGTCTATTTGTAAAAGTATCTTTACTGAGATTTAGTTCACAAATATAAAATTTTTTTGTTTGTTTGTTTTTTCTGGTACCAGGAATCGAACTCATGACCTCACGCTTGCCAGGCAGGCGCTGTGCCGCTGAGCTAAATCCCCAGCCCCAAAATTCATTCATTTAAAGTGTACATTTCAGTTCTTTTAGTATAGTCAGAGTTGTGCAGCAGTCACCATGGGATGTTCAGTTTGTGGATTATTTTTAGGGCCTAGCATCTGGGAGAGACCAACTGGAGAGTAAGTGTAGAGAGAGGGGAGTGGAATAGGAGAGTAAGGCTAGAGAAGAGGTCCAGAGACAGAGCCCTTGGGCATGCTGATATTTTAGATGCTTTTTCTAATTTCCTTGGTTTTTTTTTTTTTTTTTGCCACAAAGTCTCACTGTGTAGTCCAGGCTGGCCTTAAACTTGTGCAGAGCCTCCTGCCTCAGCCTTCTGAGTGCTGGGATTACAGGTGTGCGCCACCACAGCCAGCACTTTACTTGGTCTGTGGAACTGCAGGTTCTTTTTGAGGTTCAAGGTAAGCTTTATCTTACCTCCTCAAAGAAATAATAAATGTGTTAATCTCTTACATGTTCTGACTTTTGGTTTAGACTGAATGGATTCAGTGAGTAGTAGCTCTGTTACAACTTCCAATTGAAAAGTTAGTGTTGCATCTCCTTTGAATGCCTAGATCACCTTTCCTTCACTCTGTTGCTATTTTCATGAAGCTGTAGATCATATTTTTCCATGTTTCTTGGCAGTGTTTCAGAACATGAAACTAGCTTGATTATAAGGTGTAGGATGTATTAAACAAGCTTTAAAAAAATTTGTATATGAGCTGGGCGTGGTGGCACACGCCTGTAATCCCAGCACTAGGGAGGCTGAGGCAGGAAGATCGTTGCGAGTTCGAGGCCAGAAAAAATCCGTATGTGAGACTTTATAAGCAGTCCTTGCCAGTCTTCATTTAGTTGCTTTGTTGTTCACATGGACAAGGGTGAAATTACATCCCTGGCCCTAGGTTGGTTTGAAGCATTACTTATGGTTGGTATAAAACATTATTTTACTATACCAGATCCCATAGTAAGCTAAGTGTTACCTTTGTAGCAAATAAACATTCTTTTTAAATGTAATTTTAAAATTTTATTAGTAGAGATTTGTAATTCCTGCAGTTTACAACCATCTAGGGGAGTGGTTACATGTACTTACTGCAGTTTCTTTTTTTTTGTTTGTTTTGTTTTTCTTCTGGTACCAGGAATCGGATTCACGACCTTGCGCTTGCCAGGAAGGCACTGTGCCACTGAGCTAAATCCCCAGCCCCTGCAGTTTCTTTTTTTTAAACCCCCTTCTCTTTCCCTCCCTTCCTTACAACATTCTTAAAATTCAAGTGTGAAACTATATAGACAGATTTCACATGGTATGTAAGTATTTCAAGAAGAAATTTTTGGGGGCTGGGGATTTAGCTCAGTGGCACAGTGCCTGCCTGGCAAGTGCAAGATTGTGAGTTCGATTCCCAGTACCAGAGAAAAACCAAAACCAAAAAAAAAAAGAAATTTTCAATTGCAGTGGAAATAGTAATACTAAAATTTGCTCAAATAGTCCACGCCAAGATTACTTTAGTATCAGTTTTTGTGGTAGAGAAGAAATGAGTGTATGTGTGTGCAATTTTTTAGGGAATGGGACTTACTGATTTCTTCCTAGTCATCTGGATTCCTGCCTTTTGTAAACTAATAGATAAAAGCCGCATCCAAAATCTTTTTCCTCTTAGGCTCTTGTCAGTCAGTTATGATGTTTTACAAAGTCTTTACCCCCGTTTTAGTTGTTTTAAAATTTTATCTGAGAACTAGTGGTACATGAAGTTCAGTTTGTAGAGGACCCCAAAGACCCTCCTAGAAATCACCCCCAAATTTAACGCTGTTCTGCAAACCAACTTGTTTTTTTTCATTTACTGTCGAGAAAACAAAAAAGTAGTTGGTGTTCTCTAGTGCTTTCAAATTCCAGTACCCCGACAGATTTTAATCATAGAACACTGGAGAAATGCACATGTTGTGCAGAAAGTAGTAGAACCTGGATACTCCTTTTGGGAAAAGGCAGCAGTTCCATCTTTACTGAGCATACTTTACTAGATATCTTTTTTTTTTTTTTTTTTTTTTTTGAGACAGGGTTTTGCTGTGTAGCCCAGGCTGGCCTCAAACTCAGGACAGTCCTGCTACCTCAGCCTCCCCAGTGCTGGGATTACAGGCATGCGCTACATGCTGAGCTTTTACTAGCCATCATACAAATATTATCTAAAGTCCTGACATCAACTGTCCAAGATAGGAATTATCCTCGCTTTAAAAATTTACAGACTGAGTCTCAGGGAAGTTAATGCTTATTTTGAGGAAATTGTCAGGACATTTCTAACATAGGGAAGGGAAACTGTACCTGGCGTTAAAGTGGCTAAGCAGAGCCAGGGATATAGCTCAGTGGTGCAAGTGCCTTCCTGGCAAGCACAAGGTCCTGAGTTCAATTCCCAGTACTCAAAAAAAAGTGGCTAAGCATAAGCTTAATTCTGTTCTTTGTTTTATATGGGCAGAAAGTGAGGATAAGTAGGAGAAAGAAAACAAATATAGTAGATTCAAAGACCAGGTTGCTTCCACATTCTTTGTTATTATTTAACAATGTTTTTTATTACATTTCCATTCATTAATTTAGTTAACTTCACAAATGTCACTGATAATTTAATAATAAAATAGCTAACATTTACTGAGTCCTTTTTTTCATTTCCCGAGTTCTTATGAGGTCTCATTTAATATAACAATTTGTGAGGTATTAGTGAGTAAGTCTATTAGTAATATTAGTAAGTCTATTAGTGATACTTTTGTAAAGTTAACTATACCGGTGATGAGCAAAATAATAAGCCCTAATAAATAATAATAAGTGAGGTGAGGCTTGGAGAGGTAAAATAACTTTGTTCATGGTACATACCTAGTAAGCAGTATAGCTCGCCTCTACTCGTTAAGATTGTGCTAGGCAGTGCTTCACTTCGTTCAGAGTTTGTTGGTATTTTACAGTGTTCTGTAGACAGTATGGTGTATGTGGTGGAAAGGTTCCCAAACAATCTTGTGCCTATTTTGGTGATTTCACTATACTACAGAGTTAAAAATAAGTTATTCATTCATATGTAGCAGTATATTGAATATAGAAGTAGCTTTGAGAATCCAGATGTCTTCTATTAAGCTAGACATTAAATAGATCTGCAAAAATGTAGAAGTTTACTCTCACTGAGTTTTTTTTTACGCAAAATATAGCTACTTTAAATTTTAAACATAAAGCTGGGTATGGTGGCACATGCCTGTAATCCCAGCACTCTGCAGGCTGAGGCAGGAGGATCACTGTGAGTTTGACACCAGCCTGGGCCACAAAGTGAGCTCAAGGCCAGCCTGAACTGCATAGTGAGACTGTCTCAAAAA
>NW_004955413.1:376307-396338 GCF_000276665.1 Chinchilla lanigera | reverse complement strand
AAAAAAAAAAAAAAAAAAAAAAAGAGATCATGAAACTAAAAGATTTAAGAACCTTTACTTCATAAGGGTTGCACACCTGCAACCCCCGCCCTTGGGAGGCTGAGGCAGGAGGATTGCCACAAGTTTGAGGCCAGCCTAGGCACATAATGAATTCAAGGCCAGCCTGAAGTACATAGCAAGACCCTGTCTCAAAATAAAGCAAAAAATCCAAAATGCCCTTTACCAACTTTCTGCAATGTACACATCCATGGTTTTTCATCTTTTTTTTTGTTTGTTTTTTTTCCAGTACCAGGGATCGAACTCACGACCGTGCGCTTGCCAAGCAGGCGCTGTGCTGCTGAGCTAAATCCCCAGCCCCTTGTTTTTCATCTTAATACTGCAGCTGACCCAATGGTTTCCATACTTTATTTTATTAACAAGTTAGGGTTTTTCTTTTTTTGTTGTTGTTTTTTTTTTTTTGAGGTCATAAGCTTGCCAGCTTGTTATTTTGCAAAGGAAGGTGTAAAACTACACAACCATTTTTATAAATTACTACTTTACTAAAAAGGTTAATATTAATACCAAAAGTTGTAGAAAGGTGCTATTTCACAATAAAATATAAACCTTAAACTACATAAATTTACCTATGTAAAAAACTTGCCTTGATATCTTTGTCTTTTAAGTCTTTTTTGTTTTTTTTTTGGTTTTTCTCCGGTACCGGGAACCGAACTCGCGACCTTGCACTTGCCAGGCAGGCGCTTTTGCCGCTGAGCTAAATCCCCAGCCCTGTCTTTTAAGTCTTACCTTAAATGTCAGATACCTTCTCTTTTTTTCTAATGGTACTGGGAATTGTACCAAAAGCCTTTGTATCCCACCTCTCTGCCCCCTTTTTTTCATTATTTTGGGGTAAGGGTCTTGCTAAGTTGCCCAGATCGGGCTCAGACTTGTGATCCTCCTGCCTCAGCCTCCCAGAGTGCTGGGATTATAAATGTAGACTACCACACCTAGCTCAAATGTCATCTCTTCAGAGGCCGACCTCCTTAGGAAACCCTGCAACAGCTCCTCTCGAATCATTCTCTTATCTCCCTTTTCTTGCTGCCTATCATTCTCTTATCACAGCATCTTATTCTTCATAACTTTTTTCACTGTAAGGTACTGCCTTATTTGTTTTGTTTTGTTTTGTTTTGGTACTGGGAACTGGACTCAGGACCTTGTGCTTGCCAGGCAGGCCCTATGTTGCTGAGCTACACCCCAGCCATTTATTTGTTTACCACTACCCCTAGGAAAGCACATAAAACATAAAAAAATACTTAAATTAATGAATTTTTCTTAAATTTAACTCCAGACCACCCTTTGGGAATTACCTTCTTTTTTTTTTTTTTTTTGTCTTTTTGAGACAGGGTCTTGTTATGCGGTTCAGGATGGCCTTGAGCTCACTTTGTAGTCCAGGCTGGCCTCGAACTCACAGTGATCCTCCTGCCTCAGCCTCCTAAGTGCTGGGATTACAGGCGTGTGCCACCACGCCTGGCTTGAGAATTGTGCTTATAGAATGGTTAGTTGGTAGAGAACATGAGGGTTGCACTCAATAGATATTACAGTTGCTAGTTAACTTCTTTTGTTGTTTTTTTTTTTTTCTGGTACCGGGAATCGAACTCACAACCTTGTGCTTGCCAGGCAGGCACTGTGCCGCTGAGCTAAATCCCCAGCCCCAAGTTAACCTCTTAACGCATTTTAAATACACTCACCTTCTGGGTATGGTGGCACATGCCTGTAATCCCAGCACTTGGGAGGCTGCGACAGGAGGATCACTGTGAGTTCAAGGCCATCCTGGGTTACAAAGTGAGCTCCAGGCCACCCTGGACTGCATAGCGAGACCCTGTCCCCAAAAGACAAAAAACAAAAAAGAAACAAAAAGCCCCGCTCACTTTATTTGCTTGTTGGTGGGATTAAATAAAATAATTCAAAGTACTTTGTAAACTACCTAAGCCTTTAATCGCATTAATGAGTCAGGGTTGCAAATTGAAGCTCAACCTGAGAAATTTAGCAAGACCTTTTCTTAACATAAAAATGAAGAAGGACCAGAAATAGCCAGGTATGTTGGTGCACATCTGTAATCTCAGCACTCTGGGAGACTGAGGCAGGAGGATCTTAAGTTTGAGCCCAGCCTGGGCAACATAGTGGCTTATCAGACCCTGCCTCACAATAAAAATAAAAAGAGCTGGGAATGTAGCTCAGTGTGAGGTCCCTGGGTTCAATCCCCAGTTTCGTGTATGCGTCTCTCTCTCTCTGTCTCTGTCTCTCTCTGTCTCTCTCTCTCTGTCTCTCTCTCTCTGTCTCTCTCTCTCTGTCTCTCTCTCACACACACACACACACACACACACACACACACACACACACACACGCTTCAAATGTGGCTCAATGGCTTAGTGGTAGAGTGTTCTCCTGGATTAAGAGCTGGATTCAGTTCCAGGTAGTGTATATGCACACACACAAACATAAATGTTGTATCTTACTATTTAAAGTAGCTGCAATATCTGAATCTGGTATTACAATTATTAAAAATAAAGTATATTTGGGGAAATGTTAGAATGCGATTTTAATAATCTGACCAAATGACAAATGTGGTAGTGATGGAGAGGAAGGAAAGATCCAAGAGGTATTTAGAAAGTAGAAATTAGCTAGGCGTAGTGGCACAGCACTTGAGAGGCTGAGGCAGGAGGATCATCACAAGTTTGAGGCCAGCCTGAGCCACTTAGTGAGCTCAAGGCCAGCCAGAACTACAGAGGGAGACCCTGTCTCAAAAAAAAAAAAAAAAAGAAAAAATTAACAGAACTTAACTGACTAATGAGATGTCAAGGGGAGTTTAAAGGGAAGTTTGGAAAATGCATTTTGTGGATCTGTCTTGGTGGTAGGGAATTTTGGAGGAAGAGGTAGAGGTGATGAGAGCAGGTTGCAATATTATGAAGCTGGAGTGTCTGTAGGACATGTGAGAAGTGTTTAGTAGAGAATTAGGCTGGTACTGTTCACGATCTTCATACTGGCCGGTACTCATTGGCAGTTATGCACTTGATGCTGTGCAAGGCTTTTGTGTGTCTGTGTCACAGTCCTGACAACCAACCCCTTTTGAACAGAGAGGTGCTATTACTATCCTGTTGTACAGAAGGGGAAAGCAGTGTTTCGAAAGGGTCATTCAGGTGGACATCAGATATTTTATACAATGTTCTTTTTATTTTTTCCTCATTTTTTTGAGACAGGATCTGACTATATAGGCTGGCCTCAGACTTACTATGGAGCCCAGGCTGGCCTAGACTCACAGCGATTCTCCTGCCTCAGCCTCCAGAGTGCTAGGATTACAGTGTGCGCCACCACGCCCGGCTCAGATGAGACTATTGGGAAAGGGAAAAGTCATCAGTTGAAAGGTGTGAAATTATTTCCTGGAATGTAATGCTGAGAACAAGGTTGATGGGGAGGCTACAAGGAGCCCAACATGTGTAATTAAAGTCCTAGAAGGAAAGAACGGAGAACTGGCAGTATTTGAGGGATAAGGCTGAGAATTTGAAAATTAATGAAAGATAAAAATACAGAAAAGATAAGGTATGTAAAGTACGCTATATAAAAAGACATCTGCCCCTTGCTATACACTTTGTAGTTAAACTGGAGAAGGTCAAAATCAAAGATAAGCTTTTAAAAAGTAGTCAGCCAGGTATGGCTGTGTAGGTCTCTCATCTCAGCACTGGGGAGGCTAGGGCAGGAGTTCAAGGCCAACCTGGACTACAATAGTGAAACACTGTCTCAAGAAAACCAAACCAAAAGAAGACAAGACGGTGAGAGAGAGCAGATACATAGCTTTGATTTGATTTTTTTTTTTTTTTTTTTGAGAGACGGTGTCATGTAGTTCAGGCTGGCGTTTTTAGGTCAGGGGCTGGCCTCAAACTTTTGGCAATCTCTGACCTCAGCCTCCCCAGAGTGCTGGGATTACAGTGTGCCACCATACTTGGCACATAGGCACACATTTTTTAAGAACAAGTGCAAAATACAGATGTTTCCAGAAGGTAAAACTGGATACCAGCAGGTTTTCACTTAATGACCTTCAAAAAGATACATATATCCTGAAAAGGAAAATAATCCTAGAAGATCTAAATGAACTTCATGTATAAAATATTTAAGGGCCACGGATGTAGCTTAGTGGTAGAGCACTTGCTTAATATATTGAAGGTCCAGATAGGCATCGTGGTGCGTACCTGTAATCTCAGAACTGCATAGCAAGACCCTGTCTCAGAAAACAAACAAACAAACAAAATTGAAGGTTCTAGGTTCAATCACCTAGCATAGCAAAACAAAAAATGATAATGTTTAATTGGCAGAATTTTTTTTTTTAAAGCCAAAACTAGATAAATGACTGGCTAGCATATTGTAGGTAAAGAAGACTGTAATTTGAATTGAAAAATTTTAAGATTTTTTTTTTTCCAGGAAGGAAGGGGTATTTAAAATATTATTTAGATGGGCATGGTGACACACACCTATAATCCCAGCACTTGGGAGGTTGAAGCAGGAGGATCACTGAGAGTTCAAAGCCAGCCCCGGCTACATATCTATATAGTGAGACCCTGTCTCAAAAACCACCCCTCAAAATTTTTTTTAATTTAAATGCTGAGTCACAGTGATACATACCTGTAGCCACCAAGTACTTGGGAGGTAGACAAAGGAAGATTGCTTGAACCAGGAATTTTTTTGGCCTGTATAGTTTAGCAAGAGATCATCTCAAGAGGAAAGAAAAAGGTATTTGAGACTTTGTTATGTATATCTTCATGACAAATCTTCAAAAGTAGCTGCTAAATGAATACAAATAGAATATGTAACCTCTGGCCACTAGAAGACGGGAGAGAGAATTAAAAAGCAACATTTCCCAAAGGAGCAAGAAAAGAGACTAGAGAACTATATAAAGCATAGAGAAACACAGGCCAGATAGAAAGCACAGCATAAGATGATGATAGAAACATGTTTGAATATATTAATCAAAATAAAATGCAAGCATAGTAACACTATCTAATTAAAAGACAGATCTGGGGCCAGGGATGTAGCTCATTGGCACAGCGCCTCCATAGCAAGCACGAGGTTGTGAGTTCAATTTCCAGTACCAAAAAAAAAAAAAAGACAGAGATGGTCAGTATAGGTGTTAGTTTTAAAAATCTAACTATACATGTCTAAAATGGAAATTTTATTTTATTTTGGTTTTTTGTCTTTTTGAGACAGGGTCTCGCTATGCAGTTCAGGCTGGCCTTAAAATGGAAGTTTTAGACATAGAAGGCAATTACTAACAAAAAGGAATAAAAACACCATTGTGGTAGCTGTAGGAATAACAGATAAATAAGACTTTATGACAAAAAAATTATTATAGATAAGAGGGTTCTTAAAACAACAGAAGGTCAAATCACTATAAGAAGATAAAACAGCTGGGCATGGTGGCGCACGCCTGTAATCCCAGCATCAAGAGGCTGAGGCAGGAGGATCGTTGTGAGTTTGAGACCAGCCTGGGCTACAAAGCGAGCTCAAGGCCAGCCTGAACTACATGGCGAGACCCTGTCTCAAAAAGACCAAAAAAAAAAAAAAAGAAGATACAGTAGCTGTAAATTTGTATTCACTTGATAAGGGCAATAATAGAGAAAGCAAACATTGTGTGCTTTTTTTTTTTTTTGAGACAGGTTAGCGCAGCATAGCACAGGCTAGCAATGCAGCATAGCACAGCATAGTTCAAACTCACTGTGCAGCCCAAGCTGGCCTCTAATTTGGGATCCTTGTCTCATGGCCTCCCAAGAGCTGGGATTATAGATGTGCACTTCACCCTTCTTGTATATGCTTTTTTCCTCCCAGTACTGACAAAACCAGGGCCTTTGCACTGAGCCACCTAAGCCCTTTTACTTACTATTTTGAGATAGGGTCTTGCCAAATTGCTTAAGCTGGCCTTGAACTTGTAGTCCTCCTGCTCAGTCTCCAAAGTAGCTGGGATTACAGGTATAAGCCACTATACTTGCTGGTATACTTAAAGGAGAATTTGCAGCTCCATTATCCTAGTGGGAGAATTAAATCTAGCTTTTTTTTTTTTTTTTGTCTTTTTGAGACAGGGTCTCGCTATGCAGTTCAGGCTGGTCTTGAGCTCACTTTTTAGCCCAGGCTGGTCTCAAACTCACAGTGATCCTCCTGCCTCAGCCTTCTGAGTGCTGGGATTACAGGCGTGCGCCACCACGCCTGGCTAAATCTAGCTCTTAATTATTGATAGTTTAAGCAGATACAAATATAAAAGTTTATAAAATGTGTATTATAACACATTTGATTTCATGGACTCAAAAATCTTGTGCTTTAAAACTAGAAAATGTGCATTCATGAATGAAGACTATATAAACCAATTAATAATGTATGCTGTCTACTAATGCAAGATTTATGCCAAGCATGATGATACACACCTGTAATCCTAGCACTCTGGAGACTGAGGCAGGAGGATCTCCATGAGTTTGAGGCCAGTCTCAGCTACATCAGTGAGCTCAAGGCCACCTTGGACTACATAGTGAGACCCTATCACCAAAAAAAAAAAAAGATTCAAATAGTTCGAAATATTCTGTATCATACAGCTCCATGTTAGGTTTTTTTTGGAAGGTTGGATTCTGAAGATTGAACCCAGTGCTTTTGCACAGAGCTACATTCCCCAGCCCTGTTTAAAATTTTTAAATTTCGAGACAGAGTCCTGCTAAGTTACCGAGTTTCCCGGGCTGGGCTCAAACTTGTGATTTTCTTGCATTAGCCTCCGAGTGCTGGGATTACAGGTGTGTTACCACATGTGCTTCAGATCCATATCATTTAACTATAGTACTTAGAAGTCAGAACTTAGAAGTTAATAGCAAAACCAAAAAATTCTACTTGGAAAATTAAAATACGCATTTGCAAAGAACTCATGGACCAAAGAAGAAATTGAAATATCAAAATACATAGCACTGAACAATAACAATACTACACACCAAAACCAGTGTTATTTTATTGAGTACCTAGCATGTGCCACTTAGTATCCATCCATGAATACACTAAGATTTCAGACATTGTTGGGCTAACATTTGATAAGGAAGTGGGACAGACAGTAAACAGTGAAAAGGTTGATAATCTAGTGTGATAAAAGATGAAAAAGTTTCAGGGGAAAGAGTTTAAAAAAGTAAGGTGAAGCACATTGGAGTTCATGGTGGGAATGGATTTGGTAGACAGAGTATAGTACAGGTTGAGTATTCCTAATCTGAAAATTCAGAATGCTTTGAAATCTGAAACTCTTCTGGTTCCAAGGATTTCAGGTAAAAGACACAAAATTACAATGCATTAAAAGAAACAGTTAAAATGGGCTTTAGTGAGAAGTAAGAGCTGAGTGCAGTCCTGAAAATACTGCAAGTTAATTAGGTAGATATTGAGAGGAAACTCATTTTGCAGCTCAGGCTGGCCTCAACTCCCCAGCCATCCTCTTGCCCCAGCCTCCCAAATGCTGGGATTATGGGCATGCACCACCACGCCTGACTTAAGGTCTTTTACCTTTTACACAGAGAGGAGTAATTCTTGCAGAGTTGTTTTGTTGTTTTATTATGTTTTTGTGTGTGGTCCTAGGGACCAAACCTGAGGCCTCACACTGGTTAAACATGTGATCTGTCACTGAACCACACCCCCAAGCCCTGTACCTATTATAAGAATATGTAATAGATGAGAGACAATGGTGGCTTAGAGAGATGTGACAAAAATAGTAGTGATGAGAAATGAATTGGTTCTGGAGATGTATATGTGCATTTATATTTAAATATATATATGTGTATGTATGAATATTTCTAGAATTTGTGTGTCACCGTTGCATGGAGGCTGTGAGTAATGCTTTTTTTTTTTGGTACCGGGAATCAAACGAGCTTGTTGGGTAGAATCAAACGAATCAAATGGTGCTGCTGAGCTATATCCCCAGCTCAGACAATGCTGATCTTTTCAGTATTATTCCAGTTTTAGTATATGTTCTGCTGAAGCAAGCACAGTTTCTGGGTTTTTTAAAATTTTATTTTGAGACAGGGTCTTGCCGTGTAGTGCAGGCTGGCCCTGAACTCGCTTATGTAACCCAGGCTGGCCTCAAACTCATGGAGATCCTCCTGCCTCAGCCTCCTCAATGCCGGGATTACAGGCGTGCGCCACGACACTTGGCTCTGGATGTATTTTGAAGATAGAGCAGATGGCTGACAGATTGATCTAGAGTACAGAACAAGAGAGGAATCAAAGATAATTCCAAATTGAGGCCTGAGTGATCGGAGAATGTACGTGTCATTAACTAAATGGCAAAGGCTTCAAAGGAACAAGGTTTTTGGAAAATCAAGAGTTTGATTTGAGTCAGGTGGATAGGTAGAGGTAGATGCATGAGTCTTGAATTAGTAGCCGATGTCTGGGCTAGGATACGGTAAAGCATATGGGCTTTGAAATGCAAGAGTCTGAAAATTAAAGAGCTAAGCACACTTGTAAAAAGGTAGACAAACACCAACAGAATAAACCCAAGGAAGATTGAAGAAAGGAAGAGATAAAAATAAAGAGGAAAGAATTAATGTATATGTATATATGTATTTAAATATAAAGAATTAAACACAAAGGACAAATAATAAAGATTAGCAAAGTTGAAATATGATTCTTCAAAACTGGGTGTGGTGGCACATGCCTGTAATCCCAGTACTCCAGAGGCTGAGACAGGAGGATTGTTTTGAGTTCCAAGGCAGTCTGGGAGTTCACAGTGAGTTCAAGTCCAGCCTCGAATAGAGTAAGGCCCTGTCTCAAAACACAAACAAACAATAACAACAACAGAAAGATAAATTTATGTCAGGATTAGTTAATAGCCAGGCATGTTGACATACACCTGTAATGTAATCCAGCACTATGGCAACCTGAGGTAAAAAGATCTGAAGTTCAAGCCCAGCCTGGGAATTTAGCAAGAACCTATCTCAGAATTTGTTTTTTGGGTTTTTTTTTGTGTTTTTTGTGGTTTTTTTTTTTTTTTTTTTGGCTTTTTGAGACAGGGTCTCACTATGCAGTTCAAGTTGGTCTTGAGCTCACTTTATAGCCCAGGCTGGTCTCGAACTCAAAGGTCCTCCTGCCTCAGCCTCCCGAATGCTAAGATTACAGGCATGCGCCACCATACCCGGCTATCTCAGAATTTGAAAATCAAGACTGTGGCTCTAGCTCAGTGTGAAGGCCTTGGATTTAATCCTCAGCATGGGGATGAAGGGAAAGCCAGGAGAAATTCTGCATAGTTCTGTAAAGACTAACCGTATTGAACCAGTAGTCTACATACTCTTCCTATGAAGAAAGCACAGTATAGCTAAGAAATACATTAAAGAAGATGTCGTGCTGCAGAGTGGAAAAAAGAAAACACTAGGCTCGTGGAACATGGCTTCAGCAGTAGAGAAATAGCTTGAATATGATTTGTCTCGGGGCTGGGGATTTAGCTCAGCGGCAAAAGTGCCTGCTTGGCAAGCGCAAGGTCGTGAGTTCGGTTCCCAGTACCGGAGAAAAACCAAAAAAAAAAAAGATCTGTCTCTTGCTGTAATGTAGTGGGCACTATATAGTGTTTCCAGTGTGGTGTGCTTGCCAGAAATGTCTAACCCGCATCTACTCTTGAAAACACAGACAACTGTACCTGCTATGGGGGGACATGCTTGGGATCCTAGTATTCAAAAACAAAAACAAAACCACAAGCAAACAAATAAAAACTGAGGATGCTAATAGGATTTATATTGCAAATTGAAGACATTAAAATTGTTACTATCGGTGCCTGTCTTCAAGGTGCAACCCGCCACCTGGAGCCCCATTGCTCGCACTCCTGGCTGCCTGGCCAGCGCCTGCGTTGCACAGCTTTTGCCCAAGCCTTGAGACCTAGTAAGCAGCATTTGCCTGTTCTTCTGGTGTAACTAGTTTTAATGGCTGGGAATAAAGGAAGAAGATGTGCTGCCTATACCTTTAATATTTTTTTTAATTTTTTAATTTTTTAAAATTTTTTGTCTTTTTGAGACAAGGTCTCACTGTGCAGTTCAGGCTGGCTTTGAGCTTACTTTGTAGCCCAGGCTGGTCTCGAATTTGCAGTGATCCTCCTGTTTCAGCCTCCTGAGTCCTGAGATTACAGGCGTGTGCCACCCCCCCCCACCCCCCGGCTGTACCTTTAATATTGAGGCTGTTGGGTTTGGCAAAGGTGAAAAGTTACCTGATGTCATGTTTCCTTAGGATAGAGAGGATAAGCCAATGCCACTGAAAACAGGAGAAAGTGAAGATTACATGCTGGCCTTGCAACAGGGATTGAGAGAAACAATGAAAACCTTATTTTATTAAAAAAGCTGAGGAAAAACCAGATATTGAAAGGTACAGTAAAAAATACGTGCAGGTGTACAAAGAAGAGTCGATACCAGATTGGATAAGACTCCCAAGATGATGCCGAGGAAAAAATGGAGAAAAGCAGACCCAAAATCCAAAAATGCACAAGGTGCAGACAGTCTCTTCACTCATTAATACTGCAGATGTGTTGAAATAATTGAGGAATTGGAAAAGAGGGATGATGGCAAAAAATCAGATGAGAAAAATGAAGAGGAAGAAGGAAGCAAAGAAAAAAGTAGAGAAAGTGATGATGACAACGATGATGATGATGCAGAACAGGAAGACTACAGTGAAGAAGAGGAAAAAGACATCAACTCATACTTTGAAGACGGAGATGATTTTGGTGCTGACAGCGATGACAACATGGATGAAGCAACCTATTAGCCATGAAATTTCTCAGAACAGGTTTTATAATTCGCCTTCTGAGTACTTGGACAAACTGGATTTGTTTTGTTACTGATAAGGAATGAGTACCTATTTTGTCTGTTTTGCTAGACAAATACTTGGTACCAAAATATGTAAAACTACTTTGAGTTTATACATTAGTTACCTTATAAACTAGTCTCTGTTCTGACTTTCCTCTTAAGTATCTCTGCCATCCCTCTTATGTCTGCTAGTAGAGTTGTGAAAAACTTGTATTTGAATGTGCCTCAAGCTTTTGCATCTCTTAACCGATAGATCCATACTTCAACAAATCATTTTTCTTTAACTGCTGATCTTTTCTAAAGATTATTATGACTCACATTGGCTTTCTATAATGTACAAAAGTTGACAATACAGCACATAGAGAACTTTAAAATCAGACTTGAAAATTACTTTTTTGCTTTTACATGGAATGTACTATACTACTACATTATGACTACAGAAACTTATCTGACCTCTAACAAATGCAAACTTAAGAGATGAAAAGTTTTGTGATCACAAATATTCACACAGGGAAAGATGTCCACGTGAGCTATGTAAATTTCACAGTCTACATCTCATTATGAAGAGTTTTCATGTTGGATGAATGTAATACTTTGATTTGGGGCTACTTCAAACCATGCAGTATATGTGATCTTGCTGTAATAAGTTTGACATCTTCAAATAGTTAAGTTTATGAAAAGTAAGACTGTGACATCTTGTTTACTGTTGTACTTTATAGCAGTGTGGACTAAATTCAGTTATATCAGTTTCACAGTATGAACTTGGTGAAGGGCAGGGGCCTGTGTTGGTTCACAGGCCTCATGCGCTGTACAGTTGGTTATATAACACAGAGTGAACTCAGGTCATTTTGAAATTAAGATTAATCCTTTATTTAATTTAAAAGCTAGCTCCCCTTCCATTTCATATTTTGGGGAGAAAATACCTAGAAACCTCAGCCTTCAATAGAACTGAAAATGCCAAAGATTTTCAAAAAAATTCATATTATATATTTCAAAAACAACTTACTAATATTACATACTAAAATAAACATATTTTTCTCTTTGGGAAGATATCACCATCTGCCTGAGCACTAGAGCACTAAATTCTATTTCTACCTATAGTATTAAATTCCACCTTGAGACTGAACATGGTTAGGTTTCTGTGCCTTAGTTTCTCCACTTAGAAAGTTTCCTGTAAAAGTTTTTAAACACTCACCAGAATTTCACCTTATGTACATTCTCTTTGCTTATAGAAATGAACAGGTCTTAAATTTGGTTCTTCTAGTCAGTCATAGCTGTAACTGAAAACAGTTTTAAGAAACATGTTTTCCTCATAAAATATATTATTTTAATCAGATTTCCCATCTTGTTAGTTGTAGGGAAAATTGGAGAAAATTTGTTTTGTGATTTTGCAATATGATTGTCTCAGGAAAAAGATCACTTTCAATAGCAATATTTCCTCAAATAGTTCTAGATGGGTCGGAGCTTCATCTTATTAGTTTAGTGCTATATTCGTTATATATGACTCCTTGTTTAAAGAATTTTATCAGACTTCAAGGCTCTAAACTGAAATAAAGTCTTCAAGCTGCAATATACTAAGAATAAAAACTTCACATGAAAGTTTTCAGTAATAATGGCAGAGTTGTCATTTGGGAATGATAATGAAGTTTTATTCTTCTCCTTTTTTTTTTTTTTTCTGTGTGGTACCGGGGATCGAACTCATGACTTTGTGCTTGCCAGGCAGGCACTTATGCCACTGAGCTATATCCCCAAGCCTCCTGAAGTTTTATTCTTATGGCCGATTTGGTATCACAGTCAAGTACTACTGTTTAGTTCATAGGAATCTTATCTCCACAGGGTTTTTTTTTTTTTTTTTTTTTTTTTTTTTGAGATGGTTGTCTTTTTTGAGATGGTTTCTCTATGCAGTTCAGGCTGGCCTTGAAGTCACTTTGTAGCCCAGGCTGGCCTCAAACTCACAGCAATCCTCCTGCCTCAGCCTCCGGAGTGCTGGGATTACAGGCATGTACCACCACCATGCCCAGATCCACACTGTTTTCTTGCTTTATTACAGGTCTGTCGATAACTACTTGAATCAAGCACATACACTGAAGATAAGTTCGTTCTTTCCCTATGTTTGAAGCCACTTTCACTGGAATAGTCTTGCATATTGTAGGGCAGTCCCCTTGGGCAATGATTAACCCTCAGAGGCCTCAGCTAGGTGTATTCTTTTCTCCTTTTGGAAGATCTTGTTATAATTTTAAATATACAAATTGCGAGGAAAGAACCTGCAGGTAGTTTTATTTACTAGCATAAACTAAACCTTATTTTTCTGGCTTAAGATTTGATGCTGTAAAGTTACTACATAGGAAACTAAACAATATTTTGCAGTGATAGTTTCTTTATATATGGAAAAGTATTTATTGGTGAAGCATCTTTAAAATTGTTAAACAAAACTGGTTGCTGTAATTTTTTCTTTTGTATTTGTTTACACATTAAATTCTTTCAATATTAAAATAAAAGTATTACCATCATTCCATGAAGATATTCTAATAACTAGAAAAGTAGGAAGAAGATAATAAAGAAAAGTCTTTAATTTGGATATATTTTTCTTTAGGATAATGAAGTATGTCCTTATTTTTCTCATTTCCCTGAAAACAAGTGGAAATTTCATCACAATCCAAAGCTGAATTTGGCATCTAGTGCAACAGGCCACACTGTTTCTTTTAAGTTGTGTATGTGTGTGTGTATGTGTGTGTGTGTGTTGAGACTGGCCTTGAACTTACTGTGTAGCCTAAGCTGGCCTTGAGCTTGCACTGTCTGACAGAAAGGCAAAGATCTTCAGTGCAAGAGTCTGAGTGCTGAACCCCAGTAACAGTGTGTGATGTATTTCAGCATGTTTGGTAGTCAGTATGCATATGTGTTGTTACTAGATAGACGGAGAGAAAAAGGGAGGGTAGAGGGCCTATGAAAACTGGTTAGCTGATATTGTTATAAAAGCTTTAAAGCTAGGCATGGGGATGGGGATTTAGCTCAGCGGCAAAGCGCCTGCCTGGCAAGCGCAAGGTCGTGAGTTCAGTTCCTGGTACCGGAGAAAAACCAAAAAAAAAGAAAAGAAAAAGGTAGGCATGATGGCACACACTTGTAATCCCAGCATTCAGGAGGCTGAGGCAGGAGGATCATCGCTAGTTTGAGGACCTCCTGTGTCTATTCAAAATGTTTACCTTTCACGGTCCTATTGACTTTGGGAAAGAGCCAGAATAATGTAAATAAGGTGGACGAGGAGTATATTTTGGACAGAAATTACTGTACTAGAAGCACAGTGTGTGACATGAGTGTTGTCATAATGAAGGATGAAAACATTTGCGCATTTCTCAAGCTGTTTTCTATGCACATTATTTGTTAATCCCTCTAATAAACCCTTATAATATTCAGAGTTCACCATAGTCTTCCTGGGAATAAACCCAGCTCTCACTGTTTTTTCAGGGTCCAAAAAACCACATCACTTTGATCTTGGATCTTGATTGACATAGTTTATTTTTTTATTTTCATTTTTGCACAAGGAGAACTGGTTGATTTCCATTGAGAATTCTGAACCTTGGCCTTAGGATCATAACCATAGATCCAAATTTCATTTTCTGCAGTGACATTTCTTTAAAAGCTGAAATCTGAAGTGGCATGATCTCAAAACAAAATTTTATGATAGTGTATTGATTTTGGTCCATGATTTACAGCATACTTTATTTTTTATTTTATTTTATTTTAAAGAGTAAAAGAAGGATAACATAATAATAGGGGGGGCTTACCAAACTGCAGACAAAGTGGTAGGAAATTATCAATGGTTATTGTTTTACATATTGTTATCTACAAGATAGTTTCTCAGGAAAACAAATAGACAAATAATAGTGAATTAGAGACAAAAGAGGTAGGAGATTATCAGTAGTTGTACTATACTTTGGTATCTTCAAAGTGGCTTCTAAAGAAAATAAATAGAGCTATACATGAGTGACCTATTGAATGATCATTAATTATTCTCAATGGTTGTTGTAGGAAACACATAATAATAAACATGCATTCATTTATGAAATAGGATAGGAACAATACAAACATTACAGAGTTATGGATAGATTAGTAGGAAAATATCAATGGCTGCTGTAATACATGGTGGTATCTTCAAAGTGGTTTCTCAGGAAGACAGAGATACGCAAGAAGGATCTAACAAGTAGTTACAGCCTAAGGGTTGTCAAAAATCAAGTGAGGCATCTGGGGCGAAAGCCATTTTTTGTAGCGTTTTCTCTCCAGCCTCCCATCGCATTGGGACCCCACAACCGGTTAGTGTCCTCTCCCCAACTGTCAGCACAGGCAGCAGGAATCCTGCTGCAGACTTCTCTGGAGCTGCACCACAGCCTGTACTGTCAGGGGAAGAATGGCTTCCAGGGAGTCTCTGCAGGTATTGTGCAAGGTCCTCCTGGTTTACAGCTTCCGAGCAGCTCTCATGACTCCAGTCCACAGGACTTCTTTTTTTTTGGTTTTTCTCCGGTAACGGGAACCGAACTCACGACCTTGCGCTTGCCAGGCAGGCGCTTTGCCGCTGAGCTAAATCCCCAGCCCCATCCACAGGACTTCTTACTCCTCGGGCTTAGTCTGCATTCTCATGTTCTCCGAGTCCTTGTTCAGCAGCTGCTCCTCCACTGACTCGGGACCTTTCTGGTTCTCAATGGCAGGAACAAGAGTGGCCCGTTGTATGGCATATATTCCCAGGGGTTTCTCCATGTTTGAATGATTAACACATGTCCATGGGGGGGCATCTGCAGCTGGTGCATGGTGGGCCAATTGTGTCATTGTTTCTCTGTGTCATGGTAGTTCTCAATTGAGCGGCGGCAGCTGGCCTAAGGGCCGACGCCCAACAGCGTTCACTGCTGCGTGGCTCCCCCTTCACTGGGGGCCCTCCTTCCAGGGGCCTATGAGGCAGTGAGCGAGCCAGCCGGAAGACTGGCGCTCCCTGCCTGTGGCCCCCCGTGCACCTGGGCCCCTCCTTCCGGGCGCCTACAAGGCAGGAATCAAGCCGGCCGGAAGCTACAGCATACTTTAAAACACATCTTCTGTCAGCCATAGCACTTACTGACTGACTGTACCGAACATGCTGAAACATGTCATGTGCTGTTACTAAGGTTCAGCACTCAGCCTCTTGGCATTGATGGTCTTTGCCTTTCTGTTGGATAGAGCTTGGCAGCAGCATATTTTGTTTTTTGAGACAGGGACTCTCTGTGTAGTTCAGACTGGCCTTGAACTCACTATGTAGCCTAGGCTGGCCTCAAACTTGCAACAATCCTCCTGGCTCAGCCAGCCTCCTGAGTGCTGGGGTTACAGGCATGCTGCACCACAACTGGCTTCATATTTTTTGATTACACTTTGTACATATTGAAAGGCAAGTTTAGCTAGCCCAAGTTAGCACTATGGGAGCGGGAAAATAAATAAAAGATTACTATGTTTTCATAGAGTTTACAATCTAACCAAGGAAAAACTAATGTATAAAATGTTAACATTAAACATAAGAGCACCAGCATTTGGGGAGGCTGATGCAGGAGGATCACAAATTTGAGCCCAGCCTGGGTGATTTGGCAGGACCCTATCTCAAAATTTTAAAATGAACAAATTTTTTGGTCTTTTTAGACAGGGTCTTGCTATGCAGTTCAGGCTGACCTCGAGGTCATTTTGTACCACAGGTTGGTCTTGAACTTGCGACGATCTTCCTGCCTCAGCCTCCCAAGTGCTGGGATCACAGATGTGTGCCGCCATGCCTGGCTAAAATGAACAAACTTATTGGAGATGTAATTCAGTGCAAAGGCCCTGAGTTTAATCCCTTGTGCCAGAAACAAACCCAAAAACAAAAACAAGGAAAAAACACACGCACACACATAAAACTAGTATGAGATTAAGTAGTTTCAGGAGCTTTCATTGAAGACCAGAGGTTTAACTTGGAATTTGAGATGAGAGTACAAATGAATAGAAGAATAGTAAGGAAATTTTAGTTGGAATATTTTTTTTTTCTTTTTTTTGGCTATTACTGTTTAGAATTTTTAAAAATTTTTTTTGGAATAATTTTTTTAAAATCCCAGAATAAACATTTTAGCTGCATGTTAAACCAACATCTGAGTCATGCATGAAGAGCTTTGGTTACAACCAATTTGTAGAACATTTTGGTGGCATGCCTATAGTCCCAGAATTTGGGAGGCTGAGGGCAGGAGGATCCAAAGCTGGAGGCCGTAAAAAACAAAACAAAACGAAAATAAAGTTGGAGGCCACCCTGGGCTACATAGTGAGATCCCATATCCAAAAATGAAAAAACTGGTGGTGAGCAGGCATCGTGGTTGTACATGCCCTTAGTCCCAGGAGGATTTCTGCATGTTCAAGGCCAGCAGCCTAAACTGTATATAGCAAGACCCTGTCTCAAAAAACCAAAAAGAAGGAAAGAAAGGGTAGTTACGTGGTTGAATTATTATGTATGTGCATAGTATGTACTAGTAGGCATAGTCATCAGGTATAAGCAATGAAGCTGTTCATATAAATCTCTATACTTAGTAGTACTACAGGCAGACCAGACATTTCTGAGGTCTGCTGAAAGCAGTTGCCTTGATACTTTTTTTTTTTTCCCTTGATACTTAACACTTCTTTGAACACTAGGGTTCCCAAGCAATTGGACCTGACTGGCAGCCTAGATGTTTCATGAGCCTAGAGATTAGGAATGGAACAAGGGCGTCCAGGTTTTGGATTTGGAAGAGCTTGGAATCATAATAAAGCTGCCTTTCCTCCCATTTTCAAACACCACTGTTAGAGAACAAACTGTTGTTATACATATTTTAATTTAATCTGATTGAAACTTTCTCATTTTTTTCTTCCCTTTGGTTTTTTGTTTGTTTTTTATTTGTTTTGTTTTTGGTTTTGAGACAGGCCATCTAGTTCAGAGCAGCCTTGAACTCACTATGTAGCCCAGGCTGGGTTTATTTATTTATTTTTTTTGGTTTGTTTTTTTCTGGTACTAGGAATCGAACTCACAGTGTTGCGCTTGCCAGGCAGGCGCTGTGCTGCTGAGCTAAATCCCCAGCCCCAAAGAAATTAGGCACATGGTAGAGTGTTGAGCCCTTGGATTAACCAGCTGTGATGTAGATTTTTTGGGTTTTCGTTGTTTTTTTTTTTTTTGTTTTTTTTTTGGGGGGGGGGGGTATGATTCCCGCCCCCCAGCTCCCGTAATGGGAATCGAACTAACGACCTTGGGCTTGCCAGGCAGGTGCTGTGCTGCTAAGCTAAATCCCCAGCCCCCCAGGCTGGGTTTAAACTCCAGGTGATCAATCCTCCTGCCTCACCCTCTTGATCCTGGGATTACAGGCTTGCCACCACACCTGGCTCTTTTTTGTTTGTTTACTTTTTTGAGATGGTGTCATTGTTGTTCAGGCTGGCCTTGAACTCACTATAAATTCAGGCTAGTCTGGAACTCAGTGATTCTCCTGCCTCAATCTCCTGAGTACTGGGATTACAGGCACGGGCCACCTCACCTGGCAACTTTCTCTCATTCTTACTTGACATGTACTAGCTGAGAAAGAAAGATTTGGGAAAACAGCTAATGCAAGTAAAATATTTGGCTTGTTCTCTAAAGGGTGATACAAACAGATGTTTTACACAGACACATACACACACACACACACACACACACACACACACTTTTTTCCTAGAAGTATAAATTTCTCCTTTTTCCTCCCTCAGCCCCTCTCCCTCTGTCCCCCACCCTTCTCTGTTTCTGTCCCTTCCCCTTCCCTTCCTTTCCCTCAAGTGCTGTCTCTGTCTATCTCTGTCTGTCTGTCTCTCACTCACTCACTCACTCACTCACTCACTCACTCACTCACTCACTCTGTAATCCAGGGTGGAGTTAAACTCCCTGTGTAGCCCAGGCTGGCCTCAAACTTGGAATCCTTCTGCCTCAGTGACTCTCAAGTGCTATCTAGAAGCCTTTTGAGCTGTTAATCACAGAGACATATGTAATTTTAGTCAAGGTCATGACTCGGTTAGTTTTTGAGGTAGAATTTGAACTCTTGCTTTTCTGATTCCAGTTTCTGTTTTCTATTATACCAACCTGAAAGGAATCAGAATTCTAATTTTGTGGGCTTAGCTGGGCGTGGTTGTGCATGCCTGTAATCCCAGCACTTTGGAGGCTGAGGTAGAAGGATTGTTGTGAGTTCGAGACCAGTCTGGGGTACAAAGTGAGCTCAAGGCCGGCCTGAACTGCACAGTGAGACCCTGTCTCAAAAAGACCAAAAAAAAAAAAAAAAAGCTAATTATGTGGGTTTGTGACAAGACTATTCTTAATTCCTAAGGTTGGACAGATTTCATTATATATTTGGTATTCTCTTCACTAGCATTGTTTGTTTGTTTGTTTTTGAGGCAAAGTTTGCTGTGCAGTTCAGGCTGGCCCTGAACTCACTTTGTAGCCCAGCCTGGCCTTGAGCATGTAACAATCCTCCTGCCTCAGCCTCCTAAGTACTGGGATCACAGGTGTGCACCACCATACCTGGCCAGTATTTTTGTATTAGTGGAACTATGTCAAATTAGGAAAAATATTATAGTAGAGCCTTCGGGAAAGTGTTGAAAACTGTAATGTAGACTTCTAGTAGATAGACTTACAGTAAAAGAATGCCATTTTTTCATCCTACATCATTGCTTGATATAACCTAGAGCTACCCCAAAATGTTTGGTTGGTAATTGATAGCAGAGGGAAGCAGGTAGTTTGGGGTGGGGTGGAGTGGGAGTGCAACCTAGATGAGGGAGATTTTAGAAGGAGATCAGCTGGTTTTCATTTATCCAATAGAAATATTTATTGTATACCTGCTAAATATTTTATGGTCATTGAAGTATAAAGTCGCCATCTTTAGGGATCTCATGGTTGGGTGGGAAGATGTTAGATAAAAGGGTATTTTCAGCTTGTGGATAAAATGTAGCGTGTCTCTATGCAATGTCTTTTTAACAGTATTATGGGAGGACTTAAAATATAGCAGCATGGTGATATTTTCTTTTTAATTTTTAATATATTATTTTGAGTAAGTAAATTCATACCCAAGGTAAGTTCCAAGAAGTGTGCAGCAAAAATGAATTCCTTCTGTCATCATTTTTTTTTGTCTTTTTGAGACAGAGTCTCCCTATGCAGTTCAGGCTGACCTTGAGTTCACTTTGTAGCCCAAGCTGGCCT
>NW_004955413.1:371352-372607 GCF_000276665.1 Chinchilla lanigera | reverse complement strand
GGCTTCTAAAGAAAATAAATAGAGCTATACATGAGTGACCTATTGAATAATCATTAACTATTCTCATTCTGTATATAACTCTTGAGTTCATATCAAGACTTCACTTACAGTCCAACACCACAGGGCTTATTATAGCCTTTTCCTTTTCCTGTTTGTAACTTTCTAAGTCTGTATGTATTTCAAAGAGCAGTAGTGAGATTTGCTGATATTTGCGTAGAGGAGAGTAAAGAAGACTCAAGATTTTTGACTGGAGCCACCAGAACAAATTGAAGTGTTATTTATTGAAATAGAGAAGAATAAAGCAGACATTTTGGAGGAAGAGATCAGGCCAGTTTTGGACATTCTGACTCTGGTCTATTAAACATCCGAGAAGAGACATTGGGTGAGCAGTTGAGTGTTTGAGTCTGTAATTAAAAATTAAGGTACAGAACTAGGGTTGTGGCTCAGTGGTAGAACACTTGCCTAGCACGCATGATACCCAATCCCCAGTACCACCAAAAATAAGAAGAAAAGGACAGGGAGTCCAGGATGGAAAAACAAACTTTAAGAAAATCAGTCCCCCCCCAAAATTTTTTTTGTTCTGGGAATCGAACTCAGGACCTTGCACTGCCAGGCAGCACTGTGCCACTGTGCTATATCCCTGGCCAAAAAAAATTTAAAAAAAATAAACATTGGGGATTAAAATCAGAGGTGCTTCATCACTAAGCTACATCTCCAGACTGTTTTATTTTTTATTTTGAGACAGGTTCTCACTAAGTTACACAAGCTGTCCTGAAATTTGAGATCATCTTGCCTCAGCTTCCCAAGTAGATGGTATTATATGCATGTGCCACCACACTCAGCTAAAATCGGTCCAGTTTTCAGGACATGCATGATTGTGTTCCTTTAACAACTTTTTATTATGAAAGCAGCAAATACATATTTTAGAAAATTAGAATGCATGCAAGCAAAAGATAAGAATATATACTTACGTTATTTAGAGCTCAGTACTACAAAACTTAGTTTTGGTCAGGTATAGTGGCGCACACCTATAGTCCCAGCACTCAGGAAGAAGAGGCAAAGAGGGTCACCAGGAGTTCGAGGCCAGCTTGGGCTGTATAGTGAGTTCAAGGACAGTTTAAACTACATAGTGAGACTGTCTCAAAAAAAAAAAAAAAAAAAAAATGAAAAACCAAATATTTAGTTTTATATCCTCTGTGGTCTTTCATATGAAGATTAGTCTTTTTCTAAACTGAGATCATGCAAGGTGTGATGG
>NW_004955413.1:364311-371252 GCF_000276665.1 Chinchilla lanigera | reverse complement strand
GCTTTTGCCGCTGAGCTAAATCCCCAGCCCCTATTTCAAGATTTTTGTTGGAAATAGTGCTGTAAAGAGTACCTTTAAGCCGGGCTCAGTGGCACACACCTGTAATCACAGCACTCGGGAAGCTGAGGCAGGAGGACTGTTGTGAGTTTGAGGCCACCCTGGGCTACATAATGAGTTCAGGGCCAGTCTGGACTACATAACAGGACCCTGTCTCAAAAAACAAAACAAAACACAACAAAATATATCGTTAAAAATGCAGGTCTTTAAGGAGGGAAGGAGGGGTTAAAGGGAGGGAAGGAGGTAGGGGAAAAAAAGAAAGATCAAGGTATGTCTAGGTATAAATCCCCTATGATAAGTGATCATTATGTAAATCTAAAATGTACCAATAAAATTTTAAAAAATAAAACGCAGGTCTTTGTACATAGGAGCAAGTATACTCGTGGGATAAATTCCCAGCAGCCTTGAGAATGTTTTGAAGGGTGATGAAACTGTAGAAGTAGAGATCAGTTGTTTTGGAGACTTGTAATGATGAGGGACTGAATTAAGGTAGTGGCAAGAGTAGATAGGGAAAGAATAAATTAGAAACCTCATATTCCCTGACTTCTAAAATAAACATTTTACCCCATATTCTAACATGTTGGAAATTGATAGATAGCTCATAGCTGATGATTTCATTCAATTAATTGAAAGTATATTTATAATTTCTTGGCGGTTCATGAAATGGTACACAATAGAAACAGTATTTTCGATTCAGTGAAATAGCCAGGTGTGGTGGCACACACCTGTAATTTTAGCACTTGTGAGGCTGAGGCAGGAGAATCGTCGTAAGTTCGAGGTCAGCCTGGGCTACAAAGTGAGCTCAAGGCCAGCCTGAACTGCATAGCAAGACCTGGTCTTGAAAAGACCAAAAAAAAAAAAAAAAAAAAACTAAGGGACAACTATGCTTACAGATAAATTTTTGCAAGTTATTTGCTGGTATAACATGACTGCTAGTAACCTGTAGCTCTTGAAATCTCAGATTTCTGTATTAGGACATTCTTTGTATCTCATTCTACAGGGCATATTCTTACAATGCTTTTGGCTATTAGGGGCAGTACTTTGAGGGCCAGGGTTCTCATAACCGTAATGTTATGTTGTCAGTCCTGACAAGAACATCTAATCAAGGAAGTAATTAAAGGTATATTTTATTGTATTTATTTATTTTTTGTTTTTTTTCTGGTACCGGGAATCGAACTCACAACCTTGCGCTTGCCAGGCAGGTGCTGTGCCACAGAGCTAAATCCCCAGCTCCTAAAGGTATATTTTAAATTTGTTGATTAATCTGTCCCAGATAAACTTGTAAATCTGAACCCCCAAGCAAAAAAAATTAGGGTACTCTGTCTGTTTCTTCTTTTGTATTGTGCTGGGATTGAACCCAGGACTTCCCACATACAGCTGTCCACCCTCCAGTGACATTCAGTCTCATAAACAAAGTAGTTCTTGTGATTATTATGTAGTACAACACTGTTTGTTAAGTTCATAAGCAGTAAAGAAAGCTACAATATTTCAAAGCTCTCAAAGGGACCTAAAAGCTATTCAAGAACATGAATTTTGCAGAAGCTTAAGTTTGTGGTTTTAGTGCAGTGTAAGGTATATGAGGTCCTGATACAGCATCTTCCCTTCTCAGAATGTCCCAGTTTGGTTGAAACATGATCATCCTCATGTAGTGGTAGAGCAGTGTGACACTGAGATTTCCTGTGTGCTTCCTGTTCTCTCTGCTACCTTAATAGTTTTTCAGATAATCTTTTCTTGTTAAGCAAGATAACTAAGTGATTGTTTTTGTTTGTTTGACTTTTTTTGTTGTTTTGTTTTTTTTTTTGAGACAGGGTCTCGCTTGGTAGTTTAGGCTGGCCTTGAACTTACTGAGTAGTTCAGGCTGGCCTCAAACTCGCAGCAATCCTCATACCTCAGCCTCCCAAGTGCCAGGATTACAGGTATGCACCACCACACCTGGCAAGACAGCTAAGTGATTTTAAGGAATTTGAAGGATTAACCTTTTTCAAAAGAAGTTAGGAATTCTTTGAAAAAGTATGTAATTTTCTTCTACTTAAATATTCAAGTGGAGTTAGGATGCCAGTATACACACAATTACTATTATGTACATATTATTAAAACATGTATAGCTGGGCATGGTGGCACATACCTGTAATCCCAGCATTCAGGAGGCGGAGGCAGGGGGGTTGCTGAGTTTGAGGTAGGCCTGGGCTACACAGTAAGCTCAAGACCAGCCTGAACTACATAGTGAGACCTTGACTCATAAATGAACAAACAGCATGTATGTGTGAAAAATGGATATTGTTTTTGAATTATATAATACCTTTATACCAAAAAAATGAAAGCAAATAAAATAACCAATTTGGATTAGATTGCCTATAACATATCTTTGGACTTTAATATCCTCTAATAAATTAAATAAGTATTTGTGAGGGTGGTATAAATAATGGCAGGGCCACTTGAATATTTATTTTGTTTTGTTTTTTGAGACAGGATATTACTGTGTTGTCAGGCTGCTATCAAATTTCTGAGTTCAAGCAATACTCCTGCCTCCGCCTCCTGAGTGCTAGGATTATAGGCACAGACATTTTCATGTTATTTACAGATACTTACCAACCACATAACATGGATGGAAACCTATTATCCTTTTTGAGTGTGTGTGTCTTTTTGAGACAGGGTCTCGCTATGCAGTTCAGGTCAGCCTTGAGCTCACTTTGTAGCCCAGGCTGGTCTTGAACTTGCAACAATGCTTCTGCCTCAGCCTGCAGAGTGTTTGGGATTACAGGCCTGCCCCACCACGCCCGGTTTCTCCTATACTTTTGATGCTTCTAGCTTTTCTGTTTCTTTCTTTCTTTTTTTTTTTTTTTTGCAGGGGAGGGTACTGGATTTCGAACTCAGGACCTTGTGCTTGCCAGGCAGGTGCTTATGCCACTGAGCTATATCCCCGGCCCCGCTTCTAGCTTTTCTATAATAATAAATAACACTTCTGTTCATGTGCCTTTTTCTTCTTGTTTTTCCTTTTTAACATCCTATTGTACAATGGAAGACATACTGAAGCTAATGAAAATGAATTTTTTTCAAGGATTACAAGCCAAGTTTCAGCTGCCTTTATTTTTAGAGCAAGGCATGTAGACATAAACTTTTTACATTAACTCAGGTTAAAAATTATCTAACTTCTACTACCAGGTTAACTTTTATTTTGGTGGCATGTAAATTTAAATTCATAACCTTCATGTTCCTGTTGTCAGCCTTTCCTCTCTTGTCCATAATAATGAAAAAGGGTTGAGTGCTTGACTGTGTGGGAGGCATTGGCTTTGTATCTGGATGAACCTTCGCAACAGCCCTGTGCTCGCACTGTCCAGTAGATGAGTCCAGCCCTGTCTTTCTGTGGTCACACAGAAGTGTTAACAGGATTGTTAACCAGACCGAATCAAGAGGTTCTCCCTTTTTTCCTTTGTTTCTCCTTTCTGTTTTTTCCTAATGTATTTGTTTGAGAAGTAGGTTCTGAAAACCTTCCATGAGTCAGGCGCTGTTGTGGGTGCTGAGAATTCACTAGTAACAGAAATCAACAAAATTCCGTGCGTTCACCAGGTACACTGGTGCTATGG
The DNA here is from genome assembly GCF_000276665.1 of Chinchilla lanigera. Lineage (NCBI taxonomy): Eukaryota > Metazoa > Chordata > Mammalia > Rodentia > Chinchillidae > Chinchilla > Chinchilla lanigera. The sequence goes on along the minus strand of NW_004955413.1, from coordinate 367,611 downwards.
GCCTGTAATCCCAGCTGCTCGGTAGGCTGAGGCAACAGGATCGCTGGGTGTTCAAGGCTAGAATGATTACTTACTAAAATCCTGTCACAAACAAACAGACAAACAACAAAAACCAAGTTCAAACCCAGTCTGTTTTGAGATTCTATCTCAAAAAGAAACAAACAAAATTTTTTTAAAGGACTGGGGATCTGGCAGAGTGCTTGCTTGTTAGTGCTCAAGGCACTGGGTTCAATCCCAGTACAACAAGGGAAACCAATAAATTGTGTCATATATTGGAAAATTCTATCATTTGGGGAAATAGTGCAAGGAAAAATGACAGGAGTGTTGGTTTGGTGTTAGTTTTTCATTTGTTTGGGGATGGACATTTTTGCTAATTGCCCAGGCTGTCCCTTGAACTTGTGATCCTCTTCAGCCTCCAGAGCAGCTGGGAGCACAGACATACATGCACCTGTGCCTAGCTGTTGGTGAAATTTTAAATAAGGTGTTCAGGAAGTACTCGCAGAGAAGATAACTTTTGCACAGTTTTAAAGGCAATGAGGGTGAAACAGGAGAGAGATGGGAAAGAATAATCCGGGCAGAGGGAGCAGTATGCTTGGGACCTGAGTCAGGGAGCACACCGGATGTGCTGTAGTCTTTGGGTCAGGTGGTGGTGTGGCTGGGCTAAAATGAGTGGCAGTGAGAAAGTTGGACCAGGAAAACAATGCAGAGCCAAAGTCCTCACCTTTCATATGTCACCCGAAGGATTTGATCTTAATTGTTAGTAAGGAGGGGGAACCATTACTGGGGAGATTTAAACAGTGGAGTAAATGATCAGGTGTGTAGTTTTACAGAATCTCTTGCTCACTCTTTAGATTTCATTAGTCTGAAGAAAGACACAGACACAAGCATGGGGACTTAGACCAGGAGGCAGCATGGTGATGGTAGTGAGAGCCTATGTATTATTTAACATTTTTAAATAATTTCAAACTTTAAAAAATGTTACAAGAATATTACAAAGACCTCCTGTACACCTTTCATCAGATTTCCCAGTTAACATTTTACCGTATTTGCTTTATATCACTTACTGCTCTCTTTCCACGTACAGACTTTTTCTGAACTATTTGATAATATGGTATAGGTTAGGTGACCTTTCAAATACTTTGGAGTCCATTTCCCAAAGATACTTTTCTTATAAAAGGTTGTATTAGTAAGCTCGAGGTACCATAACAAAAATCCATAGACTTTGTGGCTTCTACAACAGAAATTTGTTTTCTCACCATTCTGGAGTTGAAAGGTATACAGTCAAAGTCCTGTTCACTTTCTGATGAGAACTCCAGGCTTTTTGACTTGTCGCCGGGATTTTTGCTTTGTCTTCCCTTAGAGTGAGGGTGGGGACACAACACCAGCAATAGTATCTGCAGATTCCACTCTTACAAACTCATTTAACCTCAGTTACCTCCTTCCTCCAAGCTCTGTCTCCATATATAGTCATTTGGGGGACTAGGTCGCCAGCATATTAATGTGGGGGCAGGGGCACAATTCACTCTTACAGCAGTTGTTGTGTGGCTTCTGCATGCTTACCAAAATCAGGAAATGAACACCAATACAAGGCTACCACTGAAGCCATAGACTAGTGGGATTTTCCATTTGTCCTAATAATGGTCTTAAAGGCCCAGGAGCGTGTATTGCATTTGGCTGTCATTATTTTCATTTTTTTCTGTGAAGTGCAGCTCTGCAGTCTGTCTTTGTCTTTCATGATTGCTATGGTCTGGATGTGATTTGTCATTCAAAGGTTCATGTGCTGGCTAGGTGTGGTGGCACAGGCCTGTAATCCTAGCATTTGGGAGGCTGATAGGCAGGAGGATCACTGAGTTCAAGGCTAGCCTGGGCTACAAAGTAAGTTCAAGGCCCGCCTGAACTGTTTAGTGAAACCCTGTCTCAAGAAGACAAAAACAAAGCAAACAAAAAAAATCCCACAAAAAAACAAAGGTTTATGTGCTGGAAGATTGGTTCTCAGGGTGGTAATGCTGAGAGGTGATGGAACTTTTAACAGGTGAGGCCTGGTGGAAGTATTGAGGTCACTAAGGGCATCACTTTGGGAAGGTATTCATGCTGCTATTACAGAGTGAGTGAGTTTTCTCCAGAACAAGACTGGCCTGCTAAGAGCCTGCCCTCTGAATCCCTCTGCCTCCTTCTCTTGCCATCTGACCCCTCTCACACATCTTCCCACCAGGAGGTCATCAGCCATATTGTGATGCAGCCAAGGGGCCCTCATCAGGGGTTAAGTGGATAGAACCACTCCATCTTGGACCATGAACTTCCAAGACTTTGAGCTAAACTTTTGTCCTTTTTTATTACCCAGCCTCAGGTGTTTTGTTATAGCAATAGAAAGGGATGAAAACAATGACCTGAAGTAGGTGTAGTGGCATATACCCATAACCCCAGCAATTTGGGAGGCTGATGCATTATATTTAGAAGATCGTAATGTTAGCCAGGCCCATTGATAGTTTTGTTCAGTTTATCTCTTTGTTAGGGTGCTGTTACCAAGTTTCTCCACTGTAGTGCCAATGAAAATTTTGTGAAGATATAGATTGAGGTAGTATACATACCCTTTTCCTCATTAAACTTACTTTCACTAGTCTTGGTACCCATTGGTGATTGTTGCTTATATCAGCTTTCACCATAATGGTTGCCAAATACTAATTTTTATTACCATTATTCATACTACATTTATAGTTGGCATTGTATCATAAAGTAGGGCTCTTCTCTGCACCCCTTCTCTTGTTTGTTCATGTCAGTTTATATTCACTGGGTTCCTATTTAATCCGGTGGGTTGTAATCTTTTGCTGTTTATTTTTACACATGTCATTAGTTTGGCCGGTAGGAACTCTTCAAGCTGATGCTTGTATTTTCTTGATATCATTGTTTGAATATATTTTTATGTTCTCATACAAGGTGTTTCAAGCTCGCTTGTACTTTTTTTTTTTCCTGGCCTAGAATAAATCATTGTTCCAAGAAGTCCTGGTTCTTATAGAAACTAAAACTGTGTGTTAGGTCTGCTTATGAATACTGGAGTGTACACACAAATGCACACATTCATTTGCATGTTTTCTGTATATAACTTTTTTTAAAAATTTTTTTTATTTTAAAGAGTAAAAGAAGGATAACATAATAATAGGGGGAGCTTACCAAATTACAGACGAAGTAGTAGGAAATTATCAGTGGTTATTGTTTTACATATTGTTATCTACAAGATAGTTTCTCAGGAAAACAAATAGACAAATAATAGTGAGTTACAGACAAAAGAGGTAGGAGATTATC
>NW_004955413.1:348255-363245 GCF_000276665.1 Chinchilla lanigera | reverse complement strand
ACACCTATAGTCCCAGCACTCAGGAAGAAGAGGCAAAGAGGGTCACCAGGAGTTCGAGGCCAGCTTGGGCTGTATAGTGAGTTCAAGGACAGTTTGAACTACATAGTGAGACTGTAAAAAAAAAAAAAAAAAAAACAAAATGAAAAACCAAATATTTAGTTTTATATCCTCTGTGGTCTTTCATATGAAGATTAGTCTTTTTCTAAACTGAGATCATGCAAGGTGTGATGGCACACACCTGTAATCTTAGCACTCAGGAGACTGAGGCAGGAGGATTGCTGTGAGGTCAGGGCCAGCTTAGGCTCTATAGTGAGTTCAAGACCATCCTGCGCTATAAAGCAAGACCCTGTCTTGAAGAAACCAAAAACAAACAAATGGAGATCATGTAATTACTGTTTTTGTCAATTGATTTCTATTTCATTAAAATGTTATGTTTTAAATTTTTGTTTTTATTAGTAGGACATCTTTAGAGTATATAATGATTACATTGCTTGTAAAGAGTTGATACATGTATATAATACCTAATAAAATTTTTCATTTCATCAGGCCACATCTAGATTTCTTCAGTTGGTTCAAAAATGTCATTTAATACTGTAGCTGGTTAGCTGCGTATGGTGGCACATGGTAATACTAGTAGGCTGAGGCAGGAGGATCAATGAGAGTTCAAGGTAAGCCTGGGGCTACATAGTGTGTTCAAGGCCAGTGTAAACTACACAGTGAGACCCTGTCTCAAAACCAAAAACAAAAACGTTGATTGGTTCAAACCTATAACTAATCAAAGAATACAAGTTAATTACATTTAATTACTATATACCATCCATATCTCTTAATCTGTTTAATACATTTTATAATTTGTTGGTGAGACTAGGCTTGCTGTCCTGTAGAGAGAGTATCCCACATTAGGAGTTCGATTGTTTCTTTATGGTATTATTTAGGTCTTTTTATTATTTTTTTTTTCTTTTTACTATTTAACACTAAAATTACTTGATACATTTTCTAAAACTCTCCTCTGGGTAGTTTTTCTGACTTCTTTCTTATTGATCACAGAATAAACACTAAAACTTTTTAGCTGGATATTTAAGTCTCACCAGAATTTGTCATCTTTGCCTATTCTCTTCTGTTCTTCCTTGCAAATCTTAGTCAAACAGAAGTAGAAATGGTGGCTAAGAGCATGAACTCTCAGCTGGGTGTGGTGGCAGTTGCTGTAATCCCGTCACTCTGGGAGGGGAACAGGATCAAAGGTTTGAGCCCAGCCTGGGTAGCCTAGCAACTTAGGGACAGCCTGTTTCAAAATAAAAAAAATAAAATAGGACTGAGGATCTAGCTCAGTACAAACCTTCCCCCAGCTCTGGGTTCAATTCCAGAACCAAGAAAAAAAATTACTAAAAAGACATGAACTCTGGAACCAAACCATCTGGATATATGAATCTCAGCTCACTGTGTAATAGCTGTATCTCTGGAAAGTTTACTCATCCCATCCATTAGAAGGGAATGGTAATAGTACCACCTTACAGTATATTGTTGAGGGCGTTTGCTAATATTTGTATAATTTTTAAAACAATACCTGGCATATAAAAGTGCTATGTTTGTTAAATAATTTAAAATTCTAGTCAAAGGCTTTTCCTTCTCTAAGACAAAAGACATCAGACAGTTCTGCTTAGCACGTTTTCTCATGATCTGTTCAAAATGTAATGCTATTTGCCTTGCTTCCTACTTATGGAATTTTTATTAGTACAATATATGTTTGAAACACATAACAGATATACTCATTGTGCCAAATAGGCACATATTCATATTGCATCTTGATCCTTTTTACTTCCCCTTCTCCTCTCTCTCTTGTCTACCTAGAAATTTAACTTCTTAACTAATATTAATTGGGCAGGTAACAGATAGTGAATCATTGAGGATGTAGCAGTAAACAAGGCCAATGTTGGCCTTCAGGGAATTACACCCTAATCCGCGTAGAAGCAGGTACACTGCAGTACAGTGAATGTGGGGAGCAGTGTAAATACTGGCACGGTCTTGTGGAGTCAGGATGCTTTTTGGAAGAATATACATAAGCTGAGACGTCCAGAGAAGAAGGGAATTAGCCTATTGAAACAGGCATCGACTAGAGAAAAGAAATGGGCTTGAGGATGAGAATAAAGTGGAGCTCACTGAGGCAGAGCTGTTAGGGAGAAAGTGATTGAAGTTGGGGATCAGCAGGTAAACATGAAACATGTTACAGAGGGCTTTGAAAAGCATGCAAGGTGGCCTTCTTTCTCAGTTTTCCCTTGCGCTTAGGCATCTGCCCAAACTATCTCTGCTGTTGTTGCCTCTGGAATTTGTGTAGTATTGTGACTACAGTGGAGGGTTTGTACTGGGAGAAGTAGTATTAAGTTTGGGGTGTCTCTGTGGAGATATAGTGATAAAGATGGTGGCAATCAGAATCTAACGTGAATCAAATTTAAAATTTTGGATATTTTCCTCTGGATGAATAGAGACACTGATGATTACTCAGGATGGATTGTCGCAGAAAAGGAAGTTTCTTTTTTTTTTTTTTTTTCTGGTACCCGGAATCGAACTCACAACCTTGCACTTGCCAAGCAGGCACAGTGCTGCTGAGCTAAATCCCCACCCCAAAAGGAAGTTTCTGAAGAGGGAAGTAAATAAAAGAAGGAACAAGCAAGGTTTTGAGTAATTAAGAAATTTTAAAGAGGAGGAGGTAAACCGAGGAACAGGTAGGAGCAGATCATAAAAGGAGGCTAAGTGTTTCAGCTATTTCTGATAAGCAGTGGGAAGTCATTGACGGGTCTGTATGAGAAGTAATTGGACAGGGCTAGGGATATAACTAGCGGCAGAGTGCCTGCCTGGCAAGTGGAAGGTCTTGAGTTCGATTCCCAGTACCCGCTTCCCCCCAAAATTGGATAAGGTTTGCATTTTAGAAGATAAATTTGATCGCTTCTCCGCCTTTTGGCTAAGATCAAGTGTAGAAGATAAATTTGACCTGGGCGTGGTGGCACACACCTGTGATCCCAGCATTTGGGAAACTGAGGCAGGAGGATTGCAGCAAGTTTGAGGCCAGTCCTGGCTATGAAGTGAGCTTAAGACCAGCCTAAAACTACATATCAAGACCCTGTCTCAAAAAGCCCCCAAGAGAATATGATTTTTTTTTTTTAAATCTTTTTGAGATCTCACTGTGCAGCTGGCCTTGAGCTCACTTTGTAGCCCAGGCTGGTCTCGAACTTGCAGTGAAGGATCCTGCCTCAGCTTCCCAAGTGCTGGGATTATAGGCATGCGCCACCACATCCAGTTGAAGAATATAAATTTAGTGAGCTGGATAATTTTGGCAGGGGGAGGGGAGACCAAGTCTAGATTAGGATAATGTTAGAAAGGTTTTACAGTAGTAGCCCATATCAAGGAGATGAACCCCAGCAAGAAGCAATAGGAGGAGGAGAAAGAGAAGAGCACAAACTTGAAACTGTTAGAAACAAAATTGCCTAGACTTGAAAATTTAATATTTAAAAGAGGTGAGGTTAGGCATAGTTAAAGAATTGCTAAAATTCTAGTAAGAGATAGATGAAGAGGAAGGTAATTAGGAATTAGGAAGATAATTAATAAAATATTGAAAAATCAAGCTCAGGGTACCTTAGAGACTTGGAAGTAGGTATGTGCATTGAGTGGTGGCAGGATGTCCAGGTTGGCTATCTGTGGAGCCATTGATACATAGGTGGTATGATCACTGCCATAGAAGTGCATGACTGCTCATTAGCATTCTGTTTTCTGTATGCTGAGCCCTGTCCTAAATGCTTTAGGATTTAGTTTTGGGGTTTTTTTTTTGGTCTTTTTGAGACAGGGTCTTGCTATGCAGTTCAGGCTGACATTGAGCTCACTTTGTAGGTTAGGCTGGCCTCGAACTCGCAATGATCCTCCTGCCTCAGCCTGCCAAGTGCTGGGATTACAGATGTGGGCCACCACGCCCGGCAACTTTGTTTTATTTTAGCTTTTCTACAGTTAATGAGTTTAATGAGTTTGTTTCATTTATAGTGCTACAATGTGAAGGGGAAATCTACTTGAGGGTACCTTGAGCAGAAATTTAACCTGAAGTAGTTGAGGGTTTCAGTGCATTCAGTAAACTGATCCATTAGATCATTTGTCCATCCTCCTTCCCTCCTTCTTTCCATCTATCTACCATATTTCCCAGAAAATAAGCCAGACTGACACATTTAGCATGTTTGTTGCAATACACAATGGCCATGTTGAATTATAAAACTATATAATTAAATATAAATAATGTTATTGACTTTAATACTTAAAATAAGTGATAGTGTAATTATAATTATTTGTTTATAAGTACCAAAGCAGGCATCTTGGGATAAGTGGTAAACACCTGTGTAAGCAGATGAATTCAGGACTTACTGCCAAATGACCAATTGGAGCCCAGACATAATGCACAAATAACATGTGCACTTCATGAATTGATGTGCTTGTGTCTAATACGAACCTTCATAACTGAATAGGTCATGCGTTGTGACAGATGTACTTAATGCACTCATGTAAAACTAAGAAACATTTTGTGAATTTAGGTGCCTGCATTTTCCCTCCCTTTTGTATGCACATCTTTCTTAACTCATCATTTTTGTTGCCACTCCTGTCTTATCAGTCTTCACGTAGCACTTGACTTACTTACTGGAAACTTCGTGCAGCCCAGCCTGCAGGAGGTCGTGGCTTGGGTGAAGAATTCCTGGGATAAAATCACTGGCAGCTATGTCGCCAGTGCACTATGTGCAGGCTGCATGGACAGGAAGCGCTTATTTAAGGGGAGCTCCGTGACTGGACAGGAGAGACTGGGGCCAGTGGTTCTGCAGAAAATGGAGTCCCAAGAAATTCAGGCTGGAATTTTGGATTTGGAGAGTAACAGTGATGTTCCAAAAAAGATAACCTTACTGTATTTTTGAACATGAATAAATGTAGATTTTTACATATGAATAAATGTAGATTGCTGTACATGAAAAAACCAGACATCCTCTGAAAAGAAGCCTATTGCATCCTTTAGAGCAAAAATTAGTATGAAACCCTGTTTTGGCTTGTATCTAGATGTGCCTGCAAAGCCTCATGTGATCATAGGTGGGGCTTTTCAGAGATGGCTGGATCTAGGGTGCATGATGCTGGGATCGAGGATGTGATGCTGAGATTGATTCATGGAGTGATGCTTGGATTAAGAGTGCCCACCCTGACTGTGAGTGCTACCCTCTCAGTAAGAGTGGGTACCCTAGATAAGATATAAGGGGCAGAAAAAGGATCACTGCTGGTTGCTGGTTGCTTCTTTGCTACTTTGCTGCTTTGGTGACCTCTGTTATTCTATCCTGCCTTGGAGCCAGGTCACTATGAACTGAAACTTCTACAAACTGTGAGCTACCATAAACCTTTTCTCCTTTAACTTTGGGTGTTGGGTATTTTGCCTCAGCAACAAGAAAAGTAACTAAGATAGGCCTGGTCTTACTTTTGGGAAAATATGGCATGCAATCAGATTCATCCTTTTACATCTATGAAAAAACAGCACACTGTATTTGAGCAAACTGTAGTGAGAACATTGATTGAGATAAGCTGAACTAAGTATAAAATGACTCATTTGGTTTTTATTGTCTTTTGTTATCTCTAGCTGCATATCCCCACCGTTTGAATCTCTTCTACCTTGCCAATGATGTCATACAGAACTGTAAAAGGAAAAATGCAATCATATTTCGTGAGTCATTTGCTGACGTCCTTCCTGAAGCAGCTGCTCTAGTGAAGTAAGTAAATGGTTATCCCTCTTTCTTTTTTTCTTTCTGAGACAAGGTCTTGCTGTGTAGCCCTAGGTGGCCTCAGAGTTACTATATTTCTTCTGCTTGGGCCTCCCAAACGTTGGGGTGAGAGGTGTGCACCGCTATGCCCGGCACTTTTTTTTAATTAGTTTATCTTTGCATTATGTAACAGTTACTTACATTCATTTTGGGGGAGTTGGAACATATCATATTTCATGATCATTTTACCCTTTACCCTTACCTCTCCCATACACTTCTGTATTTTTCCTCCAGTTGGTGGTATTGGGTATTGAACCCAGGGCCTTTGCACGGAGCTACATATTTTTTGAGACAGGATCTCGCTAAGCAACCAGGCTGGGTTTGAATTTGTGATCCTCCTGTGTCAGCTTCCCTAAGTGCTGGAATTACAGGCCTGCACCACCCCCCATGGGTTTTTGGTTATTTAATTCTGTAGTACTGAGGAGTTGGCTTTAACCCAGGGTCTTGAATGCTAGGCAAGCACTCTACCCCTGAGCTATAGTATCTCTCCAGCTTCCTCTGGTTGGTTGGTTCGTTCATTCATTCATTCATTCATTTATTTCCCATACTGGCAGTTGAATCCAGGGCCTTCACACTGAGCTATGTCCCCAGTCCTTTAGGGACAGTCTTGCTAGGTTGCTGAGGCTGGGCTCAAACTTGTGACCCTCCTGCCATAGCTTCCCAGGATGCTGGGAGTACAATCCTGTGCCACTGTGCCTATTTTTGTGTTTGTTTTGTTTTGTTTTTAACACTTTTTTTTTTTTAACACTTTTCATTTCTTCTGGAGTTTTTCTGAAATCTTGCTCCCCCCTTGAAATCTGTGTTAAAGAATAATGGGAATACTTATACCCAGCTCCATATTGATTTACCCCATTTTGCAGAATTCGTACCCACATTGCACACCGTTAATTACTGTGAAGTGGTGAGAGAAGGAAGTCTACACTCTTTAAGTTTGGGGCAGTATTCCGACCACCTTTTCTCTCCTGAGAAGAGTATACACCACTGCATGAGTAAATTTTGTTTCTTCAGGGAACAGTGCTAGTTGCAAAATAGCAATTACTAAATTTTGACCATGAACACTTGTTCTTTAGTATCTGTTAAGTATTCCCCCAATTTGGGGAAAATAAATAAATAAATAAATAAATAAATATGAAGAAACTTACATTTGATCTAATTTTTGCCTGTATTAATAGTGTTTTTGTGTTGCATCCATATTTTAAGTTGTTTTGTATAGAAGATACACAATTACAAGATAAACATTTATGTGGAACGATTATAATAGTTGAATATTTCCTCCAATTATATAGTTACTAATATTGATTTATCTATTAGTATTAATACATTCAAAACTGAATAACCCTTGTTCTTTACTTTGAATTAACTTGAAATGTTCACTTTGCTATTAAAAGATTAAATTATGGGAGTGGGAGATAAAGCTCAGTGGCACAAGCACCTGCCAGGGAAGCACAAGGTCCTGAGTTCGATTCCCGGTACCAAAAAAAAAAGAGATTAAATTATGGTACTACTTAAATGTACTAGATTTATGCACAAATCAAATACATAAAATAGTAACATCTATGGTTTGAATACTCATTATATACAAATTATAGAGTGCTTTATCATTTAATTCTGAGCCTCATATAATGGGTACAATTGCTATCCTCATTCTGAGTAAGGGAAAACTTACTTAGAGAGGTTACATAAATTGCCTACGGTCTCACAACTGTCTGGGAGTAACTAGCCAGAAATCCACCCAGGCCATGTTCTTTACCACCTAACTGCTAAACTAACTGGGTGTGGGAGTATACCCCTATAATTCCAGCTCTCAAGATGTGACAGGAGTATCATAGGCCAGCCAAGGCAACTTAGTGAGATCCTGACTCAAAATAAAAAATAAAAAGGCTTAGAAATACAACTTAGAGGGGCTGGGAATTTAGCTCAGTGGCACAGCATCTGCCTGGCAAGCGCAAGGTCGTGAGTTCGATTCCCGGGACTGGAAAAAAACCAAAAAAAAAAAAAAGAAACACAGTTTAGTGCTCCTGGGTTCAGTCCCCAATTGTGGGTGGATCATTACAAAAACTACCAGTCTGTGCTGTCACTTTACATATAAACCCAATATAATTTTGAGTAACAAAAGCAGTATGTTCCATGATCTCTTATCTAGAATTTCAGCTGTATCATTGTATTTCTTTAAAACCTCCTTGTGTTTTCTTTTTTTAAGTTTTCTTTTCTATCTTATGTTTTTTAGGAGTTTAGATTTCACAGCTAATTAATGCATTAATATAGCTTTGGACTATGGGGTGTAGCTCTGTGTTAAGAGAACTTGCCTGGAATGTATGCCTAGTTATTGGCTGTGTTGAATCCCCAGCATCACACAAAAATAAATTATATATGGATTATATGGAGTTGTCATCTTCTGATTTTTCATGTATACATATTTTTTAAAAACTCGTTTGTGTTTGGCCAGGCTTGGTGGCATGCCTGTAATCCCAGCACTCAGGAGGCTGAGACAGGAAGATCACCATGAGTTCAAGGCCAACCTGGGCAATTGGGGATTTAGCTCAGTGGCAAAGCGCCTGCCTGGCAAGCGCAAGGTCGTGAGTTCAATTCCTGGTACCGGCAGAAAAAAAAAAAAAAAGAAAGAAAAGAAAAGGCCAACCTGGGCAACATAGTGGCAGGGCTAACCTACATAGCAGGTCCCTGTTTAAAAAAATAGGGGGTTTTGGGGTGGGACACCACCATGACAGCTACTTTGTATTAATCCCACTATTTCACAGAAAAGAGTGGAAAGGACATAAAGTCTGAATGCCAGTCTTTTATTTGTTTGTTTTTTGTTTTGTTTTGTGTTTTTCTGGTACCGGGAATCGAACTCATGACCTCACGCTTGCCAGGCAGGCACTGTGCCGCTGAGCTAAATCCCCAGGCCCTGAATGCCAGTCTTCTAAATTAAAAGTTTAAACTCTGAAATTTTCTTGACCCAGTGAAAGGTATCACCAGAAACCAGTAGATAAGATGTATTATGTCTATGTACCAACTCTCCACAATGAATGTAATCATTATGTACTGCAAATATGTATAACAATTTTTTTTTTAAACAAGAAGTGGAACTATTAAAAAAAAAAAGGAAACCTGTAGTAAACATCAGACTTTATGGTAAAACAAAAGCACTCCAGGAGTAAAGCCCTCTATTGTCATTACTGTTTGTCATTATGTTGGGGATCCTGTTCATTTAGAAATGAATACATTTGGAAAAGAAGAGGTGGAATTGTCATTATTTGTAGGTAGTAGAGTTGACAGTCCTTAGTTATCAATAGTTAAGTATTTCAGGCTTTTTAGTGGCATCTCAGTTACAGACCTGTGCTGCCTTTCTAGCATGAAACCACTGTAGATAAATACAGAAACAGATGAACTGGAGCTGGGTTCCAGCTGTGTTACAAAAGTAGGCAACAGGCCAGACTTAGCCTGAGGTTTGTAATTTGCCAACCATTAGTCTCCATAGAAATCTCAAGCGAATCAACTAAAAAGAAAAAATAAGCCAAACAGCCAAATTCAAGTTGAGCAAAGAAATAATTAGTAGCTTTTCTGTGTATGCCAGCAGTAAGTAATTTAAAAATGTGATTAGGAAAAAAGATTCCTTTTATAAAACAAAAAATAGTCTCCCTTAAATAAAAGAAATTTACCCAAGAATAAATATAAATATGTAAGGCTTTTATAAAGAAAGTGTTAAAAATTTGGAGAATGTTAAGACTTGGTTAAGTGAAGAGAGATACATACTTTTAAAAGAAAAGATTGGTTTTGGTTTTTTTGGTACCAGGAATCAAACCTGGGACCTTGCACTTGCCAGGCAGGCGCTTGTGCTGCTGAGCTATATCTCTGGCCCTAAGATTTGGTGTTATTAAAAGTATTTCCCGGGGCTGGGGATTTAGCTCAGCGGCAAAGTGCCTGCCTGGCAAGCGCAAGGTCGTGAGTTCGGTTCCCGGTACCGGAGGAAAAAAAAAAAAAAAAAAAAGTATTTCCCAATCTGTAACCTGTACATGTCAATCCCAGTCAAATCTCTGTAATTTCATGTGGAGCATAAATATCCAAGATTTTTTTAAAAAGAATAGTAAAGCTAGAATTCCTCTACCAGTTACCAAAATTTCCCTTAAAACAGGAGTAGTATGTATCATGAGTGAGTGTAGATTCTTAGCCATATGAAAGTGAAAATAGACTTGAGCCAGTTCTTGGGCCTGCTGGTGACCGTCAGTACTGTCTGACCCCCCCTTCAGGTTGCTCTAAGGAGTCATTTTTCTCAGATGTTGCCAGTCTGCTGAGGGTTTTTCCTCAGTCTGTATAGAAATCATGAACTGGCACTGTTAACAGCCTTGGGTTGTCAGCTCTTTCAGTGTTAGTGGCTTTCTTTGCTGTTGAGAACAAGCGGCAAGAGCAGACCTTGGGAGCTCTTCTAATCACTGGAAATGCTGTCTGTTTTCTGTCACTTTACATTGTTCTCTGCTGCTCGTCACCTTCAGTGTTACCAGCCCAGGCTGCTGGCTGCTTTTAGTGCTACCAGCTCTTAGCATTCCAGCTCAGCATGCTGTACTTGAGATAGAAATCATGATAGGCAAAGCTGTTCCATCCAGAAGAGGCTTTACTAGGGTGTATGCTGCCGCGTAAGGTAGCCAGTGTTGGGACTGAACCCACTAAGGGTATGGAGAAGTTGTTTATAAAGGAAAAAGAGGCTCATGTATGTGCAGTGTCAGATTTTCTGCTTGGTTGTTGGTAGGAGAAGGGCTCCTGTCAGACATTTTGTTCATTTGTTTATTTGTTTTATTGAGACTGGGTCTCCCTGTGCAGTCCAGGCTGTGTAGTCCAGGTTGGCCTTGGACTCACTATGTAGTTCAGGCTGGGCTCCAACTCACAGTAATCGTCTTGCCTCAGTTTCCCAAGTGCTGGCATTACAGGTGTATATCACTATACCCTACCTTTCAGACCTAGCTGAGGACAGCTACAGGCGGGTAGAACCATCCAGAGGGGCTGCAGGGCTAAATTGTCTGGGATACTTCTGTGTCCAAATCCTATTGTAACCAAAGTATGTATCTCCCAGAATGGCCATTGGACATGTGATGTAGCTGGGCTGACTACAAGGCATTTGAGGCATCCATGGAGGAAAAATAAAAAGTATCTTTTCAGAGAAGCTTGGGTCCTTCACTTCTATCTCAGAAGTAGGAATAAAACACTATGTTAGTGAAATTTTTTTTTTTTGTACCAAGAATCAAACTCAGGGGCTGGAGATGTAGCTCAGTGGCACAAGCGCAAGGTCCTGAGTTTGATCCCAGGTACCAAAAAGAAAAAGAGAATGAATCGAACTCAGGACTTTGCACTTGCCAGGCTTTTTTTTTTTTGGAGACAAGTTCTTGCTGTGTAGACCAGGCTGGCCTCAAACTTCTTGCAGTCCCCCTGCCTCACTCTCAAGTGCTAGGATTACAGGTGTGTGCTACCATGCCCAGCTAAAACAATATATTCTTGCTTATAAAGAAACTAATTATAAATGAATGAAAAGATACTAAGATGTGTGATTAAGTATTCCATAATCCCTAGTACTGCCAAAAATAAGTTGGTATGGAGTGGATTTGTGGCCACATGTTGAGAGATAATCAAGATGGAAGCAAAGGATTATCAGATTGTTTGGGAAACTTTTTCTCTAAAATATCTGTTCAGTTGTTTCAGTTGCTCTCATTGTATTTCTATACATGTCAGAAGCTACTTGGTGGCTAGGCAGGAGAATCGTAATTGTTTGGGCTAGCAAGACCTCAACTCAAAACTTAAAAGTTAAGACCTGGCGTGGTGGCGCACACCTGTAATCCCAGCACTCGGGAGGCTGAGGCAGGAGGATTGTTGCAAGTTCGAGACCAGCCTGGGCTACAAAGTGAGCACAAGGCCACCCTGAACGGCACAGTGAGACCCTGTTTCAAAAAAAAAAAAAAAAAAAAAAAAAAGAATTATATAAATGGGCTGGGAATGTCACTCAGTAGTAGAATGCCCGGGGCTCAATCCCCAGTGTAACAGCACAGGGGACAGAGCCCAGTTTAGACCACCAGGCTTCCATAAAGGCAGCATGGCATGAATGTCTGAAATACACACACAAAAAGAAAAAAATCTGGATTCATGTCCCAACATTTACTGAACTGTCATTTTACTTTTGGCATTTTATAGACTGCTGTGGGCTTCTAGTGCTTTTGTACTGAGGTACATTTCCAGTTTCTTTTTATTTTTATTTATTTATTTTTTAAAATTTATTTTGAGACAAGGTCTTGCTTAGTCACTAAACTGCCTAGGATGGGCTTGAATTTGTGACCCTCCTCCCTCAGACTCTCAGAGTGCTGGTATTATAGGCATAGACCATCATGCCTAGCATAAGCTTTTTTCATTTTACAAAAAGAAATAATAAAATTTAATTTGTCTACAAAGTTGGTTACTGTGAGCTTCAAATAACGTGTACCAACTAACTTCTTCCATTCTTCCTTTAAAGGGTTTTGAAACAGGGTCTTGCTGTGTAGGCAGGTTGATCTTGAAGTCATTATGCAGCCCAGGTTAGCCTTGAACTTGAGGCAATCAGCTCTTGCCTCAGCCTACCAGGTGCTTTGGGAAATGGAGGCAGGAACATTGTTCATGCTCATTGCTCGTGTTCAACTTGAGCGATATAGCAAGACAGTGTGTAAATAAGGGAGAGGTGCTATCAGAAATGATAGTGCACACCTGTAATTCCTGCACTTGGGAAGCTGAGGCAGGAGGATCACTGCAAGTCCAAGACCAGCCTGGACTACAAAGTGAGTTCAAGGTCAGCCTGAACTGCCCAGTGAAGCACTCTCTTGAAAAAGAAAAGAAAGATGACATACAAAAACAACCCAAGGGGCTGGGGATTTAGCTCAGCGGCAAAAAGCGCCTGCCTGGCAAGCGCAAGGCCGTGAGTTCGGTTCCCGGTACCGGAGAAAAACCAAAAAAAAAAAAAAAAAAAAAAAAAAACATAACAGAAACAACCCAAAATAAAACAAACCAAAAAACCCATAATTAGGGGCTGGGGATCTAGCTCAGCAGCACAGGTGCCTGCCTGGCAAGTGCAAGGGTACTGAGTTCGATTCCTGGTACCAAAAAAAAAAAAAAAAAAAACAACTAAACTGACAGTAGAACCAAACACATAAA
This sequence comes from Chinchilla lanigera, assembly GCF_000276665.1. Lineage (NCBI taxonomy): Eukaryota > Metazoa > Chordata > Mammalia > Rodentia > Chinchillidae > Chinchilla > Chinchilla lanigera. Next base: position 350,262 of record NW_004955413.1, on the reverse strand, counting down.
GATACGTGTAAAAAAAGACTGAGAAGGGCTGGGGATTCAGCTCAGCGGCAAAGCGCCTGCCTGGCAAGCGCAAGGTCGTGAGTTCGGTTCCCGGTACCGGAGAAAAAAACCAAATACAAAAAGACTGAGAAAATTTACCAATAATGATCTTCTGAATCAGTTTTATTCTTAAATTAGCAATAAAAAGAATGATGAGTTGTGTTAGCAAGAAAATATATGATATCTGATAATAGCCTTAACAGGAATATATGAGAACTTCATGAATAAAATTGTGCTTGGAAACTGGACACAGTAGCAAATCCCTGTACAGTGGTACCTTGGTTCATAAGCTTAATTCGGGTGCACCTGAATTGTCAGAATTGTGGATTGAATTCTGAGACCAGGATTATGGAAAGAATTAACTTCATTAAATGAGGTACCACTGTAATTCCAGATACTTGAGAGCTGAGGAAGAAGGGTCACAATCATGAGTGTAGTTTGGACAATTTAGTAAGACCTTGTCTCAGCTGGGCCTGGCAGTGCACGCCTGTAATCCCAGTAGGCAGGAGGCTGAGGCAGGACAATCATTGAGAGTTCGAGGCCAGCCTGGACTACAACTGAGCTCAAGGTCAGCTTGAACTGCATAAGAGACCCTGTCTCAAAAAGACAAAAACAAACAAACAAAAAAAGACCTTGTCTCAATATAAAGTAAAAAGGGCTTGGGATGTAGCTCAGTGGTAAAGGCCCCAGGGTCCAGTCCCTAGTATGTTGGTGTGTAGGTGTAAATAAATACACAAGCTTGGGAATGTTGAGTATAAATTGGTAAATATTAATGAACCACTACTGTGTGGTCATTAAATTTCTAGAGGTTTAATGTAATTTTGTTTCCTATATGTGCCATTTTTAAGCCCATTTTTAAGCCCATGCTCACAAGTGTGCCTTTTGTGAGCATGTGATGTTATAGATTCATCAACTTTTATGTTTGAAACATGCCATAACATTGACATAGTTGGGTATGGTGACCCGTGCCTGTAATTCCAGCATGTGGGCAGGGGCTGAGATAGCAAGATAATGTTTGAGCCTAGTCTGGGCAGTTTAGTGACTTACCAAGGCCTTGTCTCAAAATGAAAAATAAGACGGGCGTGGTGGCACTTGGGAGGTTGAGGCAGGAAGGTTGCTGTGAGTTCGAGGCCAGCCTGGGGCCGGGGAGATAGCTCAGTGGCACAGCGCCTGCCTTGCAAGCATACGGTCCTGAGTTTGATTCCCAGTACCCAAAAAAAAAGAAACAAGACCAGCCTGAACTGCACAGGGAGACCCTGTCTCAAAAAAACTGCTTGAAATGTAACTCAGTGCAAAGCCCCTTGGGTTCAGTCTCTAGTACTGTGATAAATACACAATACATACATACATACATACATACATAATGTACATACGTATAGACCTAGATTAGTTTTGTTTTTTAATCTTGTAGAGTATACTTTACCTTCCTGTGGTTCAGTGGATTTACCTTAGGAGAAATTAAGTTCTCATTTTGTCCTTTTTTTTTTTTTTTTTTGATACATCCTTGCCATGTAGTCCATATAGGGCTTGAACTCACTGTGGAGCCCAAGCTGACCTTGCCATCTTCTTACTTCAGAATGCTGGGATTACAGGTGTAATCACCATGCCCTGCCATTTTGTCTTTTGACAGATCTGTTAGAGTATCAGAAGGTTGTCCTCTATTATTTGGTAGATTTGTTAGAATTTCCCTATAATTTTGATCTTTTAGGGGTGGGTATTTAAGACGGGGGTTTCATTGTGTAGTGCAGGCTGGCCTCGAACTCATAGCAGTCCTGCCTCCTGAGTGCTGGGATTACAGACATGCCCCCACGCCCAGCTTTGATCTTTTTGTTGGTTACCTTGCTTCTTGGGCTCATAGCAGTGTAGTTCTTCTTTGTAACTCTACTGTTTTTTTGTTTTTTGTTTTTTGTTTTTTTTTAATCTTTTTGAGACAGGGTCCCACTATGCAGTTCAGGCTGGCCTTGAGCT
>NW_004955413.1:311906-348054 GCF_000276665.1 Chinchilla lanigera | reverse complement strand
AAAAAAAAAAAAAAAAAAAAAAAAAAGACAATTAAAACTTTATTTCTGAATAATTATTTCTCAGCCACTTTTACTTTAATATAGTAGTCCTTCCTTTCCCAACCCTCGCCTTTGCCTTTCCTCCCTCCCTCCTCTGGCATGCACCACCCTACTCTACAATTATTTTGCTTTTTTTTTTCCCCAAAGTTTATTTGAAAGAGTAAAAGTGAAGAATGAGGGAGAAACTGGCTCTGCAGAGTGAGCTTGGGCCAAGGAAAAGTAAGATTAAAAGTATATCCTGGAGGGAGAAGGGTGGGCTATGGTGAGGAAAGCCACTAGAGCAACAATTTTGTTCTAAAAATGAGCTAGCTAGTGCCAGGTATTGTGGTGCATGCCTGTAAGCGCAGCACTGAAGAGGCAGAGGCAGGAGGATCACTGTGAGTTTAAGGCCAGCTTCAACTGTATGGTAAAACCCTGTCTCAAAACAAACAAACAAGAAGTGAACTAGCCTAACCAAACTCAGAAGCCCATTGTGAACCAAACAGAATAAAATAATGCGCTCAACTCCCTCATTCTGGAATTATTTTTATAATATCGTAATATATGTGATAACTGTTCAGAAGACATGTTACAGTATAGGACTGATTGGTGATTATTTTTGACCCAACCTTTTTTAAAAAGAAAGGGAGCTGGGGATATGGCTCAGCAGCGCAGCACCTGCCTGGCAAGCACAAGGTCATGAGTTTGATTTTCGGTACCAAAAAAAAAAGGAAAAACAACATTGCTAAGTCTTCTTATTCTGTGTTTATTCTTATTCTGTGATTATTTGAGGTTTTGGTACTTTCAGGCCAGGTTCTTCTTGATTAAATTTCACCTCCTGAGATTCAGCCTATCTTTAGGAATGCTAGTTGTGTCCTTACATTGACTAGCCCTCTCTACTTCTTTTCTATCGCAAAGCTCAATATGCCTCATATCTGTTATTGATAAAAAGTATTGAATAAAAAACATGCTTTTGGGTTTTTTTTGAGCAAAATGTATTCAAAAATAAACATCAAATCTGGATATGTGGTGCACATCTATAATCCTGTAGGGGAGCGTAAGTTCAAGCCTACCCTGGGCAAGTGAGCAACTTAGGGAGACTGTCTCAAAATAAAAAATAAGAAAAGGACTGGGATTATACCTCACTGTGAAGGCCTTGGGTTCAGTCAATTTTTTCAATCAAAAAATTTTATTTTAAATCAGAAGAGATTTAGGAAATAGTAATTTCATTGATAATTTTATTTTAAAAGTTGTAATTAAGGATATGAGTCAGTGTTTCTATAATCTTTTTTTTTTTTTTCCCTTTAGGGACCCATCTGTGTCTAAGTCTATAGAACGAATCTTTAAAATCTGGGAAGACAGAAATGTATACCCAGAAGAAATGATCATGGCATTGAGAGAAGCGTTGAGTAAGTCTTTTTTCTCTCCTAAAAGAAACATTGAAGCCAGTCTTTATTTAAATATATATATAGAGAGAAAGAGAGAGACAGAGACAGGCAGACATGATCTTGTATAATAATAAGAAATAAAATTTAGATCTGTCTGTGTTTGTTTTATTTGTGTGTATTTGTTTTAAATTAAATATTTTTTATAATTAAATGTTTGAATTAAAAATTTAAATGGAATTGGTTTTGGAGGCAGAGTGTTAGGTTTTGTTTTTATTGACCAAAAAAGTCAAGCATATTAAATGATTATTTTCCTGCATTTGTTTTGTTTCAAACTGTTCATTGATTGTATTTAATAAATATGTCCTCTTACTCTTGGAGAATTTTTAGTTCTCACTTAGCTCTTTGGTGCTAAGTATATTGGTAGTCTTTAGATTCTTTTTTTTTTTTTTTTTGTCTTTAGAATCTTGATTCAGATTTGCAGTGAGTAGTATACCTGTTTTATTTTTAAGTAATTTAGTTCTTTGTATTTGATGCAATAATTATTAAGTCATTGAGTAGAATTTGGTGATAATCTGCTGCAATGACTGTCGTTTGACTAGAAATTTGCTTTTAAAATAACATCGTCTAAGAAGCTGTTCAATTCTTAATTTGAATTTAATTGGTATTTTTAAGCTTCTTTCCCTATTTTCAGGGTTGGTTATTTGATTGATTATAGAAATTATTTTACAGCTTCTTAGATCTGGTAGGTGTTTCTGTTTTTATATATATGTATATATAAATGAAAGAAAAGAAAAAAAAGAAACAACACAGTCTCGGATTGCCTTTTTTTCATGCTACAACTTTGGCACTGAAGTGGACAGACAACAGCTTCCCATAATGCCAGATTGCAAAAACTGAAATGTTTTCCAGGTACCACTTTCAAAACTCAGAAGCAGCTGAAAGAAAATCTGAACAAACAACCGAATAAGCAGTGGAAGAAATCACAAAGTAAGGAATAAAATCTCAACTAATATAAAATTACCTCCTCTTTTTGGAGCAGAAGAAAATTTAGACCTTTGACATCGTACCTGGCAATAAACCATGGGCAAGCCTGTATTTTCCAGGCCTGGGAGGCTCTCAGTGACTTACACTAAACAAACCATCATAAAGTTGTTTCTTAAAAAGCCACTATTAAACAAAGGAAATATAGCGAAAGGGTTAAATTGAGTGAAGATTCAAGAGTAGTTGGGGATTGAAAGAAGACCAAAACAAAAAAACCCTTGATAGTTTCCAGTCTAATTCTCAGGTTCAAAGATACATGAAGTTAGAGGCAGCTGGCATTAAACAACACATCTGAAGAGGAGACTAGGAATTAAGAAGCATTTCTGTGAGAGCCATGAAATCCTTCAGATTTGGGGATCCACTCCACCAAATTAGACATGGGCCTTAAACCTTGCAAGAAGCTCATTCTCTTAACTGGAGCTCCTGTTGTGTTTATCACATTTACCAGCATGAGACCAAGGGAGTGGAATACTGCATGTGATAGGTTGCTATGGGCAAACTGAAAATATTGAGAGAGTTTGAAGTGTGGAGGGAATAAAGTAAAAGACTGAGAATTGGGAGGTGAACCAAGACATTTGGGATGGTTTTGCTCCATCGAGGATGTGCCACTCATCATGGGAGTGTTAAGGGAGTCTGCTGGCATCCTTTTGGGCATAAGTTGCATGCTTAGGAACAACAGTCATCATTTCAGCCAAAGTTCAACCACAGTGGTAACTTATTTAGAACTCTTCTGGCCTATTTTTGCTGTGAATTGAGCCGGCACAAAAGAAATGCAAGGCTAAATACATGGGAAAGGAGTTGATATTTGTAAATAATTTTCTTCAGCCGGTGTTAGGGTTAATTGGATACCCCGTTCCTGAGCAGTCTTACTTTGAGGTTTTGAGATCCTCTCAATTTCAGTAAAACTAGAAAAAGAAGGTCCTTCATGTATCTCAGTATCTCCAAACCAGTAATTGTAGGACTTTATGACTTCAAGGGTCTGTTGGAGGTAAGTGGGTTAAGCCTGTCTAAATATTATATTTTTATATTGACCATACTTAGGAATATTTAAATTTTCATTGTACATTCTTTATTCTAGGAACTATGTTATGATTTAAATGTGCATGTCATATGTTCAAAGAGTACACCCTTAACTATGTAGCTAAAGTTTTTCCTGAGTTTGGTCAACTCTTTTCCTATTCTTAATCACTTCTCATTTAATTCCAGCAGCATCTGCGAATCCAAAAGCTGCTCTCAAGTCTAAAATAGTTGCTGAATTTCGAGTAAGTGACAGAATATGTTAAATATAGCAAAGCATTATTTGCCCCTTTTAAGTTACAGTTTTCTATGGAGTTCAGTAAGGTTTGTTTTTACTCAATTATGTATCAGTTGTGTTCTAAGCATACTTGAACTGCTCAAAAGGAATCCAGACTGGGTTAGGTTAGTTTTATCCCTTTCCATAATGAGAGAGATAACATCCAGAATCTGTGTTACCAGCTAAGTTCTGCTAAATTGGAATTGTCTTAGGGTAAACATAATTTAATTAGATAGACATAGAATAATGTACTTTAATTAGATGAACAAAGTGACATATGTTTAATTAAAATGTAAAGAGTACATAAGTGGGCCTTTGTTTCTATCTTGACCCTGTATTCATAAATTAACTTTGAATAATTAAGGAAGTATATAACTAAAAAAAAGTTTTGACAAGAGAATTGACTTGATATTCCTGACTGAGAAAGAATGAAAGGCTTTTTCCTCTCTGGGTTTTATTAGACTTTAGTCTTTTTTCATTAGTAGGGAGAGGTAGAAGAAGAACAACCTCACAAATGAAACTTGACTCTGATCTGTGTTCAGTCTCAGGCCCTCATTGAGGAGCTGCTGCTCTACAAGCGCTCAGAAGATCAGATAGAATTGAAGGAGAAACAGTTGTCAACCATGAGGGTGGATGTGTGCAGCACAGAAACTCTGAAATGCTTAAAAGGTAATACTTAAAACCCTTTGAAGAAAACTAGGTTTTTGTTTAGATCCATCACTGTCAGGTACTTAGATTAGTTCACCCCACAAAGAGAATTTTAGATTGTAGAAGGTACCTCCCGTTCCCTGGATAGTGATTTCATTCATAGGAATTCCACAAGTAAATTCTTATCTTTTTCCTCACTTTCTTGGTATATTGGGTCATATATAAACAGTTGTGTTTCATGTCTGTGGTAAATTGGTTTAGATATGCTCTTTGATAAAGTCGATGCTGTAATGTGCTGTAAAAGTCTAATTATTTTCTTTTCCTTCCATTGTAAATTATATAATACTAATAATTTTTTAGAATGTACACCTCATGAAGTCAGAAATTACTCTTATTTATTCATTGGTACATCCCAGAACTTAGAGCAGTCCTTAGCACATAATAGGCAGTTGGTTCATTTTGGCATCAATTTTTTTCCTACACCATACTTTAAATTGAGCAGATGTTATCTAATTTAATCCTTATTAATCTCAGCCCTTTTTTGGGGGTGGTGTTTTTTGGGTTGTGGGGCTTTTTTGTTTGTTTGTTTGTTTGTTTGTTTGTTTTGAGACAGAGTCTCACTGTGTAACCCAGGCTGGCCTGGAACTCACAGCAATCCTTCTGCCTCAGTCTCCTGAGTGCTGGGATTACAGGCGTGTGCTACCACACCTGACTAAAATCTCATTCTTATAAACAAAAAATTTACGGCTTCATAAGGAGATAAGAAAAACCAAAATTACCATATCCAAAGTCATACTGTAGCATACACTAGGAAAGAAATATGTATTCAGTTACTAAAGATATGTTTCATCCAGCACTCCCAAGAAGATCTCAGTTAGTTCAAGGCCACCCTAGGATACAGATGAAAGCCTGTCTCAAAAAACAAAACAACAACAACAACAAAATCCCAAAATCAATCAATCAATAAATAAAATGTATGTAATAATTACAGCTGTCTCTTAGTGAATGTTCACTATGTGTCTGACTTTACATATAGGATCTACCTAGCTGAGCATGGTAGTGTATACCTGTAATCTGCTTGGGAGGCTGAGGCAGGAGGACACCATGAGTTTGAGGCCAGCCTGAGCTACATAGCAACATACCCTGTCTCAAAAAATATAACTAACTAACTAACTAACTGTTTCGGGTAGGAAATAACATTTGGTATGATATACACAGAGACCATTTTACTTTTTTGAACCTTCTTTTCTCATCTAAAAGATACATGTTGTCACCTTCTGTAAGGCAGAAGATATGGTATAAGTGGACAGAACTGAGCCTCATACTATTATTCCTAAGCAGCAGTGTGGCCTCAGCTTTGTAAAGAAAAGAAATGGCTGATCAACACCAGTGCCCCCTCTGCCCCCACCCTTAGTACTGAAGATTGAAGCCAAGGTGCATGCTAGGCCAGCCCTAACAAACTTTGTTTAGTTGAACGGATGTGTGTGTGTGTGTGTGTGTGTGTGTTTGTTACTGAGGATTGAACTCAGGTCCTTCACAAAGCTACATCTCTACCCTTTTTTTACTTTTTTACTTTTGATTTTCATTTTTTTGTTTTGTTTTGTTTTTTTCCGGTACCGGGAATTGAACTCATGACTTTGAGCTTGCCAAGCAGGCACTGTGCCACTGAGCTAAATCCCCAGCCCCTACTTTTTAAATTTTCCAGACTAATGCTTTTTTTTTTTTTTTTTTTTTTGGTTTTTGGTTTTTGGTTTTTGTCCGGTACCGGGAATCGAACTCATGACGTTGCGCTTGCCAGGCAGGCGCTTTTGCCACTAAGCTAAATCCCCAGCCTACTTTTTAAATTTTGAGACAGTTGTTTAATTGCTAAGACTGGGGTCAAACTTGTAATCCTCCTGTCTTAGCCTCCCAGAGTGCTGGAAATGTGAACATGTGCATTCACTCTTGATTCTCTGTAGCAGATTCACAGGAATCTGTTGTGAAGAGTTTCATGAAATGGTTTTGTTATTTTGTGATTTGGAGACGCTTTAAAGTAAAAATCTAAAGCTACAAGTATTACTAAGGCAGCAAGAACAAGATCACAAAAAGGGATTTTCCTCAAAAGTAAAAATTTTACTTCTTTTTTTTTTTATCTTGAAATAAACACTTTCTCTGTTGTTTTAGATAAAACAGGGGGGAAGAAGTTTTCCAAAGAATTTGAAGAGGCAAGCTCTAAACTGGAAGAATTTGTGAACGGATTAGATAAGCAGGTGAAAAATGGACCCTCACTAACAGAAGCACTGGAGAATGCTGGAATTTTCTATGAAGCACAGTACAAAGAAGTAAAAGTGGTGGCTAATGTAAGTAATAATCACAGCTGTTTCGCAGTGAATGCAGTGTCGAGGCCAGCCTGGGCTACTTAGGGAGCTCAAGACCAGCCTGAATTACATAGTGAAACCCTGCCTCAAAAACAAAACAACCCAAACATACACTGTTTAACTCTGGAAAGATAAACAGCATTATGTTTGTCTCACAAATGAAGAAAATACTTTTCAGACATAGTGGTGTATAGCTGTTGCTAGAAGTTCAAGGCCAGCCTGAACTACCAAGTTGTTTTGGTTTTTTTTTTTTAATACTTTTGAAGAGAGTTAGTGATCTTGTACAAGCTAATACAGATAGTAAGAAGTGGTAGAGACTAAATTAAGACCTGAATCCTGCTGTTGCTAAAGTTTCTTTATGCTCTAACCATTAAGTTAAGGCCTTGGTATTTTGAAGGTATTGTTAGAAGATGGAAAATTGGGCAAAAGTGAATACATTTTTTTTTTTAAAGCAGAAAACTGGATGGAAACACCGTTAACTAAATTTCATGAAAATGACTGAATTAAAAATCCTTCTTTCTGGGCATGGTGGTACACGCCTGTAATCCCAGCCCTCAAGGGCCTAAGGCAAGATGATCGCCATATCTGTTTCCTAGATACAATCTCTTTATACTCATTTAGCTTTTTTAAAAAATAACTTGCCCATGTTGTTCTTAAATTATCATACAGTATTTTAAAAATATCTGTTAACTTCTTGTTATGACAGATGCTGCTTATACTTTCCTGCCTTGTTCCCTCTTCCAGAATAAATCTCTGTGTACCCTTCTAAACTGAAGTATGGTATTTGTGAGGTATTTGACCGTTAGTTCTAGACATCTGGCTTTGTAGAATTTGGACATTGACAGGTCTGTCTTCCTGCTAGTTTTTTTGTTTTTTGTTTTTTTGTGTATTGGGAATCAAATTCACGATTTCATGCTTGCCAGGCAGGCGCGGTGCCACTGAGCTATATCCCTGGCCCCTCCCTTTAATTTTTAATCTCTTCCTTCAGTTTCCCAACTGTACTGTACTCTGTGTATGTGTGTGTGAGATGCGCGCGCATGCTTGTGCATGCTCTTGGGGATTGAACCCAGGGTTTTGCAGTGCTCAGCATGTACTCTACCACTGAACTTCTTCCACCTGTAGCCCCTAATTTCTTTTCTCTTCCCTCTCCCTCTCCATCTCTCTTGGTTTGTATGTTTGTTTTTCCTTTCTTTTGAGATGGAATCTCACCATATTACCAAGACTAGCTTGAAATTCCTGGCTAAAGGGATCCTCTTGCCTCAGCTTCCTTTGATTTTTTTGTTCGTTTGTTTTTTGTTTGTTTTCCCGGTACTGGGAATTGAACTCACGACCTTGCACTTACCAGGCAGGTGCTATGCCGCTGAGCTAAATCCCCAGCCCCTGCAGCTTCCTTTGAGTAGCTGAGATTAAAGGTGCACACCACTGTGCCAGTTGTATTTTACTTTTACAGTATCAAGAATGATAATATTTTTGTTGCATATGGTAATCATAATTACTTATTCCCTTTCTCTGAAAGTTGAAAATTAATCCCAGCACTGTGGGAGGCTGAGGCAGGAAGGTTATGTAAGTTTAAACTCAGCCTGGCCAATTTAATGAGTGAGGTCAGATATTCTTAGTCCCTTTTTTTCCCAGAGACCTCTCTGCCCAAACTTTGGTCCTCCCTTTTCCCTCCCCGCTCCTCAAAGGTTCTATATCTTGTTTTATAACTATGCTTCCCTGCTATTCTTTTTTTTTTTTTTTTTTTTTTTTTTGAACTGGTTAATTGAACATTAGGACCTTGCACTTGCCAGGCAGGCACTGTGCCACTGAGCTGTATCCTTGGTCCATGCTATTCTGAGTTGAATCCTCTATTTGCCGGATTCTGTCTCTTCTTGTTTTCCCCCCATTTTGCTGAACTGCTGATGAATAATTTCTCAAAAAGTGTAAGAGATAATTTTTCTATGCTCTTATGTCTAGAAATGTCTTAGATTTTTTTTCAACTTTTAATAAAACATATGCAGCTGGGTGTGGTGGCTCACGTCTGTAATCCCAGCACTCAGGAGGCTGAGGCAGGAGGATTGCTGCAAGTTCAGGGCCAGCCTGGGCTACAAAGTGAGTTCAAGACCAGCCTGAACTGCATAGCAAGACCCTATCTCAAAAAGACAGAGAAAGAGGGAGGGAGGGAGGGAGGGGAGGAGAGAGAGAGGAGAAAGGAAGGAAGGAAGGAAGAAAGGAAGGAAGGAACCATATACAAACTGGGCATGGTGGTACACGCCTGTAATCTGAGCTCTTGAGAGGCTGAGGCAGGAGGATCACCATGAATTCAAGGCCAATCTCAACTGCAGAGTGAAACCCTGTCTCAAAAAAAAAAAAAAGTACATTTAATACAATAAATTTCCCTTTAAGTGACATCTCAGAAATTTTGATGCTTAAATGTGTCTTTTTGAGACAAGGTTCAGGCTGGCCTTATAGCAGCCCTCCTGCTTCAGCGTCCCCAGTGCTGAGGTTACAGGTGTGTACCACCACAATGTCTTTTTAAACAGCACAGAATTAGATCTTGCTTTGTTACTTCAATCCAATCTAAACTCTTTGGCTTTTGGTTTTTTTTTCTTCTCCAGTCCTGGGGTCCTAACACAGAATTGCACTATCACTGACCTATATCACAAGTCCCTTTAAAAAAAAAAAGACAGCCTCTCGCTAAATTGCCCAAACTGGCATTTAACTTTCCATCCTCCAGCCTTCTGGATAACTGGGATTATAAATGTGCACCACAGCACCCAGCAATATTTGGCTTTTAATTCGAGCATTTGGTGATATGCTTGGGTTATTGCTTAAGTCTACCATTCTGAGATTTGGTTGGTCCTATCTGAGTTGTATTATACTTTATTTTGTTTTACTGTGGTCCTGGAAATTTAAGCCATGGCCTTTGCACTAAGCTGTATTCCCAGCCCTTTTATTTTTTGAGACACCATCTCGCTAAGTTGCCCAGGCCAAACTGAAATTTGTAATCCTTCTGCCTTAGCCTCCCAAGTGCTGGGATTACAGGCATGCACCGCCTCATCTGGCTTGTCCTGTTCTTTGTTACTTCTTTCTTGTTTTTTATTTTTTAATTAAATAACTTCAGGATCCATCTTTTTTGTTGTTGTTGCTTTGTTTTTGTTTTTTGGGATAGGGTCTTCCTGTGACTGGTTTTGAACTCTCAAGTTATCCTCCTGCCTCAGCCTGCAAAGTACTGGGATTATAGGCATACATTATCATGCCTGGCTCTAGGCTTTATCTGTGGTCTGTGGTCTCTAACTGTCTCTCATTTGTTCTCTCCTGATCCCTTTCCCATGATTTTTTTTGGTGTAGTTTTTATATATGGTGATATACAAACATGAACATAGATATATCCACATCCAGTCTTTTTGCATGTCTTATAACTTATACTGCACACTTGAAGTAACAGTTGTGAAAACTAATTGTGGAAACTAAAACTAAACATTTTCTATTTAGAAGCACTCAGGGCTTCATTTTTAGTCCCCACAAATCCCTGTAATCAGTTAAAGCTTCAGTCATCACTGTGATTTGGAGGCCTGGCTGCAGTCTTGTTAGGGCTTTGTTTGAACAGACCCCTTAGTGCTGGGACAGTATCCATAATCATCCTGGCATGGGCAGGGTGAAATCTCTGGTCAGATCTGCTTCCAAGCTGCTGTTGCTTTGGATCCTTAGAGATCTCACCAAAGGAACTCAGTCCATCACCCTGCTTAATCCACTCATCCTATCTGCTTGCCAGTCATTTTATTTGGGCTTTTATCTCTACTTGAATTATGGACATAATCGTGTCAGTTTCAAATTTCCCTTTTACGTAATTCCAACGCTCAGGAGGCTGATGCAAGAGGAGTGCCATGAGTTCGAGGCCAGTCTGGATTACATAGCAAGACCCTGTCTCAAAAACCAAATTTCCATTCTAGAATCTTAAGTTTCTTAGGGGCTAGGGATTTAGCTCAGCGGCACAGCACCTGCCTGGCAAGCACAAGGTCATAAGTTCAATTCCCAGTACCAGAGAAAAACATAGAATATGAAAAAAATAGAATATGAAGTTTCTTTTTTTTTTTTTTCTTGGGTACTGGGAATCGAACTCAACATCTTGCACTTGCCAGGCAGGTGCTTGTGCCGCTGAGCTATCTCTCTGGCCCCCAGTTTTAGGTTTCTAATTTCTTCCATCAGTTCACTTCAAGACTGTTTCATGTAGGTGGATCTGCTGAATTCTCAATTGCTGAAGAAAAAAGACTGTCAGATTAAACCCGTTTTAAAAACTATGAAAGTACTGTGTCAATAGAAATATTAGGTTTAACTTGCATAAAGCCAAGAAAATAAATACCAGATCATGAATTTCTATCATGCTTTCCTTTCTACACCCCAGCATAAAGAATGTTCTTTAAAATAAATTTTTTTTCCAGCACTCGGGAGGATCATTGCGAGTTTGAGGCCTGCCTGGGCTACAAAGTGAGCTCAAGGCCAGCCTGAATTGCATAGAAAGACCTTGTCTGAAAAAGACAAAAATAAATTAATTAAATTAAATAAAGCTTTTTTTTTTTTTTTTTAAAGAAAAATGGTATTAAGAAAGAAGGGAGCCAGGCATAGTGGCACATGCCTGTGACCCCAGCCTGGCAGAGGAGCATGGTAGAGGGTAGCTGCTCACACTCTGGCAGCCCGGAGGTAGAGCATCAGAGCAGGAGTGGGAAAGAAGGAGCCATGACTGCCTCTGCCTCCACACCTACCTCCTAATGGCACAGTAGCTGTGGCGCCCCTAGTCTAGCATGCTCCAGATACATGAGGCCTGGGAGCCATTTTAGATCTTAATCATAACACCTGTGTGAGTGTATATGTGTGAGAATATGTGTGTGTGTCTCACAAGAGAGTTACAACATTAGTTTCTAGTTTTTACCCTTTTTCACTTTTTTTTTTCTTCAGTGCCTGGGATTGAACCCAGGGCTTTATGCATGCTAGGCAAGTGCTGTGCTGCTGAGCTACATTCCCAGCCCTCTGCTTTTCAGATTTCTAATTGATTTTGCAGTGCAAACAAAGCATTACTCTTCTTAGCTTCAGTGTGTTACCCTATTCTCCCACGAATAGTCAGTCACCCAGTACTTCTGTCCCTTCCTGGCCTCTTCTGTGGGCTTCTGCATACCCTTCTTAGGCTCCAGAGTCCCTTCCAATGCCTCCTACCCATGAACCTTCTCCTCAGCTCTAACTAATGGGTTTTGCATTGGATTACTCAAGAAAGGAAAAGGAAGGGATTTTTTAAAATATTCATGAATATTAATCATAGCTGTTTTGTTTTCTTAAGTAATTCTGATATTGGCTTTACTTCTTATGGGTATATTTCTAGGATCTTTTTTCGTTGTAGTTATTTAAACTTGTCATTGTGCCTAGTTTTTTATTGAATGAAGAACATTGTGCTAGGTATGGTGCATGCCTATAATCCCAGCACTCAGGAGGCTGAGGCAAGAGGATCACCAAGAGTTTGAGGCCAGCCTGGGCTACATATTGAGACACCCTGTGTCAAAGAACAAAAACAAAACAAAACAGAGAGAGAGACAGGATCCTCACTAAGTTACCCAAGCTGGACTTGAATTCGTGATTCTTTTCCTTCAGCTTCCCAGAGTGCTAGGATTCCAAGAGTACACTACCATTTCCAGGGTAGTTTTTTTTCAAATTTAACTTTAGGGTCTGTTTTCTTACTCATTGCCTTATCTTCAATTCTAGTATAATCACCTGCACATTGAGGTTCTCAGTAAATGCTGCTGGCTCCAGATATGGTAACACATAGTTGTAATCCCAGCATTCTGGGAGGCTGAGGCAGAAGGATCACATGTTTGAGCCCATGCCGGGCAGCTTAGCAACCTAGCCTGGCTCAAAAATGTAAAAAAGTCTAGAACTCTATGTGATGACCTGGGCTTCAATCCCTAGTACCACAAAATCAATAATGCTCGGTTGAGTGGATAGGTGGAAGTGGGGGAGGATCAATCACAGACAACCTTAGACTTATAACTCAGGCAGCTTTCTGGTGGCAGTACTCACTTAGGAGTACACAGTAGAGACTAGAAATGCTTAGGCTCCACATGGTGGTGCACGCCTGTAATCCCAACGTGCTGGCAGCCTGCTACAGGAGGATCATGAGCTCAAGCCCACCCTTTGCAATTTGTCAACTTACTGACCCCTCTCAAAATAAAAATTTAAAAGAGTTTCTGGATTGTAGCATAATACAAAGGCCCTGGGTTCAGTCTCTCTTGCCACAGAAAAAACTGTTCCATGTGTTGCACATTATGGTATTCTTTGTGCAAGTGATAATGTTAGTGAGGAAATCTGTTTATAAAGTCAAAATGAATAAACTTTCATCTTTTTTAGGCATACAAAACCTTTGCTAACCGTGTAAACAATTTAAAGAAGAAATTGGATCAGTTAAAGTCAACCCTTCCTGATCCCGAAGAATCCCCAGTCCCTTCCCCAAGCATGGATGCTCCCTCCCCAACTGGTTCTGAATCTCCGTTTCAAGGAATGGGAGGTGAGGAGTCCCAGTCACCAACTGTGGGGAGTGAGAAATCTGCTACACCCGAGCCTGTGACAGACAACCGTGATGTGGAAGACATGGAGCTCTCAGATGTGGAAGATGATGGGTCCAAAATCATTGGTACGTCCTTATGTGATTTGTGAACAACTTAGTCCTTGTCAGTTTGGCTTTCCCACCCATTAATCACTCACAGGAAGATACTAGAAAGATAGGTCAGTCCTTACACTTAGAACATGAGAATAGTATACTGTCCCTAGTACAGTGAGTTCAGGATTTAGTAAGCCCCAAAGGTTAAGAATCATTGCTTATAGCCAGGTGTAGTTACTCATGCCTATAATTCCTGCATTCGGGAGGCTGAGGCAGGAGGACTGCAGCATGTTGAAGGTCATCCTGAACTACACAATGAGACCCTTCCTCAAAAACAAAACAAAACAAAAATGAAATCATTGCTCAGCCAGCTAAGGTTGTGCACACTTGTAATACCAGCAATCAGGTGGCTGAGGTGGGGGGATCATGAATTCAAGGCCAGCCTGTGCTACAGAGTGGGTTCAGGGCTAGTCTAGATTACACAGTGAGACCCTATTAGAAGGAAGGAAAGGAGGAGGAGGGAAAGGAAGGAAGGAAAAGAAAAGGGAAGGAAAAAAAGAAACACTAAGGTTGGAGTTGTAGCTCAGTGTACTTGCCTGGCACACACCAATCCCTGGATTCAGTCCCCAAACTGCAGAAAAAGGAGAAAGAGAAAGAAAGGAGGAAAGGAAGGAACAAAAAGTAAGAACTATTGCTCAAGATCAACATTGTTAGCAGACATAACGATGCATACCTTAATGCCAGTTACTCAGGAAGCTGAGACAGGACGATTTTGAATTTAAAGCCAGTGTCAACTTAATGAGACCCCTTTCTCAAAAAAGTTAGCTGGGCTTGGAGGCACATGCTGTACTAGGATTCTGAGAGTCTGAGGCAGTAGGATCCCAAGTGCAAGCCCAGCCCAGGCAATTTAGTGTCTTAGGGGAGACCCTGCCTCAAAATACACTTAGATTGTAAATTATGAAGACTATGACTTTAAAAACCAAAATAAAACATAAAATTTCAAAAGACCAGGCATGGTGGTGCATGCCTGTAATCCCAGCACTCGGGAGGCTGAGGCAGGAGGATTGTTGTGAGTTTGAGACCAGCCTGGGCTACAAAGTGAGCTCAAGGCCAGCTTGAACTGCATAGTGAGACCCTGTCTCAAAAAAAGACAACAGAAAACATAAAATTTCAGCTAGGCAAGAGGAGGTAAAGAGAATACCTGTAGTCCCCACGTTGTGGGAGGCTGAGGCAGAAGGATCGCAAGTTTGAGCCCAGCCTGGGCAACTTAATAATTTAGCAAGACTTTATCTCTAAATAAAAAGACTAGGGATGTAGCACAATGTGAAGGCCCTTAGTTTAATCCCCAGTGCCACTAAACAGACAAATAGGGCATAAAGTGAGTGGTTGATTCTCTTGAATATGGTGCTGCTTCCTCCCAAATCAGTAAATATTAGGACACACTGTTTTGTATTGGAAGCAAAGTCTGGAAGGCAGGAGGGTATGATATCATCTCTTTCCTTTGTTGAAACAGTGGAGGACAGGAAGGATAAGCCAGTGGAGAAGACAGCTGTCTCCACTTCTGTACCTACAAAGCCAACAGAAAGTATCTCAAAGGCCTCTTCGTGTGCTCCAGTGCCTGCGACCGTGACAGCAACCCCACCTCTTCCAAAGCCTGTGACTACGTCTCTTCTGTCCCCTTCCCCAGCTTTGGCTTTGCCAAACCTGGCTAATGTGGATCTAGCAAAGATCAGTTCCATCCTTAGCAGCCTGACTTCAGTCATGAAAAATACTGGTAAGTCCAGGGAAGAGGATAAAAAGCTGATTTTCATCATTTTAAAATTGAACCATCAGTCTTTTTTTGTATTCAGGTTTTAAAAATTCTTACTAAGAAATGTAAAAGGCTGAAACGATGGTACATAGCTTGTAACCCCAGTACTCTGGGAGGCTAAGGCAGGAGGATCTCAAGCTTGAACCCAGGCTGAACAACTTAGTGACTTAGTGAGATCCTATGTCAGAAGCTGGATGTGGTGGCACATGCCTGTAATTCAGCACTTAGGAGGCTGAAGCAGGAGGACTGCCAGGAGTTCAGTGCCAGCCTAAACTACACAGCACGACCTTGTCTTAAAAAAAAAAAAGAGAGAAAAAAGAAAAAGGCTGGGGATATAGCTTAATACAAAGATCCTGGGTTCAATACATACTTACATACACATATGATGGAACAAAAATAAAACCAGTACATGAGCATTACAGAAAAATTAGAAAATCAGCAAAGAAAATAAATGTCTATAATCCTGCTGTCCCAAAGGATATCACTGGTGTTTACCCTTACCAGGGATAGGTGTATATGAGAGTATGGAGGATTATTCATAATTTTTCCTTTAATAACTGAAATATTCTATAATACAGTTTTATAACCAGCTATGTAAAATAATAAATATATAGGGAGTTTTTAAATTGTTTTTGTTTTGGGTTTTTGTTTGGTTGGTTTGGTTTTTGTTTGTTTTGGGGTTTTGGTGGTGGTGGTGGTCGTGGTGGTAGGGCCTCATATATGCCAAGCATATGCTCTACTATGATCTATAGCCCAGTGACACAAGCATCTGCCTAGCAAGCACAAGGTCCCGAGTTCGATTCCTGTTACCCACCTCAAAAAGAATTAATATTTAGGCCGGGCATGGTGGCACATGCCTGTAATCCCAGCACTTGGAAGGCGGAGGCAGGAGGACTGCTGCAAGTTTGAGGCCAGCCTGGGCTACAAAGTGACCAGCCTGGGCTACAAACTCCTGGGTTCAAGCTTGAGATCCTCCTGCCTTAGCCTCCCAGAGTACTGGGGTTACAAGCTATGTACCACCATTTGATCTACACCCTCATCCCTACCTAGATTTTTAAAAAATTTTCTTTTTTGGTACCAGGAATTAAATTCAGGGCTTTGAGCTTGGCAGGCAGGCGCTACACCCTGGCTACATTCCAGCACCTAGTTTGTTTGTTTTTTTTTAATGGAAAATTCTGATTTTTAAAAAATGGCTAAGTGACACTGGGCATGGTGGTGCAAGCCTGTAATCCTAGCACTCAGGAACCTGAGGCAGGAGGGCAGCCATGAGTTCAGGGTCAGCCTGGACTACATAATGAAAAGTAGATAGAGCACCTCATGTACTCATCACTCAACTGTAGCAGGATAGCAAAGGCAAATCTCATTTCATGTATTCCTTGCTCACCCTGGATTATTCTGAGGGAAATTCTAGTTACTTCATTTCATCATAAATAATTAAAAATGTATGTTTCTAGGGCTGGGGATATAGCTCAGCAGCATAGCGCCTGCCTGGCAAGCTGAAGGTCCTGAGTTCAATTCCCAATACAAAGAAAAAAATACACATACATATTTTTAAAACATAAAGACTCAATCAGCATGTAGGTTTTTAACATCTTTTCTTTTTTTTTTTTTTTTTTGAGACTGGGTTTTGCTGTGCACTTCAGGCTGGCTTTGAACTCACTTTGTAGCCCAGGCTGGCCTCGAACTTGTAGCAGTCCTCCTGCCTCAGCCTTCCAAGTGCTGGGATTACAGGCATGTGCCACCATGCCTGGCCTAAATATTAATTCTTTTTGAGGTGGGTAACAGGAATCGAACTCGGGACCTTGTGCTTGCTAGGCAGATGCTTGTGTCACTGGGCTATATCCCTGGCCCTAACATCTTCTCAAATGTCATAACTAAGTTGATATCCAAGAAGGTACTATTTTGTGCATTTCTATATGAAAGTTCCTGTTGTTTTTTACCCTTTCCACTGTTTACTTTGCTTAATCTACATCACACACAGCTTTAAAATGTTGATAACCAGGCTCCGTGGTATACATCTATAATCCCAGAACTCTGGGCAGCTGAGGCAGGAGGATGACAAGTTAGAGCCCTGCCTGGACAATTTAGTGACTTAGAAGGACCTTTTTTTCAAAATATAAACAGGAGCTGGGACTGTAACCTAGCATGCAGTGCAGCACTGCAGCAAAATAAAAAAGGTTGTTTGTTTTGATATGTATTCTTAAATTCATGAAAGATGTGGTTGAATTTTTTTCATTTGATTATCACTTATATCTTTATAGTTTCTACCATTTTTCAAAAAAAAAAACTGTTTGTTTTCTCTTCATTGTATACAGTTTTTTGCTAAGTCAAAAGTCAAAGAAAAAAAGGGCTGGGCGTGGTGGCGCATGCCGGTAATCCCAGCACTCAGGCTGGGGCAGGAGGATCGTTGTGAGTTCGAGACCAGCCTGGGCTACAAAGTGAGCTCAAGGCCAGCCTGAACTGCATAGCAAGACCCTGTCTCAAAAAGACAAAAAAAAAAAAAAAATCAGCCCTGTGTTTTTAAAAAAAAAAAAATGGAAAAGTATAAATGAGGTTGCTTCTATAATTTCATTTTAAAGGCCATTTCAAAAGCAAACCACTTAGCAGTCACATGGCAGTTGCAATTTGTCCTGAACACTGTTGGGTTCTGAAGTGTAGGTGCCATTTGGCAGAGAAAAAAGAAGTAGGTGGCTTGTTCTCTTCTTACAGAGGCTCTCAAAAGTAATGAAAATAAAAATAACTCGAGGCAGATTTTAACCTAATTTTCCGGCTTTTTGTTTGTTCATATCATGATAGAGTTCATTTGTGGATCAGTCACAGAAGAAAGTGAATGGAGAGCTGGTGATGTAGCTCAGTGATAGAGCACTTGGCTAGCATGTGTGAGGCCTTGAGTTCAGTCTTGGGTACAGCAGAAGTGAATGGAAAGTCATTTTGAAATTGCATTGTTTTGAGTTCATCTTTCTGCCACCAGGGGTCAGTCCTGCATCAAGACCCTCTCCAGGAACTCCTACCAGTCCCAGCAACCTCACCAGCAGCCTGAAAACGCCTACACCTGCCACAACCACACCCCATAACCCTCTGGCAAATATTCTCTCAAAGGTGGAGATCACCCCTGAGAGCATTCTGTCTGCTCTTTCCAAAACTCAGACACAGTCAGCCCCTGCACTGCAAGGTAAACGGAAATGTGCCAGAGGGACTTGAATGGTGAATGTTTGTCTCTGATTTAATCCCAGATTCCATTTCTGAGGAAGCCAAAGCCATGAAATGTGTAACACAGTTAATTCAGCATTCTCTTTATATTTCTCATCTATAACTTGGCTTTTTTCTTTTCTAACCAGGTTTTATTGGTACATTTTAGATATACATAATGATCATATTCATCATAGAGTATTTGTACCTGTACACGATAGAACTTTCCCACATTCTCCTACCCTCCCTTCTGCCCCTCTTCCCCTCACTTACAAAGCTTTGTTTCCATTTTATTATTCTTTTATAATTTGGCATTTAGAGAATTACAAAACATAAAGCAGAAGGAAGCCAAGCACTGTGGTGCATACCTGTAACCCCAGCTGAGGCAGGAGGATCACAAGTTCAAGGCCAGCCCAGGCAACTTAGTAAAACTGGCTCAAAATTAAAAAATAAAACAGTGCTGCGATGTAACTCCCCTACAGGGTTACAAGTTCCAGGCATCCTGGACAGCGTAGCAAGACCCTGCCTCAAAAAAAAGTGTGTGTGTGTGTGTGTGTGTGTGTGTGTGTGTGTATGTATTCACATTCTTGTGCTAGAGAGCTTCTAGGTTTGGTGAAAACAGTGACTACTAGGAATTAAACAGAAGGGGGAACATTACATAGCTAGGAAATTTTGGAATGAACTATGCTTTTTTTTTTTCTTTAAAGAAAGATAACCAAAGTTAACCTTCAAGTTTTAGGCATTATTAGACATCAGTGTTAGATGACTGGATAACAGTTAAAACCAGGCAGCCTCATGCTGAGTGTGGTGGCTCACCCCTGTAATCCCAGCACTCCAGAGGCTGATGCACGATTACTGCAAATTCCAGGCCAACCTGGGGTACATAGCAAGACCCTGTCTCAAAAACAAAATAAATACCAGGGAGCCTTATTTAAAAGTAAATGGTTTAAAAACATTACAAGTGTGATGTAACCTTAAAATTCTTCAGATCTGAGCTGGGTGTGATCGTACACACCTATAATTCTAGCTACTTATGCGGCAAAGTGAGGAGGATCACAAAGTGTGCACCACCACACCCAGCTAGATCAAATTTATACTGTTTATGACCAAAAACTGGATCAGTTTTGCAAAGTGTGATCCAGTTGGTAAGATCTTCTGTTACCGCTGTCAAATATTTTTAAAAACAGTTTTTACAGGAAGAGTTTGCCTCGCTGAATTTCAGCCTTTGCCCCAAAGAATTTTTTCTCTGTCCTTATAAGGAGGTTTTGTCCATCAGTGAATAGGGTTGTATCTCATTTTCGTTAGCTTTAACCAATCAACAATCCTTAGATTTCCCAAGCTATAAAATGAAAGTTGTGTGTTTTCTCTGTGTATGTGTGTGTGTGTGTGTTCTTGTGAAAAGATTGGTGCACACCTATTGGTCTCCGTTTGTCTTTGTGGTGTATATTTATTATTGCTACATTTTACAAATAAAATTGATTGTTTCCCTAATGATAATACCAGTGTAGTGAGAAATACTTCTTATTCAAATAAATTTCCGAAGTTTTCGTGCCTTTCTCCTTTATGAGAATAGCAGTGTGCATTTACTCACTAGAATCAGTTGTGGAAGCTGGAAAGGAAAGATAGGGAAGGGTATCCATTTGCATTTAGAGAAGCTTTTCCCTAAATCAAACGTTAAATACCAGCTTACATTGTTGTTTTAAAATTAACTTTGCTTCCTTTCTTTTTCTGCTTTGCCTTACTTAAACTGACTGATTCTGACATTAAAATCTCTCCCTTCCTGCTGCTTTTTATTGTGCCATGCTAGACTTGTTTCTAGCTTGTACTGGGAATGTTTCAGTGATTTGTTTTCTGATTGATAAATAAGTCCAATGTTTTCAGTGACATTTAGCCATGGCTTGTTTGGTCTGGATTCCTTTTGGCTTTGTATTTTAAAGACTATCTGGTTCCCACCAGAATGAATTCGAATAACTAATAAGCCCACATTGTTTATCATATGGTAGGGAGTTCTTTTTAACCCCTCTAATCTTTGTTTCTACAGGCCTGTCGTCTTTACTTCAGAGTGTTACTGGGAACCCAGCTCCAGCCAGTGAAGCTACATCCCAGAACACTTCAGCCTCCCCTGCCAACACGACAGTTTCTACTATAAAGGGAAGAAATGTACCCTCCAATACCCAGTCTTTTATTCCCAAAAGTTTCAACTATTCTCCTAATTCATCAACTTCTGAAGTCTCTTCAACTTCAGCCATCAAAGCATCAGTAGGGCAAAGCCCAGGGCTTCCAAGCACTACTTTTAAACTACCGTCCAACTCTCTAGGGTTTACTGGTACCCACAGTACCAGCCCGGCTGCCCCACCTACTGAAGTTGCCATGTGCCAATCTTCAGAGAGCTCCAAGCCAAAGCTGGAGTCAGAGTCCACCTCCCCAAGTCTGGAAATGAAGATCCACAACTTCTTAAAAGGTAATCCTGGTTTCAGTGGCTTAAATTTAAACATCCCAATCCTGAGCAGTTTGGGATCCAGTGCCCCATCAGAGAGCCACCCCTCAGACTTCCAGCGTGGCCCTACTAGCACCTCAATTGACAACGTTGACGGAACCCCTGTACGGGATGAACGGAGTGGGACTCCCACCCAGGATGAGATGATGGACAAGCCCACATCCAGCAGTGTAGATACTATGTCCCTGCTTTCTAAGATCATTAGCCCTGGTTCCTCAACACCCAGCAGTACAAGATCTCCACCCCCTGGGAGAGATGAAAGCTACTCCCGGGAGCTCTCCAATTCTGTATCTACATATCGACCCTTTGGCCTGGGCAGTGAATCTCCCTATAAGCAGCCTTCTGATGGAATGGAGAGACCATCTTCCCTGATGGACTCTTCACAGGAAAAGTTCTATCCAGATACTTCTTTCCAAGAAGATGAGGATTATCGAGATTTTGAGTATTCAGGGCCTCCACCCTCTGCCATGATGAACCTAGAGAAGAAACCAGCCAAATCTATCCTGAAGTCAAGCAAGCTTTCTGATGCCACCGAGTACCAGCCAATCCTGTCCAATTATAGCCACAGGGCCCAAGAATTTGGGGTAAAGTCTACTTTCCCTCCATCCGTAAGGGCCCTCCTGGACTCTAGTGAGAACTGTGACCGTCTCTCATCTTCCCCTGGGCTATTTGGTACCTTCAGCATAAGAGGGAATGAACCTGGGTCTGACCGGTCACCATCACCGAGTAAGAATGATTCATTTTTTGCCCCTGACTCCAACCACAATAGCTTGTCTCAGTCTACCACTGGGCATCTCAGTTTGCCACAGCAGTACCCAGACTCTCCTCACCCAGTCCCACATCGTTCCCTTTTCTCTCCGCAGAATACCCTTGCTGCTCCCACGGGCCACCCACCCACATCAGGCATGGAGAAAGTCCTGTCCTCCACCATTTCCACCACATCGACGATTGAGTTTAAGAATATGCTTAAAAACGCCTCTCGCAAGCCCTCAGATGATAAGCATTTTGGCCAAACCCCCAACAAAGGCACTTCAAGTGATGGTGTCAGTCTGTCAAACCTCGCCCAGCCCAGCCTGCCCACCTCTGATCAGCAGCAGCAAGAAGAGCACTACCGCATAGAAACCCGCGTCTCCTCCTCCTGCTTAGACTTGCCTGATAGCACGGAAGAAAAGGGGGCCCCTATAGAAACTTTGGGTTACCATAATGCAGCCAATAGGAGGATGTCAGGGGAGCCAATACAGACCGTAGAGTCCATCCGAGTTCCTGGGAAGGGAAATAGAGGACATGGGCGAGAGGCTTCAAGGGTGGGTTGGTTTGATCTGAGCACATCAGGCAGCTCTTTTGACAATGGTCCCTCAAGTGCCTCTGAGTTGGCATCCCTTGGGGGTGGGGGCACCGGAGGACTCACTGGCTTTAAAACACCGTACAAGGAACGGGCACCCCAGTTTCAGGAGAGTGTCGGCAGCTTTCGTTCCAACAGTTTCAACTCAACCTTTGAGCACCATCTCCCCCCGGCTCCCTTGGAACACGGGACACCCTTCCAGAGAGAGCCAGTGGGGCCATCGTCTGCCCCACCTGCTCCTCCTAAGGATCATGGTGGTATCTTCTCGCGAGATGCACCTGCTCACCTGCCCTCTGTGGATCTTTCGAACCCTTTCACAAAGGAGGCAGCCCTGGCCCATGCTGCCCCACCGCCTCCTCCTGGAGAGCACAGCGGAGTTCCTTTCCCTGCCCCGCCCCCTCCTCCGCCCCCTGGGGAACATAGCAGCAGTGGTGGGAGTGGTGTCCCCTTTGCTACTCCGCCACCTCCTCCACCCCCTGTTGACCACTCTGGGGTTGTACCCTTCCCCACCCCACCGCTGGCAGATCACGGAGTGGCAGGGGCTGTGGCAGTATTTCCCAAGGACCATAGTTCCCTTCTTCAGGGGACCCTGGCTGAGCATTTTGGTGTGCTTACAGGACCTAGGGACCATGGGCCCCCCCCTCAACGGGACCTCAACGGCCCTGGCCCTGGCCTTAGCCGAGTGCGGGAGAGCCTGAGCCTACCCTCCCACCCTCTGGAGCACCTGGGCCCAGCCCTTGGCGGAGGAGGTGGGGGGGGCAGCAACAGCAGCAGTGGCCCCCCCTTGGGTCCCTCACACAGAGACACCATCAACCGGAGTGGTGTGATTTTACGGAGTCCCCGGCCAGACTTTCGGCCTAGGGAACCTTTTCTCAGCAGAGACCCATTCCACAGTTTAAAGAGACCCAGGCCACCTTTTGCTAGGGGCCCTCCGTTCTTTGCACCAAAACGCCCATTCTTCCCTCCCAGGTACTGATGGAAACCAAGGGAAAAAGTATTTGGAACAGTCTAGAGAGCCTTGAAAGTAGGGGTTTGGGTTGTTGTTGTTTTTGTTTTTGTTTTCTCTCCCTTGCTTTATTTTTTATTATGGTAAGGGCCTGCCTTCCAAACTGAAAAGTTATACATGCCTACTTTTCACTATTCCATCAAGTCCTCCCTCCCACTGCACTTACTACCTTCCCCATGTTGATTGTATTCGAGAGGGAGAAAAAACCCACAACCAAAGCCACTTCATTTGGCTGGGGCTTGGGGAGTGGGGAAGAAAAACAGTCTTTATCACATCTATTGAAGACTATTTACTACATTTGAAATAAAACTTCCATCAGTACAGATGATAACATGTGCAATGTTGGGGTGTTATTTGGGCTTGCCTATCCAGTAGTCAGCTTGGTGACTGCTGTTACCAGTGTGACTCCCTCCCCCTGTGCTCTGCAGTGCTGACCGCCAAGGGATGGGAAGCATGGGAGACCTTGGGCCTGTCGGACTTGCTTGTTTGGGGTTTTTTAAAGGCATGTTGAAGCTCCTTATCCTTCTCCTAACATCTTAATTTTTTTTAAGTCAGCCCCTTCCTCCAAAGTACTATCTGGCAGTAGTTTTGAGACATTACAAACCTCATTCTTAGTAGAAATTTTTTCTCTTCGTCCTTGGAGTGAAAGAGAGGAGGCTAAATATAAATTCAAGGTGAAAGTAAGGAGCAAGTGTAATATATAAAGCTAGGAGAGGAACTGTTGATGGTGTGATGTGACCTGACTATCCTTTGTAAGCAAGAAACTAGGACACATTTTGAAATAGTTTTCCACAAATATTGTATCATCCTCTTGCCTCCTGCTTTGTTCCTGGACTTTCTTTTTCTCTCTCAGTTTTTACCTTTTGGCTAGAAAGTCACTACAGTTGACCATTGATACAAAGGTTCAACTGAGATATTATCCCTGTGTCTTAATAAAAGAAGTAGACATTAATGTTACCATGGTGCCTCCCTAGTGTAATATTTATTGGTGATTTTCAGCAAGGATTAATGCTTAGAGAAAGGAAGACCTTTGTCCTCATCTCCCCTTGCCTCAGTCCTGACAGCACCCCTGTTCTTGGTATTTCAGAGGAGACTTCTTAGTATCTTTATAGTATAGCTCTTTAGATGTGTCTTAGAACAGGTGGGCATTGCTATTCATGTATTTATGGAGAAACAAGAAAACTGATAAATCCAGATTGACCCCACTCCTCAGATAACAAGCAGCCTATAGTGTTTCAAGGACTAACCGTACCCCCACCCCCAACAGGAAGTAAAGAATGTTTCTGCCCTTAGTCACTTCAAGAAAGAAATGCTTCCCTTCTCCCTGGACTTTAAAAGGCTTGTTTATATTTCTACATCTAGTACTTGGGAAAAGACAAACACTAAACTTTGTTTATATTTTTGGATCTAGGGACCCTGAAAAGCAAATAGCTGCTTACTACATTTTTTATTCAGTGTTTTCACCCTATTGAATTATAAATCGCCGGCTAGATGAGTAAAACATCCTGGCAAATTGATACATTTTCTCCCATCTTAGTGTAGAACTAACCAGGGAAGTATGGGGATGGAATTTTGAAGATGAGAGAAGCTAGATAATGTCACAAAACCCATTCTTCATCCAGAATAAGTTTGCTTTTCAGAGAAAGGACAGCTTAAGCCACATGCGCATCCTAGCTTGGGAGTTTTCTGTAGTGTATTCTGTGTATTTATTTGGGCTCACCCTGTGTTCTGCGGTCAGGGTGATAAGTCATTTGTCTTCCTAATGCTTATCTGGCTTTAAACAAGCTGTTCTTTGTTTCTTTGACCCTCTCAAGCCTCTGTCCTATAGTTGTCCCCACAAGAGTGCATGATACCATGACCTTCCATGTGGGACGGGACATACAGTATAACAATGCAAAGGAGATGTAGTTGTATTGGGTTCTAATACTGAAAAGGAGAAAAGGGTCGGATAGGGGGATTCTATTTGACCTTCAGAATTGTTTTTTTTTCAAAAATGAAGTAGGATATTTTTCATTCTGGAACACAAGAATGTGAATTCCTTCTGCTGCTCTTGTTTAAGCTAAATGTAGTGTTTACTTGAAAAGGCTCTCTGACCTTTTGATTTTATCGGAAATTTGGGATGTCAGCAAAAACATGATGCCTGACACATGAAAGACTTTGTACAGTTCAAAGGTGAATTTGTTTTTGTGGAATAATTTTGTTTTGTTTTTGCTACAAAATCCTCTGCATTTGTTTCAGGATGGAAGTGAGGATTTGTATGAGACTGTCGGTTAACTAATTTTACAGAAATCTGTCTACAGCAGTGAGTTAAGATGACAGTGTAAATATGTGACATAGTGAAAAGGCATTTCTGGTATTCATAAACGTGATACAAACAGATCTTACTCTTTCTGTGTCTGTGATTTAAAACTCTGTGACCATGCTCTGACTTGTATATCAACCTGAGTTTAAAAAAAATAAACAAGCTATTTTTTAAAGAAAGTATAACATAGTGTGTCTTAGCAAGGACATGATTCATATGAAAGCAGAATATGAGTTGTTGCTAAGGTCTTTGGTGCTCACTGTAAAATCACAGACAGAGAACTCTAGTGAACACACTAGTATCATTTAAAGTTTAGTTACACAGTATCAGGGATAGGGCCCTTAAGTATTTTGTAAGAGTTCATTGTTAAGCCTGCTTAGATGAGAGCCCTCCCCGCTCCCCTCTGCCCTCCCAAGAGTTGAGGTAATTAGAATATGGTTTGATTTGAGGGAGGTGAGCAGAGAGCAGGATTTTTACCCTTTCTAGTACCAGGAACACACTTTGTAATAGTACATGGTACAGCAAACCTATCTAGATATGTGAATATGCTAAACTTTCTAATTGCAGAGTCTTCACTATCCTGAAGTTACCTGTTCACGCGGTTAAGCTTCAGCTGTTACTGTTTTAAGCCGCTGTAAATTACTGCTTCTCTCCTCCCTCCCTCTTTTTTAATTGGTGGGGGGTGCCTGTTAAGAGTAAAATTAGATACGTTGGGTTGGTATTTTCACGTGTTCGGTATGGAAAACAAAACAAGTACCTGCTTTAGAGGCAACAACAATGAAAGCCTTTTGAAATGTGTGTTAATATCATTTAATAAAAATAACTAGTTCTAAAGGTTTGACATTTTTCTTTGAGATTGGGGCTTGGACCAAGGGCCCTCGGCCCTTCTGGTGAGTGCAAGTAGGAGGGAACTTCTCCAGGAGCTGAAACTGCTACTGTGTAAGGAGGCCTGTGGTTGGAAAACCTAAATTTTCTCCAGCAAAGATCCAACATGACTGTCCAGGGCTGAAGGCGAAACCAACTACAGAATGCAGAGAGAACAGTGTGGCTCTGTCTCTGAAGATGCAGTTATACTGCTTTCGGTTTAAGTGTGTCTGGGGAAGGGGGCGAGAGTGGCACACACAGATGGCCACCGCCACCTATCTTGTCCCTTCCTCGGGACCACTTGAACTTTCTTCTCGTCCAGCCATTCCTCTACTTTGAAAAAATCTTTGTCACCAATATTTTGTTTTCCAGTTTAATAAAGTATATTTTTTTGTTGTGTGGTTGACTTACCCTCTCACGTTGATCTTGTCCAGCTGGCCAGTTTGACTTTAATATCATGGAGAGCTGATATTAAGTCCGAGCCTCTAGGATCTTCCTGGCCTTGTGGATTTTCTGTTTGATCCTTTGTATAATTGTGTAGTGGGTGGGGTGAGACCAAGATGTTCAGGGAGTGGTTGGTGGTGAAGTGGGACATACTGTATAGATAATTATTTGTATCTTCTAAAAGATGTATGATTGTGAGCCAGGAAGCATTTTTTCAAGCACAGAACTAGGGGGAAGGTGTGTTAGGCCAATTCTTTTCCCACATCTACCCTTCTTGTTGCATGTAGGCAATCTATTGTTTGGAAGCCATGCTTAACCCTTCTCTCTTACCTCATCCCATCTCTTTTTCATAATCTAATGAGGCTCAGTAAATGGAATGTTGGCTTTAAAGGGTGAAGAGGGACAGTCACTACATCTGGGCCAGGCCTAGGTCACTGGCAGGGTAGAAGGCTCTAAATAGCAGCCTTGATTGTGTAAAGGTCCATGTGTATGTGTCATGAAACACTTTGGAAATAGCAGCAGCCTAAGGACACACCCAGAAGGTAGGGTGTACCAGTGTACTGGCTGCTGCTGTCTTCCTTACCCTCTTGATCCTTGATTTGTCCTATCTCCCGCTAAGGAAGCAACAGCATCTAGCCCTCACTGGCCTTTCTGGGCATGTTATTGAATATGCATAGCTGCCTCCCCTAAGTTGTTAAGCAAAGATGAGTTACCTCTGTATGACATAGTAAGGCTGGGCCTCAGTGTTGGGGTGCTCTCAAAGCTTGGTTATTGAGAAGTGGACCTTAGTTACATATTTTCTTCTATAGTCAGGCTGGGTTTTGGAGTATTGGGGTGCTTCTCATACTTGCTGATGAATAACCAGATGTGTCTGATCAGCTGCTATTTACAGTTGCTGAGTAATAACTCATTGAGGCTGCATAGACAAGGCTATGAGAGGGCTGCTATTAAAGAGAAAAATCCATGTAGGTAGACGTCTTACTCTCCCTCTGTGTAGAAAAGAAACATTCTTTAAGGAAAGAAACGTGTGTGATGTGAAAACGTTATTTTCAGTGCAGAGGGATGAGAGAAGACACTTGAGAGGAAAAGTATAAGGCAGCCTAGATGTATTCAGTTTCATCATTATTGTTACTTTATGGTTTTTGTGTGTGCTGGGGCTTAAGCCCAATGCCTTGGTATATGCTAAACATTTACTGTACCACTGAGCTAAATCCCTAGTTCTTCCATTTTCTGTTTTATATGTTTTAGTCTTTCCCTGTGTTCTCACTTAGAGTCAGTGTTGATGATACAGATGTGGGATCTGGGTGGATGGACTGTGGAGCTTTGTAGTTCCAGCTGTGGAACAGACAGCTTTTTGTGTGTGTGTGATTCAAATGGGTGTTTTGACTAAAGCAGCCTGACCTGGACCTGTTCAGGTTCATAGCACATTTTCCAGCAAATTTACTTCCTTATCCCTTGTGTGTGTGTGTCTTTGAGACAGGGTCTCGAACTCCCTTGCCTTAGCCTTCCAAGTGCTGGGATTACAGGCATGTGCCCCCATGCCCGATCTTGTACTTTTGTTTTGGTTTTTTTTTTGGGGGGGGGTTTCTCCGGTACCGGGAACTGAACTCACGACCTTGCGCTTGCCAGGCAGGCGCTTTTGCCGCTGAGCTAAATCCCCAGCCCCTTTGTTTTGGTTTTTGATACTGGGAATTGAACTCAGGACCTTACACTTGCCAGGCAGGCACTTGTACCACTGAGCTATATCCCCAGCCCAGTTGTTTTTTTCTGTCTTTTTGAGACAGTGTCTCTCTATGCAGTTCAGGCTGGCCTTGAGCTCACTGTAGCCCAGGCTGGTCTTGAACTCGCAGTGATCCTCCTGCCTCAGCCTTCCAAGTGCTGGGATTACAGGTGTGTGCCCCCATGCCCGGCTTATCCCTATTGGAGTCCCTTATTTTTTTAAAAATACTCAAGTCCTTTGCCAAGTAATTTGTAGAATAGAGTGGAGTTGAAATTTTCTACATTCCTCTTGGGGTATTTCAGTTGGAATGGATAGGAAGGTTGACAACACCCAGTTCTTTGGTTTCACCTCTCTATAGGTCTGGAGTCCTTTGCATCTGCACGAGGCACCTCTTCAGGTAGCCAGTCATTGCCAAGAGCAGAAGTTAGTACAGGTTTAATTTGAAAGCTTGGTTATTGAGAAGTGGACCTTAGGTACACATTTTCTTCTATAGAACTATCCAGGACTTTAATCTTTAGAGTACTTTGTCTTTTCTCACTTAGTACTGAACCTAAATTGACACATCTATGCACTGGATCTTGTGTTTATATATTTTCCCCATGGCCTTGACCTGCCAAATTGGGGTTAGTAGGGACTGGGGATTTAGCTCAGTGGCAAAGTGCCTGCCTGGCAAGCGCAAGGTCGAGAGTTCAATTCCTGGTACCGGAAGAAAAACAAAAAACCCAAGTAAATTGGGGTTAGTAGATGGGAGTATCTTATTTCTCTCGTAGAGACTAGAGAAAGTTCTAGTCTTCCTGGGGAAGGGAAATCTTAATTTGACTTCAAGTGGGCCCAAGGCTTTGATTTTGAAGCCAAGGTTCAGTTTATCCCCATATCTCTAGCAGGAGGTTTTTCCCTCTATTAACAGATTTGGCTGGGCTTTCTGGTATTGTGGCATCTCAAGGCAGAATTAACAGCTTGGTCACATCCCAGACCTTCCAATTATATTACTAAGGAATTTGTTTTTCATAGCCCTGATAGTGGTACCACCTCCTGTCCCTGTAGCTAGATGGCTAATTCTTTAGGCTTCAAAAGAATTAGGTGGACTGAGTGCAGTTCAGTGGTACAGCACATGCCTACCATGTACAAGGCCCTGGGTTCCATCTCAGCACGTGGGAAAGGCATTTGGTGGCAATGACATAAACATTTTACCTCATTTCCTCCCTCCAGTACCACCCTCCTTTTTTTGTGTAAGGTGCAGTTGTGCCTAAGAGCTAAGATAGTTTGAGATATGTGCTCATCCTGATAAATGGAACATGTAATCTTCTTTCAATGGAAAGTATTCTTACATGTAATTTAAAGCTATAAAAGATGTTTCACCAGCTGAGCATGATGGTGCACACCTCTAATTCCAGCACTCAGGGAGGTTGAGGCAGGAGGGTTGGTGTGAGTTTGAGACTATCCTGGGCTACATAAGCAAGTTTAAGGCCAGCCTGCACTACATAGAATTTTTGGGGTTTTTTGTTTGTTTTTGTCTTTTTGAGGCAACATCTCGCTACGCAGTTAAGCCTGCCTTGAGCTGACTTTGTAGCCCAGGCTGGTCTCAAACTTGCAACGATCCTCAATCCTCCTGCCTCAGCCTCCCGAGTGCTGGGATTACAGATGTGCGCCACCATACCCAGCGGCACTACATAGAGACCCTGTCTTAAAAAAAGCCCAAGGCACTGGGCATATAGCTCAGTGGCACAAGTGCCTGCCTGGCAAGTGCAAGGTCCTCAATTCGACTCCCAGTACAAAAAAAAAAAAAAAAAAAAGCCTGAGGCAAGTTGGGGCATCTGTTCTAAAAATGCAGTAAAGCCAACAATATTCTAAATTTTGCCTTACAGGTCTAGGATACCCTTAGGGTTCCCCTTTCCCTATATTTTTGTGGAAATCTTTCAGTGTTACTTTCTTCACGCTTCTTTTCATTTAACTTTGGTAGAGAAAAGTTAGAAGATGCTTTTTCTTCTTCACTCTATTTAAAGGTCTTGCTGACCACAAATATCAGAGGCAAGGAAAAGGAAGCGATGCTACCAAAATGGAACTAATGTGACTAATCTGGCCAGTGAGACATAGCATAAATAACTTAAGGTTTTGGGTTGAGAGAGAATATGAGACTTCTCTGAGAATCATTTTGCATCTTTGAAGGGGAGGATAAGAATACTACTTCACAAAGTTCAGTTCTAGGAATTAGTGAAAGCATAGTATACAGCACATAGTAGGTGTTCAGTTGTATTCTGGTAAGCAGCGGTGGCATGTGGTAGGGTGGGCAACAAAAGTTTCAGAGATGTTTGCCAGGCAGAGATGAGCTAAAATTTCTGAAGCTGAGCCAGGTGTTGTGGCCCACACGTGTAATTCCAGGACTGAGTAGGCTGAAGCAGGAGAATAGCCATGAGTTTGAGGCCAGCCTGAACTACACAGACCCTGTCTCAAAAAAAAAAAAAAAAAAAAAAAAAAAAATCTGAGGCTGAGATGGTAGAAGTAGTAGAACTAATTCTTAGTGAATTGGCCTTAGCTGCCTTGTGCTTGCTTGCTACAAGGGATGGGATGAATAATTTGACATTCCTTTCTCCCACTGCAACACAAGTTACGTAGGTGGTGATGTGGCTGATCTGTCGGCTTCACCTCAGCATGCAGCTCAGTGCATTGCACACAGTGAGCATCAGCAAGTGTCTAAAGGGTGAGTGTAGGGAGCTGCCATCTCAGGCTGGCCTACCTACTCCACCATCTATGCTCCTAATGAGGATAAGATAGAACGATGAAGTAGATTGTGCCCGTGTCCTTCGGAACTGCAGTACAGTTATTACTTAATTTACTGAGCAGCTACCAGTCTGTTGCCCGAAATACAACATTCCCCTTTTAGTGCAGGGCCACAAGCAAAGCCCTGCCTGCCACTGTCACCTTTTCTCAAGTTATTTAAAAATTCTTACTGTTTTCCCCTGATCACACACACAAACACAGGTGATCTTCTCCACAGTCTTGTCTTTCTCTTTGTATTTCAGGATGTCTAACATACCAGAAGATGGAGCCAAGATCCTATGACTCAGATCAACTACCCTCCACAACCTGTGGCCTCTCTGGAAACCTAAATTAAACAGCTTTCTCTGACAGCTCTTCCTCCACAACCCTGATTCCATCACCAATGAAACTTGAGAACCAACTCTAACCATCCCTACCCCCAGGTGAGGGGACTAATTGGGAATTACTGAGATCCTCAGTTGCCCACAGTTCATTTCCCTTCATACTTTATACAAATCTAGCAGTGTTGTATTTTTGCTGTGTAAAATCAATCATTATCCCTGTATCCTGGATGTAACAGGGAGAGGAAAGAAAAGAGAAAAAACAGCTGAGATGGAAATGAAAGGTAAAAGGCTTATGTGGGGAGCAGAGAGCTAGAGTGATACATATTTTAGTAGTAGAAAAAGCAAGGTGTGGTGGATGCATGCAAGTCCTGCATTTATAAGCCAGCATCAGCCTTCACTCTGTTTTGTGTTTTGTTTGAGACAGGGTCTTGTTATGTAGTTCAGGCTGGCCTTGAACTTACTGTATAGTCCAGGCTGGCCTCAAACTCATGGTGATCCAACTGCCTCAGCCTCTTTTTTTCTTTTTCTTTTTTTTTTTTTGGTACATACCTCAGCCTCTTGAGTGCTAAGATTACAAGCCTGTGCCATCATCCCTAGCAGCACTTATTTTTTGACCTTATATCTCTTAGAATTTCTCACCTTAAATTCCACATCTATAAGATTAATTTCTAAAGTCCTTTAAGGACCATCAATATGGGTGAACTCCAAAAAGTGACCTCTGCAGACTCGTCGCTTCAACTTCATTATTTTTCTTGTGACGGTCTTTCTATGCAGTGCAGGCCTTTCTTGAACTCACTATGTAGCCCAGGTTGGCCTGGAAGTCGAGATCTTCCTGCATCAGCCTCCCACGTGCTGGGACTATAGGCATGGGCCACCACACCCAGCTGTCACTTCAATTTTAAAACTGTTACCCAGTTATAATGGGCCTGTTGCTGTTGTCATTATCATATACCAAGCATTATGCTAGGCGATTTATATAAAGTTTACCTCAACTAATGGGAGTGATACTTCTATTCTCGATTTGTAGGTGAAAACTTAAGAGAAATTAATTTACAAACATTAGTTAATGGCAGATCCAGGAGTTACACTAGGTCTGCCTGCTTCCAAAGACATGTCCTTAACAGTTTCCTGTTTGTTTTTGTTTTTTGGTACTGGGAATCGACTTACCTGCTCTTTTTTTTTTTTTTTTTTTTTTTGATACAGGGTCTCGCTATGCAGTTCAGGCTGGCCTTGAGCTCACTTTGTAGCCCAGGCTGGTCTGGAACTCGCAACAATCCTCCTGCCTCAGCCTCCTGATTGCTGGGATTACAGGCGTGCTCTACCACGCCCGGCGATTTACCTGCTTTAAAGATAAGGTATAAAAATTTATGGCTAAAGGGATATAACTGAATACCATTTCCGGTGTGGTTTTCTCCCACTTTTTTTTTTTTTTTTTTTTTTTTTTTTTTTTTTTGTTTTTTTTTTTTTGCTCGTAATAGAAGTTCTGGCTATGCAATTCAAACTGGCCTTGAGCTCACTTTGTAGCCCAGGCTGGTCTCGAACTCATAAAGATCCTCCTGCCTCAGCCTCCCCAGTGCTGGGATTATAGGCATGCGCCACCACGCCCAGATCTCCCACTTTTTTTTTCTCTTTTTGGAACTGAGACTCAAACTCACGATCTTGCGCTTGCCCGGCAGGCGCTGTGCCGCTGAGCTATCTCCCCTGCCCTTTTCCTCCCACTCTTGTTCTCAAGGTTTGTGCCTCTGACTTCATGGCTGCCGGACACTTTGTGCTACTCTGATCTTTTAGCTGAAATGCTGTGGGTTTCCGTATCGCAGATGTGTGTAACAGTTTCCATCTTCCGGTCGCCGGAACCACTGTAGCCGCTGCTCCTGCTGTGGTGGGGTGTACCTCTTTGGAGTTCTTGGAGGTGGTGCCAGATCAGAGTGGCAAGTGTGGTAACCAATAGGCAGGGAAGTTGCTGGGGTAGAAGCCAATGAGGAATCTGGTGAAGCGAGGCGGCAGTAATCTGAGGATGTAGGCTCTGATTCGAAGCAATATGCGGCTGTATCAGAGCTGGCGACCGCTGCGGCTCCCGTTCCGGCTCTCCGGGTTGCAAGCCCACAAGCTACATACTTTGCATGAGGTACCCAAAGGTTCCCAAAAGTCAGACCCAGCTCAAGGTGCAGACTCTTAATCCAGCCACTCGCCATTACTCCCTTCCCCTGCACTCCGAAGTCCCCAGACAAGGGTATCCCAGTCCTCAGTTGGCCATCTGCTTCGATCAGAGGTCGGGAGCCAGGAGGGAGCTCCTTAGGGAGAGTAGTGTCCGTTAGGACCCCCAGTCTAAAACCTGTATCACCCATCCCCCATTAAGAACCAGAAATTAGGGTCAAGGCCTCTTGAATACCCACAATTCCTACCATCCTCAGCCGGGAAAAGAAATTACGAGACCTGTGTTATGCCTAACATATCTCTCCCCTCAGGCGTCCGTGCCGACCCCTCCCCGTTGGTTGGTAGAGCGGCTTGGCCTTTTTGAGGAGCTATGGGCTGCTCAGGCAACGAGGCTAGCAAGCACTGCACGGAAGGAAGCCCGGACTATTACGGTGTCCCTTCCTGGAGGCCAGAAAGTGGACGCTGTGGCGTGGAACACAACCCCGTACCAGCTGGCCCGGCAGATGAGGTATCCGGCCCTGCCCTCACTTCTCTGCATCTGGCCCTGGCCCTTATTTCATCCCCAGCAAGATAGCCTTCCCTGAGAATGTGTTTTATCTCCATTAGTTTCACAATCTTTCTTGTAGTATCCACTGAACAAAGAAATAGGTTTTACTGTTCTGGAAGCTCATTTCCCCTTTACAGATTCAGAGTTAGTGGGGATTAGCTTCTCTCTTTTCCCGTGGATTATAACCCTGTCATTTTCTTCCTCCCCAACCCCTACTGCTGAAGTTTAACACTGGCAGATACTGCCCTGGCTGCTGAAGTGAATGGAGAACCCTATGACCTGGAGCGGCCCTTGGAGACAGATTCTGACCTCAGATTTTTGACTTTTGATTCCGCAGAGGGAAAAGCGGTAAGTTCTTTCCGTAGAGAGTACCGTGGCTATAAACTAAGAGATACTTAAGATACGAAATTTTAACACTTCTTTTGCATCAGTTTCTGCCTTCGCAGTTGGGACTGAGACCTACCATCTATTTCTGATGGAGCTGGAAACTTAGAAGTTTTTACTTAGCCTTGATCTTAAAAGCATAGATCATTTGCGCTAGTGAAAGGAAGTGATAGTAAGTTGAAAAAACAAGTGTAATGTGCCAGTTCAACTTTTTCAGCTCTTGTGCACATACATTGTAAGTCATCTGTGGTATAGATTCAACTGGAACATGGCTGGCACAACTGAGCACACAGCCTGGTCACTTTTCCTCTTCATGTCAGCTCTGATAACAGATTTTGACTGTTAGGGTCCAGAAAAGTGGATCTGAGTATGGACAGTGACCACCTCTGGAAGGGTAGTTGCATCGCATGTGATTTCTGAGCCTAAAATCAGTAGGACTAAAAGACCAGACAGAGGGGTGGGGGAAATACCTCAGGGAGAAAGCACCTGGTTAGGATGTCCTGGGTTCATTCCCCAGGACCATCAAAAGAACAAAAACAAAACAAAAAAGATAGTCCACCTGGAAGCCCTAATCAGTTATAGGATATTTTGTTAATAGTATCCCTTAGTTATTGTGGGCCTGCAATCTCCCAAATGAGTGGACGGCGAAGGCTTAAATAGATGAGACAGTTCAAATGATTTCAGGGCTCCAGGAGGGTTTAACCCTATTATAGACTTCGAGGTTCTCTGGGTTGACCAAGATTTCCCTGAGTGGCCCCGTATTTATTAGGTTTTCAGACAAACGAGGGAGATACTGAAGAAAATGGAGGAATCTGGGTAGGACTTGGAAAACCCATTAGGGAATTCTCCATATAATACTTACGTTAATTTAGGAGAACTATGTTATCTCCAGGAAGGCCTTCATTGCTGGAGTTTTGTTTTGTTTTTGTTTTTTTTGAGAGAGGGTCTCACTATGCAGTTCAGGCTGGCCTTGAACTCACTTTGTAGCCCAGGCTGGTCTTGACCTCGCGGTGATCCTCCTGCCATAGCATCCCGAGTGCTGGGTTTACAGGCTGCGCCACCACGCCCTACTTCACTGCAGGAGTGAGATCCCTGCAGTTATAGTCTCCTTTTAGGTAATGGGGGTTGGAGCCAGAGGTCCTCAGCTGTGACCTTATCTTATCCTTTGAGGCTTCCTGGCTTCACCCACCATTACAGCCCTCAGTAAGAACCAGTGACTCACAAGTAAACATGGAAAGCCAATTGGTTAATTTAAGTCCTGCTCAGAGCTGCTTCATAGTGGTGTCCGTCGAAGCAAAAGAAGACTATTTGGCCTTCTGCTTTGGTCCTCTGGGACTGGGAAGCACCAAAGACTGAAGAGGGCGGCTGTAGCTTCTGTTCAGTGAAAACAAGAAAGGGTACTGGCCTCTGCTTCTTTTTT
>NW_004955413.1:291339-311806 GCF_000276665.1 Chinchilla lanigera | reverse complement strand
TCCATTTTGTAGTAATTATTCTTAGAAAAGTTGTCGGGTGTGGTGGCTCACGCCTGTAATCCTAGCACTCTGGAGGCTGAGGCAGGAGGATTGTTGCAAGTTCCAGACCAGCCTGGGCTACAAAGTGAGCTCAAGGCCAGCCTGAACTACATAGCCAGACCCTGTCCCAAAAGGACAAAAAAAGAAAAAGAAAAATCATAGTGGTTTTCCTACCAGTATCTCTGAGGAAAAGATCAGAGATCTAGGAGTTAAGAGAAGAGTTTATGAATTCACAGTTTTCTTGCAAATTCAGGTGTTCTGGCACTCTAGTGCCCACGTCCTGGGGGCAGCCGCTGAACAATTCTTGGGTGCTGTTCTCTGCCGAGGTCCAAGTACAGAACATGGCTTTTACCATGATTTTTTCCTGGGAAAGGAACGGTGAGTAGTGCGGCAAGGAATAAGGGGAATTCATTCTGGGGTGGTTTTTGAGACTCTTTTTCTGGGGCCTCAGCCATGTTTAAGGAGAAAGCTCTTTAGGCCTCACCTGTGACACTGGTACAACCTCTCCATTAGGTCGTGTCCCTCTTGTAACTCTGCTTGAAATTTACCTTTTGTCTTCATAAATTTTCAAATCTTACTTCATCTGTTCATTACTATGCTTCTTATTTTGTTCATGAAAATTTCCTGCAGTCAGTTTTTAACTTCAAGCATATCCCAGGCCTTGTGGTGACCACCTATAATTGCAACACTCGGGAGGCTGAGGCAGGAGGATTGCCATGAATTTGAGGCTAGCCTTAGCTACATGGTGTGTTCAAGGCCAATCTGAGACTGTGGCTCAAAAAAAAAAAAAAAAAAAAAAAACCTTCTTGCATAGAGTTTTTATCCAGCTGTAAAATCTATACCTTAGGCTAAAGATATGGCTCAGTGCCAAAGCACCTGCCTAGCCTTGCAAAGCCAAAGGGTTGATCCCCAGAAGTGCACACACACACAGATCTCTTCCTGATTTCCTATTCTTGTTTTCCTATTCATGTTTTCCTGGGCTTATCAGTCTCTGCCAGTACCTATAGATTATTTTTCTTGGAAAGTAATATTTCCCACTTAAGCCAACTAGTGTATCACCCAGTGATACTTCTTAGAGGAAGTAAACCAACAACTCTCCTCTCTCCAGGACAGTCCAGGGCTCAGAGTTACCTCTTTTGGAGCAAATTTGCCGGAGGATTGCAGCTGATGCACAGCCCTTCCGCAGGCTGGAGGCTTCCCGAGATCAGCTGAGTCAGCTCTTTAAGGTAGGTTATAGTGCAGTTTTAGGAGGAAGATTGAGCTTTGAGGGAGGGGCAGCTCTTTGTCAGGGCATTTTAATGGGAATGAAGACTTGGCTTCCCTCTTGCCGTCCACTTTTCTTCCAGGATAACCCCTTTAAGCTTCATCTGATCAAGGAGAAAGTGACAGGCCCAACAGCAACGGTGTATGGGTGAGCTCTGTCAGACTGAAGAAGAAAGAGGGTGGGGTGGGGAAGCAGTGGAAAGGCCTGAAAACCATCAGGGAAGAGAAGTGAATGGTACTCTCTGTTGCTCCAGGAAAAGAAATGAGAAGAATTGATATTTTTCTGGCATTGTTCTCTCTGTAGAATAGTTCCTTCCCCTTTACCTCCTCTTGTCAGCTAAAGACCATGAAAGAGAAAATGAGTCAGGTATGGTGTTGCACGCTTGTAATCCCACACTTGGGAGGTTGAGGCAGGAAGGTCAGCATGAGTTTGAGGCTAGTGTAAGCTACGTAAGCGAGCTCAATGCCACCCTGCACTACATAGCAAGGCTTTGTCTCAAAAAACAAACAAACAAGATACTCGGGACAGTGGTCTAGAAACCACTGACTGGCCTCTACTCTCCCCCAGGTGTGGCACATCAGTTGACCTTTGCCAGGGACCCCATCTTCGGCATGCTGGACAGATCGGAGTGCTGAAGCTGCTCACGGTCAGTTGGGAGGCTGTCATTAGGGTGAGGCTTGTATTTTCACAGGAGCAAGCAAGAGGATGGAAAGGCAATCCTCTCTTCTAGACCTTGCTCTACTGTCATAGCTAAGGAAGGAGTCTAGAAGGAAAAGATACTTGGTCCCCAGATTCTACAATCTCCTGATTTGATGGCAGATTCTGGATACCCTGCCAGGGCTCAGAAGCAGCCAGCCAGCCTGCCTGCCTATCTATCTATCTATCTATCTATCTATCTATCTATCTATCTATCTTTCTCTCTACCTGTCTATTTATTTTTGTAATGCTGGGGGTTGAACCCAGGGCCTGGTGCATACAAGGATGGAATTCTACCACTGAGCCACATCCCCAGCCCCCAGAAGCCAATTTAAATTCCCTAGTCTGACATTAGTGTTAAGAGAGATATAGCCATAAAGAGAAAACAGAACAAAAAAGAAAATAAAAAACAGAGGCAATCAGAAATAGTGGCACACACCTGTAATCCCGGTAGTGGAAGGCTGAGGCAGAAAGATCACAAGTTAGAGCCCACCCTGTACAATTTAGTGACTTAGCAAGACCATATCTCAAAAAAAAAAAAAAAAAAAGTTATAATTCAGTGCAAGGCCCCTGAGTTCAATCCTCTGTACCCCACCCCTAAAAAGAGAAGAGGGAGAGAGAAACATGGAGCTGGGTGTGAGCTGTCTATACAAGGAAGGGAGGCAGGGCTGTAGAGGGCTGTGGAGGTAGATGAATGACTCCTGTTTGACGGGCACAAGGAGAATGCTCTGTGTTAAGTGCATGTCTTTTATAAAAGCACTGCTCTTCTTTCCCTAGTAAATATATACTGCTCTTGACAAGGAGAACTACTAGATGGGGTGGGAGCAGGGAACAAAGGCATAGGTAGGTATGCAGAAGAAAAAACCTTAGGCTGAAAACTTAGCTCTCTGCATTGGTTCTCAGTGTGCCACGAGAGAAGTATTGGCCCTGGCTGACCTCCTTACCCAAATTTTCTCCATCTATAAAACAATTCCTGTACTACCAGTAAATCCACATCATAGACACAGTGAAAACTAACACAAAAGAAAGCACTATAAAATGTAGGTTCTTGCTTGGTGTGGTAA
Source organism: Chinchilla lanigera (assembly GCF_000276665.1). Classification (NCBI taxonomy): domain Eukaryota; kingdom Metazoa; phylum Chordata; class Mammalia; order Rodentia; family Chinchillidae; genus Chinchilla; species Chinchilla lanigera. The sequence continues at coordinate 308,743 of NW_004955413.1, read as the reverse complement.
CACAGGCCTATAATGACAGTATTGGGGAGGCTGAGGCAGGAGGATTTCAAGATTAAGACCACCCTGGGGTATAAAATGAGTTTAACATAAGCCTGAACTACAGACTCTGTCTCAAAAACCAAAAACAAACCCAAAAAACAGGTTCTTTCTTATTAGTAGTATTTATTGTTAAAGAAAAGAGTAAGTTTTAAAATTTCATGTGACCAGAAGTAGGATGTATGGAAGGAAGGTTGACTTTTGTAGGAGTTGTATGGGATATTCATAAGGGGATGGATAGACTGACATTTGCCTGGAGTTTAGTTACTCCTCTAAGCAGTCATTGATTAGAAGGGGAAGGAACTTAGTACAGGGGTACTGGTAGGGCAGGGAGAGTAGGGAGAGAAGGAGGTGGCCTGAGCAGTCCAGAGAAAGGACACCCATATTTCCAGTGCTGGTGGGAGGGGAAGTGATGAGAGAGATGGGATGGGACTCTTGAAGGGGCAAACCTGTACCACTTACGCCGAGCATCGATGCGCCTTGATAGAGTCAGGCACCTTTGTCGTCATCCTCCTCTTTCCTTTGATCCCCTCTGTCTTCTCACAGAACTCCTCGTCCCTGGGGAGATATCCAGGGAGTCCAGCACTGCAGAGAGTGTCGGGGATTTCCTTCCCCACAGCCAACTTGCTGAGGGCATGGGAAGCACAGCAGGAGGAAGCTCAGTCTCGGGACCACAGGCGCATTGGAAAGGTACAGAGCTTGGGAAGAGGCAGGAGGTGATGTGGGGCGGAGAGAGACAGAGGAGCCTGAATGCGAGATGGTGAGCAGATTCAGTACACAAGACTCTGCAGCTCTGTCAGTTGTCTCTTCGAATCCCAAAGTCCCCTGCCTCACCTTGAAATGACAGTTGCCATTCTGTCCCTAGGAACAAGAGCTCTTCTTTTTCCATGAACTGAGCCCTGGGAGCTGCTTCTTCCTGCCACGTGGGACCAGGGTGTATAATGCCCTGGTGGCATTTATAAGGGTAAGGGAGATCCAAGTCCAGGGAAAAGGAGACAGGGCTGGGGCCTCAAAGCCGTTTTTGTTTTGGAGGGAATAGGAGGCATAAGCTGTGAAATGTGGCGATCTGTAGTGAGGTGCTGCAGTTGTGTGGCATCAGTGGGGAGCGGAAACAGGACTTGTAACAGCTTGTGGCTGAGGTCAGCACGGCCTGAGAGCCCAGGAAAACCAGCCGGCTGCCTTCCTGCCATGTCTCCTTCCAGTGATGCTAACCTACGTCTCACCTCCTCTCCAGGCTGAGTATGCCCGCCGCGGTTTTTCAGAGGTGAAAACTCCCACACTATTTTCTGTGAAACTGTGGGAACAGTCGGGGCACTGGGAACACTACAGGGAAGACATATTTACCCTGCAGTCCAAGGGCTGTGACAGGCCTGCCAGCCCCCAGAGTGACCACCTGGCCCGACATCCCACAGCAACCCTCGCCCTCAAGCCCATGAACTGCCCGGCACACTGGTGAGCTGGGAGCCAGGACAGCTGGGTCCTGCTGGGGCTGCAAAACAGGTTGAAAAGACTAGTAGAGCGTCTGATTTGAGTCTGGAATCCAGCCAGCCAGCTGGGTTTGGGGAAATCATTCTACCTCCTGGGTCTCGGTCTCCTTACAAGTAACGTGAAGCTGGGTGTAGTACCGCATGGAGGCTGATGCTGGAGGATCACCATGAGTTAAAGGCCACCCTGAACCTCATAACGAGAAGACCCTGTCTCAAAAAAATAAAAAGTAAAATTTAAAACAAGTAGCATCAAGGCTCAGTGTTCATCACAGAACGGGGCGCACTGAGTGACGGCTGTACTGTGTGGCTGACAAATCGGCTTTTGACCCAGGTGGGCTCTGACTATGCCAGGGACTTGGTGGGCAGAGAGGACGGAGCTGGAGGTGCAGGGAAAACAAAGGCAGATGGAGCAGTCGTGAGGCGCTGGTTCTCCCTGTGGCCCTGACCCCTCCCCACCTCGCCCTCAGCCTGATGTTCGCCCACCGGCCTAGATCCTGGCGGGAGCTGCCTGTGCGACTAGCTGACTTTGGAGCCCTGCACCGAGCTGAGGCCTCTGGCAGCCTGGGGGGACTGACACGACTTTGGCGCTTCCAGCAAGATGACGCTCACATCTTCTGTGCCCCGGATCAGGTGGCCCTTCCTGGCCCCACCAGAGTATCTCCTGCCCCACCTTTAATTCTCCTAATGAACCCCCAAATCTCTGTGATCTTCAGTTACCCTTTGTATCTAATATACTTCCGCTCCCTCTGCCTGCAGCTGTCTTCTACTTCCCCTGTTTTCGCTCTCTTCCTCCAAACCACTGTCATCCCAGGTCTCCAGCTGACACACAGCTCACCCTCCCTTATTTCCTGCCCACAGCTGCAAGCAGAGATCCAAGGCTGTCTTGATTTCCTCCGCTCTGTCTATGCTGTCCTTGGCTTCTCCTTCCGCCTATCACTGTCTACCCGGCCATCTGGCTTCCTGGGGGAGCCTCGCCTTTGGGGCCATGCTGAGCAGGTAAGCAGGCTGGAGGGAAGCAGAGATAAAGCACTCTTCAGCAGGGGTGGGGGTGGTAACCAGGATCCTCCCATGGAGACACATGCGAGGAGTCATTGGGGGGCACAGATGAGAGATGTTGCTCATGAAGTTGCAGGTGACATGTCCCTCTCTTATCTCATTCCCTCCAAAGGTCCTTCAGCAGGCCTTAGAGGAGTCTGGAGAATCCTGGGACCTCAAGCCTGGAGATGGTGCCTTCTATGGCCCTAAGGTAAGCTGGGGACCCTGGTTATAGTATTGTTCATATTTTGTTCATATGGGGGGGAGTATTTTTTTGAGACAGGGTCTCTATATATTTGCAGACTGGCCTTGAACTCACTTATGTAGCCCAGGCTCACCTCGAACTCATGGCAGTCCTCCTACCTTAGCCTCCCAAGTGCTGGGATTACAGGTGTGTGCCACCATGCCCAGCTTTTTTTTTTCATATTTTGTTTTCTTTCATTAACTATTTAGTATATGCAAGGAAATACCTTAAAACTTGCATAGAATATAAAGAAGAGTGTTATATTCTCTGCTGCCATGGAATTTGCAGTCTAGCAACAGCTGTAGAAGGTAAATAGGCCATTTCAGTGCCTTGTGTCAGTGCTACATTAAGTACTAAGGGAGCACAAAGAGATTGCTCAGGACACAGGAAGGGCTTTCTGCAAGAATCACTGTCCAAGCTGGACGTGGTGGCACATGCCTGTAATCCCAGCACTAGGGAGGCTGAGGCAGCAGGATCGTTGCGAGTTCAAGGCCAGCCTGAACTGCATAGCAAGACCCTGTCTCAAAAAGACAAAAAAAAAAAAAGAAAAAAAAAAAAAGAGGAATCACTGTCCAGCTGGACGTAGTAGCACACATCTGTAATCCCTGGGGAGGCTGAGGCAGCACTGGGGAGGCTGAGGCAGGAAGATCACCATGAGTTCACGGTTAGCCTGAGCTACATAGTGAGTTCAAGGCCAGCTTTTGAGACCCTGTCTTGAAAAACAACAACAATAAAAAACAAGACTCATTCTCCAGTCCAAAGCTGTCATTGTTGCCCAGGTAAAGAGCTGTTTCAGGAGGGAACAGTATGGGGTTAAAACTGACAGGGTGATTTAGAAGAAGTGAGAGAAGTTGATGGTGAGTCGTGAGTAGCCAGACATCATGGCACACACCTATAATTCCAGCACCGTGGAAGGCAGAGGCAGGAGGATCTAAGTTCAAACCAGCCTAGGCAACTTAGCCACTCAGTGGGTAGAGGAAGGGAAAGGACTGTAAGTGTCTGCTGGATTCAGTAAAAAGGCTCTTAGGAGCCCAGTGCGGTGATTCACACGCATAATCTCCGCTACTCCAGAGGCCGAGGTAAGCGGATCACTTGAATCCATGAATCACTTGAAACCAGCCTGGGTAAAATAGCAAGACCCTGTCTCCAAAAACAAGAATGAAACAAAACAAGGGAGCTGGAGATGCAGCTCCGTGACAGAGCACTTGCCTGACATAGAAAAGGCTCTGACCGGGCCTAGTGGTACAGACCTGTAATCCCAGCACCCTGGGAGGCTGGCGCAGGAGGAAAAGGGCTGGGGAAGTAACTCGTGTAAAGGTAGGTCCTGGGTTCAATCCCCAGTACACACACACATACATACACACCCCAACTTCGTGTTAACTAAGAAAAAAATTTCAAAAGGGCTCAACATTGCACTTAAGGGTGTAGAGATACAGTCAGTGACAAAGTATGTATTATGCAGTGCAACATTATTCTGCCTCAAAGAAGGATAAGCTTGAGACATTTCTAGGAAAATGGATGCACCTTTAGTCCGTACTCTTAAGTGAAATAAATTGGACACATATGTTTAAATATATCTCATTGTTCCGGGCGTGATGGCACATGCCTCGATCCCAGCACTCAGGAGGCAAAGGAGGAGGATCGCTTTGAGTTTGGGACCAGCCTAGGATACACAGTAAGTTCGAGGCCAGTCAGTCGGAACTACATAGTGAGATCCTGTCTCAAAAAAGAAAAAAAAAAAACACCAAAAATTGTTTCTGTGGTATGAGAAACCAGAAATGTAAATAAGGACCAAAATGTGTGATTGATATTGGGAAATTGGAAGAAAATGTTCAAATAAGAAGGGAAACGGGGTGGGGAGGGAAGGATAAGAAAAAATGGAAATAAGTAGAGGAAAAGGGGCTAAAGGTAGGGGAGGAGAATGGGAAAAAAAGAAACAAGATATATCATGTACAGGTTCACATCCCCTGTGATGAATGTGATCATTATGTATATCTAAAATGTACCAGTAAAGTTAAAAAAAATTACCAAAAAAGTATATATTACAGTAAATCAGTCTAATATATTGTTTACCAAGATGCTGTTATAAAGAGACAAAGGTTAAAAATCCCTGAGGAGAACATGGGCGAGGGTTGATGAGGTTAGCCAAAGGGCCACAGGCGCAGCTGGGCCCAGCGCAGTCTCGCTGCAGTGCCTTCCGTGGTGCTGTCGGTCTGTGCTTGGCATCCGTGTGGTAGATGACAGCGTGGGCAGCACTGAGATCTTTGGGCCGAGGAGACAGGAGGCGGAGGTGCTCCCAGAGTGGGGTTTGGCGGCACAGATGTGAAGGAAGAGCAATGAATGGTGCACGGGAACTGGGACACAGCTCCAGCTGCCTGGGCAGGGAAAGAGCGGAGGGAGGGCTGAGCATTGGGAAGAGAAGAGGGGAGCTAAGTGCACTTGAAGAGCCGGGAATAGGAGTAACTGTCACCTAGAAGAGCAGGAGAGCTGCATCCGAGCAGGTGTTTGATGGATGGACTGAGAAGAACGCAAGGAATTGAGGGGCTGGGGAAAGCAGATCCCTCATGTTGCTCTTAAGTGCAGGGTGCCCCTGGCAGAGTAGGTGTGGCATGGAGAACTAGAGCACCTGGGTGGCATGACTGCACGTGTTCAGGACGTGTGTGGTGGGACAGTGGGGTGGCTGGATCTGGTCTCTCTCACACCTCCCGTCTTCCTCCTGCAGATCGACGTGCACCTCCAGGATGCCCTGGGTCGGCCCCATCAGTGTGGGACGATCCAGTTGGACTTCCAGCTGCCCCTGAGATTCAACCTCCAATACAAGGGGTACAGAACCTGCCCGTCCCCTTTTCCCTTGACAGCCCATGCAGTGGGTCAGCAACTCCCCTACCTTTGACCCTAAGCACTAAACAAAGTCCTCTACACCTCCCTTGCCAGGTCTGAATATTTCTCAAAAACTGGAAGGATGATGATGGTGGGCACACAGTTTGTGGCACTGCCACCATGCCACTCGCTTGCTTTCTTCTCCTTCGCAGGCAGGCGGGAGCCCTAGAGCGTCCGGTCCTCATCCACCGGGCAGTGTTGGGCTCTGTGGAGAGGCTGTTGGGAGTCTTGGCCGAAAGCTGTGGGGGAAAATGGTGAGACCCCAGTACTACATTTCTCCTCTGGCCCCCAAAATAAATAGTTCCTGCCCCAGGTCCTGTCCTCTGCATGTATCCAACTGTTTCCTTCTGTCCTCTGCTCCCTGAAAACACGTTTCTGCCCACTGCCAAAATGAGTAATGTGTTGCCTTGTTCCCTCTTAACCAGGCCCCTGTGGCTGTCCCCATTCCAAGTGGCGGTCATCCCTGTGGGGACTGAGCAGGAGGAATATGCCAAGGAGGTGAGGAGCTGGGGCAGGAGCAGCCAGAGTGAGGTGCCCAGCACTGGGCGGGATGAGCCTTCACGGGGTCGAGGACGGGCACAGCTCTTGGAGCCACAGATTGGGCTTGAGTGGCAGTGTCCTGTGTGCTAGAAACTCTGTATCTGAAAGATGAGCCAAGCTGGCATGGAACACATACCTCTGATCCTAGCACTTTAGGGGGCTGAGGCAGGAGAATTGCAAGTTTGAGTCCCACCTAGCCAATTTGTTAAGAGCCTATCTCAAAATTTTAAAAGGGTGCTGGGGTTGTAACTCAGTGCAGTAGCCCTGGGTTTAATCCCCAGTATTGCCCCAAACCCCAGATTTCTGCCTTGTAGACATGTGGAAAAATTAAATTAACAAATGTTAAATGCTGACATGGCACAAAAATGGGCTTGGGTAAATGTTGGTTTTATTTTTTCTTTGTGTGTGGTAAGGCAGGGTCTCAGTTATACAGGTCAAGCTGGCCTTGAACCCATGGTGATCTTCCTGCCTCGGTCTCCCAAGTGCTGGGATTACAGGCATGGGCCACCACGCCCAGCGATCTTTCCCTTCTAAAGAGAACTGAGACTTGAGATGGTTGCAGAATTGAATAGCTGCCGAGGATATAGCTCAGCAACACAGCGCCTGCCTGGCAAGTGCAAGGTTCTGAGTTTGATTTCCGGTACAAAAAAAAAAAAGAATTGAGCAGCTGGCTGAGTGGAGTGGTGGCCAGCAGCAGGCAAAGTCCAGGGAAAAATTGAGGGCTCCGCTTCAGTAGGAGTTACACAGAAAAGTTGTGAGCTGGGGAGGAAGCGTCCGAGTGGAGATGAGAGGAAGCTGCTGGTGAGACGTGGAGAGCACCGAGGTAGAGGTGATGAGCACATCCGAAGCTCCCTCCTCAGCCGCCCATTCGCTTGTCCCCAGATACAACAGAGTCTGCAGGCTGCAGGGCTGGCTGGCGACCTGGACGCAGACCCAGGACTGACTCTCAGCCGCAAAGTCCGCCGGGCCCAGCTTGCTCACTACAATTTCCAGTTTGGTAAGAGAGGGTCCACCCGGCACCTCAGCTGGCCCTGATTCTCTCACTGCCCTCTGCATCCCTTTCTGTTCCATCTGCTGAGCTCGCCTGTGCGCACAGTAGGTTCACTGGGGCTCCTTCCCAAGCTGGGGCGAGCCTGACTAATTTGTCCTCTCTGTTCAGTCACACTGCTGCGCTTTCCCTCACCATAATTTCCCTCCTGTTAACCCCACCCTAAGGGGTTTCTATTTAATTAATTATCCAGGGGAGCATCAGAGAGAAAGGGGTGAAGGGTGAAGTCATTAATTAGCCTTGTTTACACCTGCCTGGGTGAGTCAGCCCTGAGGGATGCGGGAATTTCTTTTATGCTGGGGATTGAATCCTGGACCCTGCACATGCTATGCAAGTGCTCTACGGCTGAGCTGCAGCCCCAGCTCCCACCCTCTTTGTGGCACTCGTGATTGAACCCAGGGCCTTTGCTCTGAACTATATCCCCAGCCTTTATTTCTAGACAGGTTCTGACTAGGTTTGTTGGGGTGGCTTTGAACTTGCAGACCTCCTGCCTTTAGCCTCCTGAGCAGCTGCAGTTATACGAATGCACCACCATGCCCGGCTGCATTGAGAGCTCTTGAAGACAGGGAGCAGTCACCTCAGCCAGGCTGCCTGAGTCTAGTTTTACACCACTTGCCCTGCCTGCACCTAGCAGAGCTGCCCCATAGTCCCATGGGCTTACATGTATGTGCCATCCCTGCAGTGTTCCCCTTCTCCTAGTGCCCTCCTCAATCACACGTAGTTTCTTTTTGTCTCGTTCTTCATCTGTCATTTTCTGACCAACTCCTATCTCTGACCCTTGGGCTTCTGGCCGGAGGTGATAAGGTATGGAGAGCCTGGAACATTCCCTTATCTGCTCAGGATGAGCAGTGAGCTACAGAGCAGGCACAGCTAAATATATTCTCCTTTAAACCCTAACCAGGCGTTTCTCCCGCCCTTCCTAAAGATTTGGGTCTTTTAAGTTTCCGCAAAGGGAAAGGAAATAGCCCATGTCAGTGAATTTGCCCTAAGACTCCTAAGCCTCCTTTCCTTTTCCTGCAGTGGTTGGCCAGAAGGAGCAGAGTAACAGAACAGTGAACATACGTACTCGAGACAATCGCCAGCTTGGGGAGCGGGACCTGATGGAGGCCGTGCAGCGGCTTGTGGAGCTGCAGAGTGCCAGGGTCGCCAATGCTGAGGAAGTGTTCTGAGCCTTTGCTCATAGCTAAGGCAAAGATCTGTGCAAGCTGTGAGCTTCTCCTAACCCAGTGCAAGTGACAGTCCCCTAAGGAGACTGTTTCAGGGCCTACTGGGGAAGGAGAGGAGTGTGTGGGTGTGAGAAGAGTAAACTAAAAAATAAACTTGAAGCTGCGGGGTGTGTCTTCATTTCTGACTCCTGAGAGGCAGGTGAGAGGATCTACCGTGGTCTCCCTCTTCTTTCTTTCTTTCATTTATTTATTGTAACTTCCTCGAGTATATTCAACTAGAATGGCAAGGCGGTATCCTATATCAAACACTCTATTTTCCCACTCCTCCCAAGGAATCCAGTCAATACATGTACAGTGAAAGGGCCTTGATCACATTCACAGTGGACACTAGACAAACCCAAGTCCCGGGTCCCTGTGCAGGGGCCTGGGCTGTGTCCTGCAGTGGCCAGCGTTGCTCCATCCCAACCTGCAGCTTCTTTCCCACAGGGCCAGCTCATGCTCTCTGCTGCTTGACCTCCAGGGTGAGCAGAGCCTGGCAACACTATGGGAGGCCAAAGAAGGTGTCCTGGTGTCCGAGTATCATTTATTTATGTTTTGTTTTGTTTTTTTTGGGACAGTATCTTGCTGTATATTCCAGACTGACCTCACTCATCTCATAACACTCCTGCCTCAGCCTGTGAGTGCTGGGGTTACAAGCATATGCCTGGCTGTGTCCCTCAGCCCGACAGTTAGCCCCACACTGAGAGAAGTCCTATACTCCACTCCTAACTGCTTAGTACCCTGTTCCCCAAACCAGTTCACTAGGTTGTCAAATCCCTTTCCACAGAAGGCAACATGCAGAGTGAGGAGCTCAAAGGTCTTCTGCCCCATGATTCTGAGTCAGTTTGTCCTGGGGTCATCCAGATGCTCCCTTCCCATTGCCTCCTTTCTTCCCAATCCTTGGAGGAGGCTGTGAGTTTGGGAGGAGTGGCTGCTAGAGGAGGAGCGGCTAGCACTGAGTCACGGCAGGAAGCTGAAGAGGGCGCGATAGCACCAGGCAGCACATAAAAGGGAGACTGCCCTGGAGTTCACAGCGGCCGTAACAGCAACCAGAGGAGCAGGCTTCCCGGAGCCTAGCATTTCAAATCCAGATCTGCCCAAGACAGGCCGGCCTTTGGGTGGCCCCAGAACGGTGGTCATGTCCAGAGCAGCTGTGATCTTGGCCTGTTTGGCAGTCGCTTCTGCAGCCTCTGAGGGAGGTGAGTAGGGGTGGGGTCAGCACTTGGAAGGAGCCTGGCTCTTCAGCGGCAGAGTGATCTGGCCTCCCCTTTTCTGAGCTGGCCCAAGCGGGGGCCCGAAGCACCGCAGCATTTAGGAGGGAAGTGGGAGAAGAAAGAGGGGTTCCTAGAGATTGCTAAGAAATTCAAAATTGAACTCAAGTAGACAGCTGAGTGGGAGATGAACACAGGATAAGGTACCTCTGCCTAACGAAGATGTAGGTGAGGCCTGTGGGGCAGGTGAGTGAGGGAACTCTCTCCCCCTCCCCGCTCAAAACCTGTTTCCTGAGCAGGGTGTGAAGATGTACTTATAATCTCAGCACTCAAGGCTGAGGCAGGAGGGTTGCCTCAAGTTTGAGGCCAGCCTGAGCTATAATAGTTCAAGGCCAAAATGAACTATATAGTGAGATCTTGTCTCAAAAATCTAGAAAAGAAAAAAAAATCAGTTTGCTGAGCCAGGGAGGTTCGAGTGAGCCATTGGTTAGAGGGAAAGTGAAGGGGGGAGCCCAGCAAGGCCCCACCCCCTGTGGGTCGGGTACACACTCTATGCTTTGTCTGAACAGAACAAACTCTAGAAGGAGACTTGGGAGACAGAGCCCACAAGAGACAGAGCCCACATCTTGGTAAAGCCCTGCCTCATTCCCCGCTCCTAGTTTCTAGTCTTTGGTTCTTGCAGATCATCTACCAATGATTCCTTTGGTCTGTTCTCAGCCCAGTCCCCTAGCTTCTACACTGAGAACTAAGTTTAGGAGGAACTAAGACCAGTTGAAAGGACATACTTAATTTTTGGTTGAAGCAGGGCATGGTGGCACACACCTGTAATCCTGGCACTTGGGAGGCTAAGGCAGGAGGATTGTTGCAAGTTCAAGGACCAGCCTGAACTGCACAGGGAGACCCTGTCTCAAAAAGATTTTTAAAAATAAATAAATAAAAAAGACAACCAAAATTTTTTTGGTTGGGGATTCTATCAAAAGGCTGAAAGATGTTTAAAGGGCCTGGAGTAGGGCCAAGGCTGGAGGAGACAGGCCAGGAGGCCCTGGCCAGCTCAGGTCAGACGTCTCAGAAAGCCAAGAAGCTTCACAGAGCAGCTGCCACGAGAACACCACAAGCCCTACAGGGAGCTGCTAATGGGACATTATCTTCTGTCCTTCACCCCATACCATTTCCCTTTAGGTCCAGCCCCCAGACCAGGCTTCCCCAGAACTCAGTCACATCCAGGGGACACAGGGCAGGCACAATCTAGGGGTGGTTTTCCCATGTCTTGGTTGGTTTCCTACATTCAACCGCTGCAGCTCGCCATCCCGTGCTCAGGGCCAGGAAAGACTTCCTCAAAACTGTGGCTGAGCTGTCCTCTCTCTCCCAGGCTTCAAGCCTGCAAGACAGAGAGAACTGAGACCACTACGTCCCACTCAGCGCTTTGAAGAAGGTAAGAGCCAGGCACTGCGGTACATTTCTGTAATCTTGGCTATTCTGGAGGCTGAGGCAGGGCAGTTAAAAGTTTGAGGCCAACCTGAGCACTTAGCTAGACCTTGGCTGGAATTAAAAATAAAAAGGGGGGGGGGCTGGGGATTTAGCTCAGCGGCAAAGCACCTGCCTAGCAAGTGCAAGGTCGTGAGTTCGGTTCCCGGTGCCGGAGAAAAACTAAAAAAAGAAAAAAAAAAAAAAAAAAAAAAAAGGGGGAAAAAGCCTGGAGGTGTAGCACAGTGGTAGAGCTTGCCTAACATGTGAAGACCTGGATTCCATCCCCAGTACCTCCAGAAAGAGGGAAGATGAGAGTTTAGAGAAGCAAACTAGGACCAGGAGTCCAGGAGAAGTTGCGGGCTCTCTCTCCTGTCTCTAGTGGGCTATGCAGAACCCCCCTCCCCGCCCCTGAGCTGGAGCAGAGGCCTCCCCACGGGTCACCATGACGCTTCTCAGCTGGACCCTCCCTTTGAGGGACAGGTGGAAGGTAAGGCCACAACTGCCCCTCCAGCATCGTGCCCTTCAGGGAGGCAGAGCGGAGCAGCCCAGGCCCTCTCTGGGCCGGCAGAGTGGCTGCTCCTACAGCCCTTTTCCTGCTACTTCTGCTCCCCGGTGCCCTGTTGAAAATGTGAGCTCAGGTTCGTTCCCTGCCTCTCCCCTGCCAGCTCCCTGGTGTGATCTGCACCCCTGTGTCCTCACCCCTGTCTTGCAGTGAACCTTCCCCCGGTCCCTCAGGAAGAGATACCCCTCCAACAAGAGCTGCCCGCTGCCCGGCGCCCTGATGGGAAGCAAGGTGAGCGAGCGCTCATTCCCAGCCTCCAGCTCCACGAGCTCGCTGGCGCTGTCTCATTTGCACCCTTTGTCCTCACCCCCATCTTCCAGTGGACACCCCTGTCCCTCAGGAAGAGATCCCTCTCCAGCAAGAGCTGTCCCCTCCGCTGCACCCTACTGGACCGAAAGAAAGTAAGCAACTCCCTCTCTTCTCTAGGCCTCTTCACCCCAGGTTGGACCCCAGAGGCGGGCAAGCTGGGGGCCCTGCCATGTAGCAGCTGTCACCTCAGAGGAGTCATTCGCATCTCCAAGCCTTAATTTCTTCATCTGTAAAATTGAAAAAATAATAGCTATTTTATAGTTATGTGATTAAGTGATATGAAGATAGAGTCTTTTTTTTTGTCTTTCTGAGACAGGGTCTCCCTATGCAGTTCAGGCTGGCCTTGAGCTCACTCTGTAGTCCAGGCTGGCCTCAAACTCACAGTGATCCTCCTGCCTCAACCTGCTGAGTGCTGGGATTACAGGCATGCGCCACCACACCTGGCTCCAATAGTTCTTATTTTCACTTACTTCTCTGCTGAGACCTAGCCTGGTGCCTGTCACCCACACCAATATGGTTTTCACTTATGCTTCTCCTACCCCAGTGGGCTCACCCCTCACACGCCAGGAGGAAATAGCACAGTCTGGGCAGACAGAGGGTGAGTGACAGCGTGGGGCTCCCCACCCCCTGCCTGCATGCTTGGCCCCCAGGGAGAGGAGCTGGCACCTGAGCCTTGGGCAGGTATTTGGAAGGAAGGGTCAGCTCCAAGGTGACCCCTTCACACTTTTTTCTCTTTTCCTTTCTAGACAGTCATCCCAAAGGTAAGAACACAAATTAATTTTCTGCTGGTTTCCCCTGTGTCCTCCCAACCTTTTCTCCTCACCCTAATTATTCAGTCTTCCCTGCCTGTCCAGCTTATATCGAATCCTCAACACCCACACCTCACTGTTTTACCCCTTTCAGAAAAGCCTGGTCCCCTCCCTGGTCAGGGCCCTTCGGACACTCAGTCTTGGAACCCAGCCCAGCACTGCCAGCAAGGCCGATTCCGAGGGGGCTGGGGCCACCGGCTGGACAACTTCCCCCCGGGGCGGCCTTCTGCAGACAATCTGAACCAGATCTGCCTTCCGGAGCGGAGACCCCTGGTGTACGGCCCGTGGAACCTGCCCCAGTCTGGTTACTCCCACCTTAGCCGCCAGGGCGAGACCCTCAATTTGCTGGAGACTGGCTATTCCCGCTGCTGCCGCTGCAAGAGCACCACACACAGGCTGGAGTGTGCAAAGCTTGTGGTAAGGCCTGGGACCCTGGTGGTGGGGTGCAGGGCCCCAGAGCCATGTGTGGGCCCTGCCGTGCGGCTCCAGCAGTCAGGGGAGCGGAGGACAACTGCTGCTGCTGCTCTCTTACCCAGCTGCCAGGGACCCTTTCTTGGACCATGGCGGAAGGCAGGGATGTGGGCAGGGGCTTCTGGGCTGACCCGCCCTTCTCGCTCTAGTGGGAGGACTCGATGACCCAGTTCTGTAAGGCCGAGTTCTCGGTCAAGACCCGACCATACTCGTGCTGCAAGCAGCAGGGGGAGGCCCGGTTCGCCTGCTTTCAGGAGGGAGCTCTTCGGCCACACTACCAGCCCCGGGCCTGCCCCAGCCACCAGCCTGGCATTTCTGTGGGCCTGGAGGTACCCTTTCCCCCTGGGCGGCCCACACTGGACAATGTCAAGAACATCTGCCACCTGAGACGCTTACGTTCTCTGCCACGCGACCTCCCAGCCACTGACCCCATCCAAAGGCAGCTCCAGGCTCTGACGCAGCTGGAGGCCGAGTTCCAGCGGTGCTGCCACCAGGGGAGCAACCAGACCTGTGCACAGAAGGCCGTAAGTGGGCGTCCCAGCCTGCCCGTCTCCAGCCTGAGTCCACTGACCTGTCCGTCCGTGTGCCTCCCTGCTGTGAGCACGTCCACGTCCGTCTGCTTGTGATTATCCGTCCGTCCGTCCATCTGCCCATGTGTCGTGAATCTGTTCATCTGAGCCTTCACGCTACAGTCCTGGCCTCGTCCATCGCGACCCGCATGACCACCATGCGCCTGGCTGCCACCATCCACCTGCTCCGCCTCACCTGTCCCTCTCCTCCCACTGCTCCAGCGCATGTCCTTGGCCACCTCAGAACACAGTCTGTGCTTCCTCCCGTCCACCTGCTCCACAAGCCCACAGCTGCTTCCGGGCCCTCAGGCTCTTCACCTTCCCTCTGGCCTGAGGCTGGAGCCCTTGTCTCAGAGCTGGGCTGCTAAGGGAAGCAGAGGGTGAGAGAAGGGGCCAAGGGTACGGGCTTCTGACTTCCCTCTCTTGCCACAGTGGGAGGATGCCCTGGACCAATACTGTGACTGGGAGCAGGCCATAAAGACCCACCACCACACGTGTTGCCACTACCCACCCAGCCCCGCCCGTGATGAGTGCTTTGCCCAGCGGGCTCCCTTCCCCAACTATGACCGGGACATTTTGACACTCGACCTCAGCCGAGTCACCCCCAACCTCATGGGCCATCTCTGCGGAGACCGAAGAGTTCTCAGCAAGTAGTGAGTGCTGCCTGGTTCTTCCCTAACACTCTTCCCGCCCACCCCTCTCTTCCGGGATGCCCTTGGAGAGCACACTTCTGGCCCCCACCACTGCAATGCAGGGTATGTTCAAAGACCCTCACCCCTCCCTCTTTCACAACATAGTAAACAGATTCCTGGGCTGATCTGGAACATGACCACCCGCTGCTGTGAGCTGCCATTTCCAGAGCAGGCCTGCTGTGCTGAGGAGGAGGTGAGCTGTGGGGAAGGGGCCCCAGGCTGCAGAGGAATGCAGGGGAGTAGGGGAGAAGGCTAGGGCTGCAGGCTGTTCTGTGTCACACCTCCAGTCAGCCCCAGAAGGACCTATCTCCTTAGTTCCTGACCTGGCCTGCTCCCTACTCCTAAATTCCAATTATATCTTCTCTGGGTGTCAAGCTTCTGGCATTTCTAAATGTGTACATCTGTCAGTCACAAGGAATCCAGCTGTGAAGTCAGCCCTGTACTTTCAGAGTCTCAGGAAGGGATCCAATGTGAGAGCAGGAGGAGCTGATGGGAGGAGGACATTAGCAGCTGGCTATTGCTGCCTGACTTCTGGACACCCCTACCTCTCTGCTTTGCTCTTCTCCATCAGAAATTGGCCTTCATTGCTGATCTCTGTGGGCCTCGACGCAACTTCTGGAGAGACTCTGCCTCATGCTGTGACCAGAGGCCTGGGGATGGACAGACCAACTGCTTCAACATCAATTACCTGAGGAACGTGGCTCTAGTGGCTGGAGACACTAGGGATGCCAGGGCGGAGCGGGGTCCAACTGGGGGAACAAATGTCAGCCCTGCCCCTGAGTCCAAGGAAGAATGAGTCACTGCGGAGCCTTGGAGGATCAGACTGGGGAGCTCCACCCCACCCTCTTTGAACGCTTATTACAGTAAACACCTCCTGGATCTGGTGTCCTCATTGTCTGTCACACGCAAACACACCCTCTAAGCCCATGTGGATTTCCCTCGGGGACTGGCCCCATGCCCGGGTCCTGCTTCGAGCCAGCAGAAGCCATTCCTCTAAGCAAACAGTGTAACTGCACCACTCAGCGTCCCGACCCCGTTCACACATGTGAAAAGGAGCGCCACCTCATTATTTGTCAGGATTCATGGTGAACAAAGATACCGTCTGTATCCTTGATGAGCCTCCAAAATGCCCCAGCTCAGCGTGATGTTTTACTTCTTTTGCAGTTGGGGTCACACCTAGGGTCACACGAATGCTAAGCACACACTGAGCACTCAGTGAGCGACGTCCCCAGCCCTGCCGCCGTTCTATTTATTTATTTCCGTATTTACTTATGTATGTATGTATGTATGTATGTATGTATTTGAGACCGGGTCTCACTGTGACCTCAGGCAGGTCTCGAACTCAGGTGACCCTCCTGGCTCAGCCTCTAGAGCACTGGGTCACAGGCATTGACCGCCACACCCCATGTTAAAATCTTCGCTCGCGATCCTTGGAGTCCGTGCACTGACCCACTCCGCATCCCTTTCTTGACACCCTCTCCGTTCCTCTGTGCATACTGGGCAAGACTTAGACGTTACGTGTCTTAAAAACACGGCCCTGCCCTGAAGTTAGTCACGGCCCACGAGCCGTGACAAACGTCGTGCTGTGGTCCGTGCTGCGGCACCGGGTGGCCCAGACGCCAGTGCGCCCTGCGGAGGACGGCCCGGAAGGGAACGCGCCCAGCGAGCCTCGGGCGGCCGGGCCAGAGCCGCCCAGGAGGGAGAAGGGCGAAGGCGGCCGCGGCCCCCGCAGGGCCGCCTCCCCGGGGGCTGGTGCTAAGCGGACACCGGGGGCTTCAAGCTGACGCTGTGCCCGGGTTTGCCGCTCAGAGCGCCTGTCGGCAGTCCGCCCGCGCCGCCGCACCGTGCCCGTGACGGGGCGGCCCGGAGCCGCAAGGCTCGCAGCGGAGGCCGGGCCGGCCGGGCGGGGCAGGTCCCCGGGACGCTCCCGTCAGGACGCCTGTGCGGAAAGACGGACTTCCTGGCCCCGTGTCGGGGAAGGGGTGAACCCAGCCAGGGCCAAGCTGAGCCTCCGCAGTTCCCAAACCCGCACCCGCCGCTGCTTCCCGTCTCCACCACAGCCTTCTATTTATTTACTTATTTTCTGTTTAAGTGGTTGTTGCCAAGTCGTTTATTGGCGTAGCCTCGCCGGCTGTCCGCCCCGCCTATCCGTCAGCACGAGGACCAATGAGCGGGCAAAAGCAGAGATAGGCCCCGCCCCTGCCCCGGCAGCCCCGCCCCGCGCAGCTCCCTGAGCTCCTGCGCAGGCGTCTGCAGGCCCACGGCAGGGCCGGGCTGGGCGGAGCCCATCTTCGCTTGCTGGCTCCAGAGCCGGTCCGAGCCCCATGGGGAGTGGCGGGCACGGAGCCCTCTGCCAGGAACGTGTCGCGGGGCCAGGGAGCCCGCCGACCGGAGCGTCTGATTTTAAAGGGCGCTGGGAGATGCTTGAGGGCTCCTGCGCAGTGAAGGCTGATGGGGAGGGAGAGTCAGGCCTGGGAGCCCCCGCACCGCGCCCGTCCGCACCCTGAGCAGCGCCTGCCTGGTCGTGTAAGGTCCTGAATTCGATTCCCAGTACAAAAAAACAAGTGTACATTAGGAGGGCGGGCCCATGAGAAGGGAGCCTCAAGAATGGGATCAAGAATGGGGTCGGTGCCCTTATAAAGGTGACTCCTAAACTGCACATGGTGGGGAATGCCTGCAGCCCCAGCTGGTTGGCTGAGGCAGGAGGAATGCAAATTCCAGGCCACCCTGAGCAAGCTGTGAGAACCCTTCTCAAAATAAAAATGTAAGAGGGCCGGGGAGGTAGTTCATTGGCATAGTGCTTGCCTGGCAAGCGAGGTCCTGAGTTCCATTCCTAGTA
>NW_004955413.1:270005-291239 GCF_000276665.1 Chinchilla lanigera | reverse complement strand
CAAGCAATGGATGCCGGGCAAGGTGGGACATGCCTGTAATGCCAGCACTTGGGAGGCTGAGGCAGGAGGATCATTGCAAGTTCGAGACGAGCCTGGGCTATACAGTGATCTCAAGACCATCCTGAACTGCATAGCGAGACCCTGTCTCAAAAAGACAAAAAACAACAACAACAACAACAACAACAACAAAAAACAAGCAGTGGGTGTATGTAGCTCAAGGGTAGACAGCACCAGCTGATCAGATCAGAGGACCTGGGTTCGTTCCCTAGAAAACATACAAAAGACTTTTGTATTCTTAAAATAAGTTGATGAATATGCTTAATTCAGCCTTGAGCCGGTACAAGTTTGACCTTATTTCTGCCATAAATATTTGATAGAAGCAAGAGAGGAGACCACCTCAGAGTGAAGCTGGACAACTGTGGGTTAACTGCACAGCCCGGCTCCCTGAGAAACCGCGGCTAAGCTCCCTTAGGAAACTGGTGGCTGTGCCCCTGGCCAAGTACGGGAAGTCTGTGAGGTAAGCGTGGGTGGAGCATGACGGAGGCGGGAAGCCCGATCTGAGTTCCCCGCACCTTGATGACAGTTCAGTCCCAGTCATCACTGCTTCTGCTTCTGTAACTTCACTGCGTGCTGATTCCAGTGAAGAACTGCCCTGTAAGGTAGAAACAACATCAAAGTGGAAACAGGGCTTTGTTCTCCGTGCTCAGGTGGACACCAGCCCTCTGGAGGGATTCTGGCAAATAAACTGCTCTTGGCTCCTGAAACGCCATGTCTTGTGGGTTCTGTCGGGATCCTTTGCAGTCTCCTGCTTCAGAAGTTGCTCATGAAGCTGTACAGGCCTGGAATGTGCTTTAATATATTTAACTAGCATACCGTGTTGGATTGTTTTGGTTTTGTTTTGTCCTGTTTTGTTTTGTTTGAGACAGGGTCTTGCTGTGGAGTTCAGGCTGGCCTTGAACTCACTATGGAGCCCAGCCTGGCCTGGAACTTGCAACCATCCTCCTGCCTCAGCCTCCCCTGGGGTGAGGGATGAATTCACTTAACGTGTTTGCTGGGCGTGGTGGCACACGCCTGTAATCCCAGCACTTGGGAGGCTGGGGTAGGAGGATCGTTGCGAGTTCAGGACCAGCCTGGGTTACAAAGTGAGCTCAAGGCCGGCCTGAAATGCACAGTGAGACCCTGTCTCAAAAAGACAAAAAAAGGAAAAAACAAAAATGTGTAATGCCCACTTAGAGCACATGATTAAATTGTTTCTCGTGTATTCATGAGACTTGTGCGATAGGTGTTCAGTCATGCTCATCTCCCTTCATGGGCAGTCATCTTTCCTCCATCCACTGCCCTCCCCAGGCCTCGGCAGCTCCTGAGCTGCCTGTTCTGGACCTTTCATAGAGGTGAAATCATTGCATATGAGGGCTTCGGTGTCTGCTTTCTTTCATCAGTTACTGTTTCCATGCTGAACATTGAACAGTACCCCGTTCCTGTTTAGGCTGAATAATAACCACTTTGTTGGTCCATTCATCAGTTTGTGAGCATTTAGGTGCTTCTACTTTTTGACTTTTTTTTTTAGGGTTTTTATTTTGTTGTTCTTGGTGGTGATGTTGGTTTACCTGGGAATTGAACCCAGGTCCTTTGCACTGAGCTACATCTCAAGCCCTATTTTATTTTATTTTTTTTAAATTTTGAGACAGGAACTTACTAAGTCACCAAATTTCCCAGACTAAACTCAAACTTGTAATTCTCCTGCCTCAGCCTCCCAGAATATAGGAATGACAGGCGCTTGCTACCCCTCCCAGCTGTGACTGCTAATAGCACTGCTGTGGATTTCATGCACACGTTCCTGTGTGGCACTTGTTTCTGTCCCTCTTGAGACTGTCCCTAGGAGCACTCACTGGCCCAGTGGGAGGCCCCCGCGCGGCCACCTTTCGAGGGACTTTCCGGTCATTTTCAAGGACGACTGAGCGCGGCGCGATCGCAGTAGCAGACGTGAGGGCTCTAATTTATCTCCGTCCTGGTCAGCAGTTCTCCTCGCCTAGCTTTCCTCGTGGGTGTGGAGTGACGCATCCCTGTGGTTTTGACTTGCATTTCTCTGCTGGCTGAGGACGAGCGCTCTGCCACGCGCTTATTAGTCAGTGTCTTTCTCTTCGCTTTTTTGGCACTGGGGGTTGGACTGAGGGCCTCATGCGTGCTGTGCACGCGCCCTACCACTGAGCTGCTCCGCACCCCCCTGCTGCAGTTCATAATTTCGGTGAGTGTAACTTTCAGTTCCAGCATTTACTTCTTTTACCATTTTTACTGTCTTTTTCAGTGCTGGAGATTGAACCCAGGGCTTGTGCATGCTGGCCAGGCTCTCCACAGCCCCACAATTTACATGTTCTTCTGTTTAATTCACTACATTATTTTTATTATTTACGCATTTATTTATCTCAGTGCTGGAAGTTGAATCCAGAGATCTGCACATGCTAAGTATGATCCCACCCAGTGAGCTACACCCTCAGCCCCTTTATCATTTAAAAAAATTTCTTGTTCCCAGCTAATTTTCCAATCTTAGCTCTTAGTCGTTGAGTATAATAAGCGTCTTGTTCTGAAGCCTGTGCTGACCGTTCCAGTATGTGGAGACCTGGCGAGTCGGCCTCTCTGACCCCTTGCCTCCGCTGTTCTTACACTGCCTTATGTCCCTAAGTGACTTTTTGTGCGCTGGGCACTGAGTTGTGTGTGTTTTTGTGGTGCTGGTGAAACTCAGGGCCTTACAGATGCTAGGCAAGGGCTCCACCACAGAGCTACAGGCCGAGACATTGTTTTTGAAAAATTATTTATAGAAATCCTTTGAGCCAGGCAGTGCTGTCTTCCTCTACAGTGACCCTTTCATTATTTTTTCAGACAACTGAAGGCAGCAATCAGGAGTTGCCTTAAGTCAAGCCCAGGGCCGAGGTCCCTTGGTCCCCAGTAGCTGGCAGGTGGCCGTCGGTGCACATCGTGTGGAGCGGTGCTCTCTGCAGCACCCTTTGCCCACCAGGCCCCCATTGCAGCTCAGCATCTTCCACACCAACACACCCCAGATTTGTGCCATCTTGGGGGAAGGCTTCACTCTCCCACCTCCCTTTCCCATCCTCTTCCACACTTGGTGTGGAAATTTAGTAATGTTTGCCCACTGTGGTGGTACACAGCTATAATTCTAGCACTCAGGAGGCTGAGGCAGGAGGATTACCATGAGGTGGACGCTAGCCTGAACTACATAGCAAGACCCTGTCTCAAAAAAACAAAAGAAAAAAATTTTGAGACAGGATCTCAAAACTTTGATCCTCCAAACTTGGGTGCCATGAGTGGCTTGGATCCTAGGCTGCAGCCATCATACCCAGGGGTCACCTTTTTGCTTGCGGGTGGTGTGAGGAAGGAAGTCACACTTGAATCTGTGGCAGCCCTCTTTTTTGTGTGGTTTTTAGTGCAGGCTGGCCTTGAACTCCCTTATGTAGCCCAGGCTGGCCTGGAACTCATGGCAGTCCTTCTGCCTCAGCCTCCCAAGTGCTGAAACTACAGCTGTGCTCCACGGCACCTGGCTGCCTGTGGCTCTTGATGTTGCTGAGCCACTTAATGACCTTAGAACCCTTTGGTTTTAGGCTTTGTGAGGAGACAGTAGACACCCATGTGGTTTTACAGTTAGTCGGGTTTTCTGGTGTGTGTGGCTTAAACATTCCTCACTGAGATGTCATCCCTCAAGACTCAGCTTAAATGTCATTTTCTCAGGGAGACACTGCTGAAGTCCCCGTGTTGAAATATTCTAGACTGCTCTCTGCTGTCCTTGTTAAGCACCCCTCTTCAGAACCATACTTACTGCTAAATGACCTCACCCTAGAGCTTAGCCTGTAGCAGAAAATGCCCCACCCAGCCAGGTGCTTGTTTCTTAGTTGCCCAGGTAACAGTTCCTGTTCTGGTTCAGGTTGCTCCTGTCTCTTAGAAACGGCCGGTCACATAGCTGGTCACATAGCTGTGATACATAGCTGGTCACTATGATGCACACTGTATAAACCAATCCCCAACTGACAAGCCATTCTGCCGCTGCACTTCCTGCTTGTTTATCCCATGTTAGCCCTAGCCCACCAGAGATCAGGGCCGGATATGCTGGAAGTGATCCTGACCAGCGCCCACTGACATAGCTAAATCTGCCTCCAGATCCTGGGTGTGGTTTGGTGTTTCTGCTCGCCATTGCAAGCACAGCACCATTCATGGCAGCCTCTATATAAATCTGTACAGACAGACAAAGGGGCAAGAGCCTGGCACAAGCAGGCGTGGAAGTGCACGCCATAATCCTGTACTGTGGGAGGCTGAGGCAGGAGGATCATAAATTTGAGCTTAGTCTTGGCAATTTAGTGACTCACTAAGACACTATCTCAAAATAAAAAATAAAAGGGGAATGGGGATGTAGCTCAGGGTAAAGGTCCTGTGTTCCGTCCCCAGTACTGCAAATCTATCAGTCACAGGGGTGGTGCAAATTAAAATGTGTGCAGCTGTCTTTCTTCCACCACATGGGGTCTTTGAGGGCTTCCCAGGCATACAGTAGGGCCTGGAGTGGTCATCGTGGGCCCGGGTGTGATGAGTCCCTGGGGGAGCAGGGGCTCCGGGAGTGGGAAAGGCTGGACTGGGACTAGAAGCTGAAGGCCCGAGCCATGCGGCACGGGGAGAAGCTGGCTGTGGCCTCACTCGAGGACAGACGGAGCCGGCTGCCTTCTGTTCTTGTGTGGGACTAAGTGAAGCGGCAGGGCTTTGCTCCCACTGTCTCTCAGTAAGCGGAACTGCTGGGCCCCGAGGATTCCGCTAGAGGTTCCAACTAGAGGACAAGGCCTGGCCGCAGGTGTCTTCCACACTAGCACCTGTCTGGTGATCTGGTTTCCTGGGGTGTACAGAGCAGCGCATGTGTGTGTGTGTGTGTGTGTGTGTGTGTGTGTGTGTGTGTTTTCAGAGACAATGTCTCTAGCTTCCATCAGGTGGGTTTTTTTTTTTTTTGGTACTGAAGTCAAACTCAAGACCTTACCCTTGCCAGGCAAGCACTGCGCCACTGAGCTGTACCCCTGGCCCCATCAGTTTTTCAAGGGGTCTGTGATTCAGAAAGGCAAGAACATACAGCTAGTGGGATTGTTCCTAGCCGTGGTCTGCCATTCACATCCACTGCTGCGGACCCAGGTGTGTCACATCCCTGCTTAGTGTGGCAAGCAGCCAGGTGCAGAAGCTCTTGGGATGTTACTCAGCTTCTCTGCTTTATTTTGGTTTGGTTTGGGTTTTTTCTTTTCTTTTGCTATCTTTCACACAAGGCATAAGGCCTGGGCTGGCGTGTATATGGGGCAGGTTCACTCTTCTTTCTTTTTCTATGCAGTCAGTTTAAGAACACTGTCTGTGGTAAGCAGCAGGAGGCATGGTTTGGTTTATTGAGACAGGATCTTGCTATGCAGTTCATGTTGGCCTTAAACTCACTATGTAACCAGGCGTGGTGGCGCACCCCTGTAATCCCAGCACTTGGGAGGCTGAAGCACGTGGATTGTTGTGAGTTCGAGACCAGCCTGGGCTACAAAGTGAGCTCAAGGCCAGCCTGAACTGCATAGTGAGACCCTGTCTCAAAAAGACAAAATAGGGCTGGGGATTTAGCTCAGTGGCAAAGCGCCTGCCTGGTAAGTGTGAGATTGTGAGTTCGACTCCTGGTGCCAAAAAAAAAAAAGAAAAAAAGGCTAAATAAATAAATAAATAAATTTTTAAAACTGCAGTTTCAGGACAGAAAAAGTTACTCAAGCCTTTACCTTTTGAGGAAACTCAAAAAAATTCCTGGAGGTCCAAAAGACACCGTAAACCCATAAATCTGGACTCTGGACCTGTCCTTTTCCCTGTAAATTCTGCTCCCTCCACCTCCAAGGAGGCAGCAATACGAGTGGGCAGCAGATCTGAACTTCACACGTGTAGGTGGCTCGTGTTCTGACCCAGCCTGCCCAACAGTGACCTGGCAGACCCAGGAGACCCTGGCAGACGCATGTCCCTCAGACCGGTCTCTGGGACACCCAAGGCCAGAAGCACGCGCAGCCTCCGTGATCCCCTTTCTCTCCTCTCCCTCTCCGTCTCTCCCCACCTCTCTCTCCCTTTCTCTTTCTCTTTCTCCCTCCCTCCTTCTCTTTAACTTCTAGAACTTTGTGCCTAATAGAACCACCCCCGTTCCTCTTACTGATGAGTCCTGAAAATGCTTTTCCTGCAATGCGATGCAGTGCAAGTGCCACACTGTTTAGGGCGGTTCCCTCCGCTCCGGACCTCCTCAGTCTGGGGACAACTTAAGCCCAGAAGTTGGAGACCAGCTTGTGCAAGGTGAGGGATTCTGTCTAAATGGAAGGACTCAGTGCAGAGCCTCCACCCGTATGAGGCCTGGGATTGATCCCCTAACCAAAACAGCAACAAATCACAATCCTTGTCCACCGGCAGGGGCACCGTGCTCCGTCTTCAGTAAACAGGAAGTCAGGCTCGGGGGAGGCCGGGCTGCTGTCCCCGCGGACAGTCTAGGAAGCTGAGTGGTCAACTCCGTGACAATCGCCCTGAATGGCCAGAACTGGATTAACAAGATTGTGTCCCCGCTTGCCCTGGGTTGCTTGGGGCCGCGGCCTCACAGCTGGCTGGCGGCTGCCTGGAGCAGCTCTGAGTGAGCGTTGCACTGGGCCCCAGCTCCGCTGCGCTTTCCAGAGCCTCGGGCTCCTGGGGCCGCAGGCCTCGGGACTGTGGAGGAAGGAGGTGCCCCTCTGTCTCTGGCCCTCTATCCCCTCTGTCCCTCTCAGGTGTCCGCTGAGTGCTTAGTGTGTGCCCAGCCCCGCCAGGATGGAGATTGGGCTGGTGAGGTCCCTAAACAGCACAGTGACATCAGAAGGGGCAGTGCCCCCACAGATAAGATAAACTGGCAGAGCAGTGGAGAGAAGGGCTGGGGGAGGAGGTGCTGGGGACTGGTGTCAGCAGTGACATTTGCACTTACACACATGTGGCCAGAAGGGGGCAGCGAGCTGACTGCCGCCGGCACCAGCTTTCCAGGCGGGGAACCGTGAGGCCAGGGCCCCGTGGGAGCAGAAGGGGCAGCATGGCTGGTGCCAGGTGAGCCAACGTGACAGTGACAGGAGCAGACCCGACTGTGCCTGAGGGGCCACTAGGTCATTTGGTGCTGTGGCACATGTCTGTAGTCCCAGCTGCTTGGGAGGCTTAGACAGGAGGATGGATCATTTGAGCCCAGGAGTATAAGACCAGCCTGGGCAACAGAGCAAGACCCTGTCTCAAAGGCAAAAAGCCTAGAGTGCCAGGCATGGTCATACACACCTGTTATTCCAGCACTCAGGAGGCTGAGGCAAGAGGGTCACCATGGCGGGGTGTGGGCACATGCCTATAATCGCTGCACTTGAGAGGCTGAGATAGGAGGATCACTGTGAGTTCAAGGCCAGCCTGGCCTACCTAGCAAGACCCTTTCTCAAAAACAAAAACAAAAAAAGCAGTCAGGAGGCTGAGGCAGGAGGATCATTGTGAGTTTGAGACCAGTCTGAGCTCTAAAGTGAGCTCAAGGCCAGCCTGAACTGCACAGCAAGACCCTGTCTCAAAAAGACCAAAAAAAAAAAAAAAAAAAAAAAAAAAATGGTAGAGCACTTGGCTATTGTGCAAGTGGCCCTGGATTTGATCTCCCACATTACAAAAAATTTAGGTCTTATTTTACTATTATTATTAGTAGTACCTGAGGTTGAACACTGAGCTACATCCCCAACCCTTTTAAAAATTATTTTGTGTTTGCTTGGTTTTGGTTTTTGGTTTTTTGAGACAAGGTCTCATTATGTAGTTCAGGCTGGTCTTTAATTCACTATGCAGCCCAGGCTGGTCTTGAACTCAGTGATCCTCCAGCCTCAGCCAAATGCTAGGATTGCAGCCACCATGCCCAATTATTTTTTAAGTCAGGCTTTCACTAAATTGCTGAATTGCTCAAACTGAATTGCTCAGTTTGAGAATGGGCTCAAACTCGTGATCCACCTGCTTTAGCCTCCCAGAGTGCTGGGATTACAGGTGTGCAGCACCAGGCCTGGCTTGTTTTATTCTAAATGTAATAGGCAGCTACTGAGAGAGGGTGCTGCATGGGTGGCCTGCTTTGGTCATTCTGTCAGAGCCTTCAAAGATCTTATTTGTTGGGATCTTGTGAAGGCCCCAGAAATTAAGGGGCATGGTATGGGATGGCACTAAGGAGACAGAGTGTAGCTGGGGCCCTGCTGCTCACCACAGAGCCCCTGCGCAGGGAAAGTGGGCCCCGTGGTGCGTGAGCAACTGTACACTGTGCCCGTGTGCCCTGCTTTAGGGAGAGAACTCAGAGCTTTCATCAGCCCTTCAGGGAAGCCTCTGAGACCCAAAAAGAGACAGCAAAAGGAGATGTCGGGGATGCTTGTGCATGTTCAGCTCAGCAAGCTGAGCAGGGGACCAGGGACCTGGCCGCACAGGGTGAGGGAGGCTGAGGCAGGAGGAGACACCCTTTGTCCGGTGTGTGCCCTGCCTGTTTCTTAAACCCGTGCTAGGAAAGAGTGGCTGGGCAGGGAGCAAGGAGCTGGGAGCTGAAGTCGTGGTGCGCAGGCTCCTGCGGCAACCCTCCTTCACAGGCTCTTCCCTGCACTTGAGAGTAGGACAGCGACAAACCTGACACCGGGCCCTAATCTAGGCCACAGCTCCAGGGCCCTTGTGCTGGCTGGCACCTCTCACCTTGAACCTGTGGAGGCCTCAGTGCCACCATGTGGATGGCAAGGTCCTGAGAAAGATCTAGACATGGACGGGGCCCATCACCGTTGTGTGTGTGTGGTTCTGGGGATTTGAATTCAGGGCCTTCACTCAGAGCTATATCCCCAGCCCTTTAGATATTTTTATTTTGAGCCAGGCGTGGCGGCGCACACCTGTAATCCCAGCACTCGGGAGGCTGAGGCAGGAGGATCCTTGGGAGTTCGAGACCAGCCTGGGCTACAAAGTAAGCTCAAGGCCAGCCTGAACTGTGTAGAGAGACCCTGTCTCAAAAAGACAAAAAAAAAAAAAAAAAGATATTTTTATTCTGAGACAGTGTTTCACTGAGCCACTACACTGCCCAGGGTGGGCTGGAGCTTGTGACCCTCCTGCCTCAGCGTCCCAGAGTGCTGGGGTTACAGGTATGCTACCATGCCCAGTTCACAGGTGCCCTTCACCGGGTCCCTGAAGCCACCGTCCCCCTTGGTGCTGTCCACCTTCCTGGAGAGAAGCTGGCTGAGCACAGTGGCATCTCTTCGCTTAGACCCGAACCCCTCTGAGCAGCGTTTATGGAGATCTGTCTCCGGCGTCCTTGCCTGTCACTTTGCTGTCAGCAAAGGCTCACCGAGCTCTACCTGGTGTCTGCACTCAACCCTTCCGCAGGTGGGGGCTGGGCCGGGAATGCCCTGATCCCTCCAGAGCCCTGCCTTGGACCTGCCTGGCCCCCCACCAGGGCTCCGGGCTGCCGCAGGCCACACCTGCTCCCGGCATCAGCTGTGGGCGGCAAGGCCCTCTCCTCCCTTAGAGCCCAGTAATGGGCTGCAGCTGGAGGCGGCGTGTCAGGGCTGGCGATGCGGCCTCCTGGCCCCGGAAGGAGCGGACCGGGCGGCTGGGGGTCAGTGATGCTTTCTGGCCGCCTCCCATTCCGCAGCTCCCAAATCGCCCTCTTCAATGACAGTATCGGCCGCTGTTTGTCGTGGACTTAGAGCGGCCAGGGTCCCTTCAGGAGCCAGTTTTATGCCCCAGTTAAGTGCCACCAATGCCCAGTGCAGGGTCCCGATTCCCCCACGCTGTGGGCCGGGCCGGGTCCCCTCGGGAAAGACGCCTTCGCCTCCTTCCTTGTGCCTTGCTCAGGGCACTGGCCGCCCGAAGGGAAGGCACACGGGACCTCCATCCAGTAACGAAATTTATGTTTTGCACTGGGCAAAAATAAAATAGAAAACCACCTGTGTGGTTGCGTGCTCCGCAGCGTTTGGCCGTAGTCTTTCTCTGACTCTACCACGGGCCCTTCCCAGGGCAAGACCGGAGTGAGAGGGAGCCCATGCCGCTGGGCGTAAGATAAGTGGCTGCAAAACACAAGCACTGATGCCCAGGCCCCCGGTGTCCCAGGCCCTTCCTGGCCGGAGGCAGCAGGCAGCGAGGAGCAGTGTGCTGCGTGGAACCGAACCTGTATGCTGGGGAAAGGAGGTGTGGAGGGCGACAGGATCGAGCCAAAGAGGCACCCGAGAAGGCCGAGTATGTGGGGCAGAGGCCTGGCTGAGCAGGAGGCCCCGGGGCTGAGGAGGAACCTGGGCAGCCCCATTCTCAGCTCCCCAGATGGCATCTCCAAAGGGGCTGCGCCTGCAGGGGAAAGGCCAGGGAGGCTCCTGCCTCAGCCTCTCCTCTTCCGCTCTCGGCCCGCGGCGCAGCCTCTATCTCCTCGCCCTGGAAAGAGGTGCGGGGCTGCCCGGCTCTTCCTCCCGCCTTTGCTGCCCTGGGGATACTGCTGAGATTCCTCCTTCTGGGCCTTGCTGAAATGGTACCAGGAAGCACGTTTGGCCAGGCCAGCTGCCCTGGGAGCCGGACTGGTGATGGGAGCTGAGGACCCTCAGAGCAGAAGAGGGGAGGTCTGCCGCCCTTGAGGAGCCAGCAGATGAGGATGGGAAGGAGAGAAGGCGTTGCTGGGTGTCCTGGCAGATGTCACCCCGCTGCACTAGTCACCGTCACCCACGGGAGGGAGGAGGACTTAGCTGCGGACCGGACTGGAGGTTGTGTGCAGGGAGCTCTGGGCTCAAAGGCCAATTCCCTGCTGTGACTGTGACAGGCTGGGGTCCAACACCCTCCCCTCCAAACCCAAGACAAGTCGTAATCTTTCCCTGAGCTGTAATTTCCTTGCTTTCTTCCTGCCTTCCTTTCTTTCTTTCTGATTTACTGGGGATTGAGCTCTATCTTTGTTTTGGTGTCAGGAATCGAACTCAGGGCCTTGTACTTGCCGGGCAGGTGCAGTGCCGCTGAGCTACATCCCCGGCTCTCGTTCTATGCCTTTTGTGACCTTCCTGCCTCTGTCTCTAGCTGAGCTGTAATTTCTTCTTCCTTTTCTTTGCCTTTCTTTTTTTTTTTTTGGTTTTGGTTTTTCTCCGGTACCGGGAACGGAACTCATGACCTTGCGCTTGCCAAGCAGACGCTTTTGCCGCTGAGCTAAATCCCCAGCCCCTTGCATTTCTTTTTTGTAGCTGTAATTTCTTTACCTGTAAAATGAAGGGCCTAGGCTAGATGATATCTAAAGTCCTTTGCTATTCTAGAATAAGGCTACAAAACAGTGAAGATAACTTTAGGATTTTGAAGGAAAGTCCCAACAACATGGGGTGAGAAGCTGGGTGAGGCAGCAGCTTAGGGAAGGGGACTTCAGTTTCAGATAAATTGAAGGGAATCCCTCATGACCCTCTTGCCCCAGGGCTCTGTTCAGTACTGCCATAGGTTGACCTATTATTTTTATTGTTGTTGCTGTTATCATCACCATTATTATTTATTTATTTTGTAGTACTGGAAATTGAACCCAGGGTCTTCACAATGAGCCACACACCCCTTCTTTTTTTTTTTTTTACCTCCCCCCTTTTTTAAAATTTTGAGAGCTTCCTAAATTGGCCTAAGCTGGGCTTGAACTTGCAGTCTTCCTGCCTCAGCCTCCCAGAGTGCTTGGGTTTCAGACATGTGACACCACAACCAGCTAGATGGACCTGTTCCTAGTTCTTAGCATGGGGCACTTGCTGCTCCTCTCTTCCCTCACTGTGACCCGGGCACCCTGAGGCCAGGCTCGGAAGAGGAGCCGGCCTCTGCCCGGGAGAGTCCCTCCGCCTCCAGCCTGAGAGCTCCTTCACCCTCAGCACACCTTCCTCTACCTTCGCCTGTGCCTTCGCCGCTGCTGCGGCCCACACAAGGGGTGGGTGTCCCCATGTCACCGTGGAGCTCCCATCACCCCGGGAGGGGTGGGCCATGGAAGTGGAGACTACTGAGAAGTAAACTGAACTGGACCTGTTCTGTGAACCTGTGTTTGGTTCTATTTTTGTATTCTTTTGTTTTATTTGCTAGTTTGAGACAGGATCTTGTTATATAGCCCAGTTTGTCCTGGAACTCGTGATCCTCCTGCCTCAGCCTCCCGGGTGCTGGGATTATAGGCCTGAACCCCATGCCTGGCTTGTGTGTTTGGTTCTGGCAGACTTCCCCAGGAGTGGTTCAGAGGCTGCACCCTTGGGTGTGTACAAAGGCTGCCGTGGGCTTGCCTGTGAAGGAGACTTGGCTGTAGGCAATTGCCAGGCCTGCGGAGTGAGACTCCTGGGTGGACGGGCGCCCCTGGGGTTGATCTGAGAGCCAGCCCTGGCAGGGGCTGCCCTGGAGACAGAGCCGTCTCTCCAGTGAGGCGGGACAGGCCGGCTGGTGCTCAGCAGCCTGCGAAGTGAAGCAGGGGAGGCTGGCTGAGGCCAGACCGCAAGCGTTCCTGCCGGGACCAGACCCCTCGCTGGGGGCCAGGGCTGCTGGGAGCAGGGAGGGGACAGCCAGCGTCCAGCGGCTCCCTCGCAGCAGCCGGCTCTGAGCTCTGACTCCGCCCCAGCTTCTGCACCCTTTTCCTACCCTCAGCACAGTCTGTCCTGATGGATTTGACACCAATCTGGCTTTCTCTGGAATGCTGGGAGCCGCCCAGCAGAGGTCACCACGGCCTCGGCCTCCTCCCCAGCAGACGCAGCACAGCGCAGCAGGGAGCAGGGCATCACTTTTTTTTTTCTTTTGGTACCAGGAATCGAACTCAGGACCTTGCACTTGCCAGGCAGGCGCTTGTGCCACTGAGCCATCTCCCCGGCCCAAGGGCATCACTTGCCTGGTCTTTCCCGCTCACCATCTCCTCTGCTCCCTGACTCTGAAGAGCCCCCAGCCAGAACGGGCCTGTTGCCTCCGTGTGCCCTGCTCTGTGTGGGAAATTCTCCATTTCCTCTGGACGGGCCTCAGCTGTCACATGGAGCTCGGACTCGGAGAGGGGAGATGAGTGCTGTCACCTTCCTGCCTTGAGACAAAACCTGTCATTTCTCACCCTTTGTTCAGCATCTGAGAATCACTCGCGGGTCCGGGGTCAGCGTGCTGTCACTCTAGACACAGAGCAAGACAGGCTGCTCTGTGCTCTCCAAGGGCAAAGAAGTCGGCCCACAGTGGGACAGCTTTCTTCCTCCTTTGGGTGATACTGAACTCAAGGCTTGCCCACTGAGCTGCATCTCTGACCTTTATTTATTTATTTATGTCTTTTTGAGACAGGGTCTCACTGTGCAGTTCAGGCTGGCCTTGAGCTCACTTTGTAGCCCAGGCTGGTCTCGAACTCACAGCGATTCTCTTGCTACAGCCTCTTGAGTGCTGGGATTATATGCCTGTGCCACCACGCCCGGCTCAAACTATTCTTTTTTTTTTTTTTTTTTTGGTACCAGGAATTGAACTCACGACCTTGCTTGCCAGGCAGGCGCTGTGCCCCTGCTGAGCTATATCCCCGGCCCTCTGGCCTTTTTATTTCTTATGTTTTCCTGTTTTTTTGAAACAAGGTGTCAATATGTATCCCAGGGTACCCCTGAATTCACTATGTAGCCTGAGCTGGCCTCAAACTCATGGAGATCCCCCTGACTCAGCCTTCTAAGTGCTGGGGTTATAGCCATCTGCTACTATTATCAGGTAGTTTCTTTAGAAATGGCTCACCAATCAAAAATATTCCAGGTCTGTCTTGTGTCAAACACAGAATTGGACAAGACAAGCCAAAAACAGTGTTAAAAGTTTATTTGAGGACCGGGGATATAGCTGAGTGGCACAGCACCTGCCTGGCAAGAGCAAGATCCTGAGTTCCATTCCCTGTACAAAAAACAAACAAACAAACAAAAGTTTGTTTGAAAAGTGAGGGGTGAATGGGTATGGGAGAAACCCATACCCACCTTTGCTTGCAGAGTGAACTTGGGCAAAACAAGAGAAAAAGGAGGTAAAAGCAAAAATAAATACATGATTAAAAAAAGAATCACTCACAAACACATGCACACACACACACACACAAGTATACACTAAAATTAAAAGTACACGCTGCATCCGAGAAAGGCAGCGCTGGGCGAGCTTGAGAACTCACCACAGTGGTTCCGTGGCATCCTGTCTTCTCTGCCTTCCGCCTCCCGTGGGAGCCTGCAAGGAGTTCCAGATGCTGGGTCCTGAGCATTATTTGGCAGTATCCTGGGATCTTGTAATTGACAGGTCCTGCTCATTTCCCCAGCCAGCTTTGCCATATCCTATCTCTTGTATCACCACCATGCCCAACTCTTCAGCCCTTCTTGTTTTTTATTTTGAGACAACGTCTTGCTAACTTGCCCAGTTTGGGCTTGAACATCCAATACTTCTGCCTCAGCCTCCCAGAGTGTTGGAATTACAGGCATGAATCACCATGGCTAGCTTTAAATAAAGTTTTGTAGGTTTTTGTTTGTTTGTTTGTTTTTAACAGCAATACTGTCATTAACAACACTACCTTATTTACTTTTTTTTGGTGTTGGGATTCGAATTCAGCACCTTGCCTTTGCTAGGCAGGTGCTTATACTGCTGAGCTATATCCCTGGCCCTATTTCTTTATTTTTGTATATGACTACAGTTTTCACACACATATTCTTTTTTACTTTTTTTTTTTTAATACAAGAGACTGAACCCAAGGCCTTTGGACTGAACTATGTCTTCAGCCCCTTTTATTTTTATTTTGATTGTGTTTGTGTGTTTGGTACTGGAGATTGAATACAGGGTTTTCACATTAAACTATATTCCCAGCTCTTTTACATTTTTTATTTTGAGGCAGTACTCCCTAAACTGCCCAGACTGGGCTCCAATTTGAGATGTTTCTACCTCAATCTCACAGAATACTAGGATTACAGGCCTTCACCACTTCACTCAGCTCCTAAGCTATCCTTTTTCATTTTGATTTTTGTTTTGTTTTGTTTTGTTTTGTTTTTCTTTTTTTTTTTTTTGGTCTTTTTGAGACAGGGTCCCAAAAACACTATGCAGTTCAGGCTGGCCTTGAGCTCACTTTGTAGCCCAGGCTGGTCTTGAACTCTCAACGATCCTCATGCCTCAGCCTCCCAAGTGCTGGGATTACAGGTGTGCACAACCACACCCAGCTTTTCATTTTGATTTTTGTGATAACTTATTGTATGGCTTCAATGTCCTCATGTGTTTGAGGTGGGGCTTTTCAGAAGTGCTTAGATCTAGGGTGTGTGAATGTGGATTAAGGTTATGATAACTATATTAGTCCACTGGTTGGTTAGCACTGTTCTCGGTGTGGGGAATGGGAAGGACCACCCTACATGTGGGTGGCACCAACATATAAACTTGTAACCAGGATGGAATAAAAGGGAAAGGGAGGCTTGCTGCTGCTGCTTGCTACTTCCTGGCCTGCCATGAACTGTTTCTTCCCTGCAATCCCCCTCTGCCATGCTTCCCTGCCTTGGAGCCAGACAACTATGAAGTAAACCTCTACAAACTGTGAGCTAAAATAAACCCTTCCTCCTTTAACTTGTGGGTGTTGGCTATTGTGTCTCAGCAACAAGAAAAGTAACTAAGATGCCTGGAAGCTGGGTCCTGCTATCAGTGTAACTATATGGATGAAAATGCTTAGCTCACCTTGCCCAAGGTCATGCAGCTCCTACATGGTAAAGCTGGGACCCACTGTCTTATTCTCCCGTACTTCATCTGTCTCCTCTGGCCCAGCCCCAAACCCGACCATCTTGTACCTGCAACAGCAAAAACTGGCCTGGGC
The DNA here is from genome assembly GCF_000276665.1 of Chinchilla lanigera. Lineage (NCBI taxonomy): Eukaryota > Metazoa > Chordata > Mammalia > Rodentia > Chinchillidae > Chinchilla > Chinchilla lanigera. Next base: position 275,425 of record NW_004955413.1, on the reverse strand, counting down.
TCCCTGCTTGGCCGCCATGAGGGCACATGGCTGCTCTGAGCTCGAAAGGATAGAGTGGAGAGGTGGCTGGTGTCAGAGCAGGATCTTGGTCAAATGCTCCTCTCCCACAGGGATAGGTGCCATTTTATCAAGTCTGTGAAATGCTGTTGAGACTGCACCACAAACTGTCATCAGTGACACCCTCCTGTCAGCAGCAAGTGTCCCCACGCACCCTGGAGGCCAACACAGAGCTCTGGTCTGTGGCCATGTTTCCCAGCACTTATGTGCAAACTGCTCAGGATAGTTTAGCTCACTAATCTACACAGATACTTCATAAACCTAGTTGCTGCCAAGGTAGAGTCCAACCAACACCTCAACTCCATACACACCTGCTGAACACTTCCCGTTCTAGACCCGACAGACAGGCAGGCAGCTCATGATGGTGCAGAGGCCGAGCCTGGGCCTGCTGAGAGGCCCTGCCGTGTCAGACTGTGGAAACCTAATCGAGGATTCTGCCTTTGGGAATCTCTGACCACTTTTAACTTTTAAAGTCTACAGAAGCCAGGTGTGGTGGTGCATGCCTGTAATCCCAGCACTGGGGAGGCTGAGGCAGGAGAATCGTTGCGAGGTGGAGATCAGTCTGGGCTACAAAGTGAGCTCAAGGCCAGCCTGAACTTCATAGCGAGACCGTGTCTCAAAAAAGCCAAAAAAAAAAAAAAAAAAAAAAAAAAAACCAAAAAAACTAAAGTCTACAGAGCAGGGCTTTGGTGTCTAGACTGTCCCTTCCTTACCTGATCTGACAGGTCATGTCCTATCCCCTTGTCACTCTACCAGCATCCGAGAGCCAGCTCAGCCAGGAGGGTGAGACTACAACCAGACAGTGCCGGAATGCAGCCAGAGCACAAGCTTTTATTAAATGCCTACTATGCGCCAGGGGCTGATCAGACCTCTGGATACCTGTGGGGGGGGGGGAACAGTGGGGAATAAAGAAAGACAAAAGACAATATTCAAGGCACAGGGGATGGGGAGGAACCTGGCTCTGGTGGACTGGCTCAACAATCTCTGAGGTGGACCCACTTTTACTAGCAAGTGAGGAGCACAGGGGCAGGGGCAGGGTACTCTTCACAGAAGGGCAACTTCAGTAGATGGGGACAAGCCCTTCTCCGTGCCTGGGTGCCCGCGTTCTTCATGCTGTCCTCAGCAGGTGTCGCCTTGCGCACGCTGGGGTTCTGAGCTTTCTCTGCACAGCCAGGCAGCACATGGCCTTTCACGTACTCCTCTGCTCCTAACGCAGGCCGCACAGGCCTCGGAGTGGGACCCCAGTCGCCTAGCCTGGGCCCCAACAACTACATGTGCCAGGTAATGTAGAAGACACAAGGTAAACATGGGCTTGGCATGGTGGCACATGACTGTGATCCCAGTACTTGGGAGGCTGAGGCAGGAGGATTGCCTGGAGTTCATGGCCAGCTTAGACTACAGAGTGAGTTTAAGACCAGGTCAAACTAGTGAGACCTGAAGGCGGGTGTGGTGGTACACTCCTGTGGTCTCAGCACTCAGGAGGCTGAGGCAGGAGGATTGCTATGAGTTCAAGGCCATCCTGGGCTACACAGTGAGACCCTGTCTCAAAAAAAAAAAGGAACCATCAGCTTTGATGAAGTAGCAGCAGCTCAAGAAAGCACAAAGCCTCTCTCCCTTCACACATTATAGTGTGAATGGCTCACTATATAATAAAAATAAAATAAAATATCAGGTAAACATGGCAGGGGGGTAGGGCAGAGCCTGGGGGAGACCAGGAGCAACAGGCTGCTCCTCTGAGAGCGCGGGGAGAGGAGTGAGCTCCTGGCCGAGTCAAAGCCAGGTCAGAACTGCAAGGGGGGTGCTGGGGATTTAGTTCAGTGGCACAGCGCCTGCCCGGCCAGCGCAAGGTTGTGAGTTCAATTCTTAGTACTGGAAAAAACAACAACAACAACAACAAAAAGAACTGCAAGGGGAATGCAGAAAAGCAGGGGCCAGTGTGACGGGAGGTAAGGTCCCAGCTGCAGATCAGCCCCGCATGCATGGGGCAATGAAGTCTCTTCTGGAACAAAAGAGAACACGAATGATCCCCAGAGGCAGGGAGGCAAACAGCAGGCGTTTGGGGGGTGGTTGCTGTGGCCGCACAACACACTGGACAGTTTCACGTTAGTGTCTGGGCCGTGTGCGCGTCAGCAGCAACGTCCACACCACCATGATGTAGTGACAACGTCTTGTGTCAGGCCTTGGTTCAACTTTTTCTTTCTGCAGTACTGGGGGTCAAACCCGAGTGCTCTGCCACTGAGCTACATCCTCAGCCCTTCTTTTATTTTTCATTTTGAGACAGGGACTGGCTAAGTTTCCCTGCCTTACCCTCCTGCCTCAGCCTCCCTAGTTAGTTTATCACCATGCCTGGCAACAGGGTGTTATTTAAGTAGAAACAGACAGAACTTCCTGACTGCACTGCCAGAAAGAAATTATCAAGTAATCTCAGCTAAATTTCTAAAAGGATCCACTTGCAGCACACAGCACACATATAACAGTGCCCAGTAATGTGCCAGGCACCCATCCTGCTGTTACCTACGTTAATATGATTTCGGTGCTGGGGACTGAACCCTGGGGCCTGGTGCATGCTAATCACACTCTCCACCTCTGAGCTATACCTCTAGGCAGCTGTATTATTATTATCATCATTACTATTATCATTAAATCATGTTGAGCTCAAAGTCAGATCAGTGCCCTACCTGTCCCCTCTCTTTGTTGTTTATCTGTTCCATCTTTAGAGATATGATGGGGTAAATATCTACTTCTTACATACACTTTTTTTTTTTGGTCTTTTTGAGACAGGGTCTGACTATGCAGTTCAGGCTGGCCTTGAGCTCACTTTGTAGCCCAGGCTGGTCTCAAACTTGCAAGGATCCTTCTGCCTCAGCCTCCTGAGTGCTGGGATTACTGCCATCACACCTGACCTGGCCACATAATTATTAAAGAAAGAGCATTTTACTCCTTGAATCAGGGTCTAGACACTTAATCCAGTACTTGGCAAGCTGTGGAGGCACAGGACATTTTTTTAAGGAGCGTTTTAGACCACTAGCCAGGGAGGTGACAGCTGTGGTGCTACTCAGGAGCTCTTTGGCCGGAAGCCGTGGCTAAATGGACTATTTCTGACCCTCGTTCTCAGCAGTGACGAATGTCACAGGCAGAGCCCTTCCCTCCAGCCTCTCTCCCTCTCCTGTCAGGGTTCTGTTCCACACCGCAGCCCGGCAGAGCTGGGTGCTGGGGGCTGACGGGCAGCACCGAAAGCTGCCAGCCCCGAACACTTCTGGGCCGGTGGCTCACAGCACGCACTGTAAGAGGCCCAAAGGAGGCTTCTTCCTGGTACCTGCCATGGCTGAGGCTGTGTGAGCTGGGAGCCCCAGCAACCCCACCCTGGAAGTGGCGTGAACCCCTAGCTCTTTAGGACCTGGTGACGGGTTGAGGAGATTTAAGAAAAGGCGCTGACCACTGACCGGGTGACTCCGACCTACGGACTAGGTTTCTGATTTGCTTTGTGTTTTCAAGGGTTGTTTTTTTTTTTGACTCATCAATACTTTTGTTTCTTTGGCGGTGGGCACTGCTGGGGGCAGAACCCACACGCTCAGCAAGCGCTACATCCCAGCCCCAGGCTGTCAGTATTTTTAAACCCAAGTATTTAATAATTTCTCTTGAGAAATAAAAACACAAAGCCTCTCAGCTGAATGCAAAGTGGAGGGAGCTGGTGGGCACAGGGCCTGCCCGGGGCCTCCTCCGCCTGCTCCATGACAGCGACTCCCCTGTTTCTTTATCTGTAACGCTGCAAACACAAATACAAAGTATGAAAAATATTGAGGATACCAAGTAGCATAAGTAGTTCTTGTGAAAGAATTTAGGATTTAACTAATAAAACAATAGGCAAATGAACTTTCAAATAATGATACAGTTGTAACTTTTCTTCCATACCTGCAATGGAACCCAGCGCTTTTGCGTGAGCTACATCCTTAGCCCTTTCTATATTTTTCATTTTGACATAGCCTTGTTAAGCCTATAAATTGCTCGGGCTGGCTCTGAATTTGTAGTTCTCCTGCCTCGGTCTCCCAGAGTGCTGGAATTATAATGTGAGCCACCACGCCCACTCTTGTTTATTTTTAACAGGGAATGTTTCACCAACTTGCAAGTCATTCTTGGGCAGGACCCATACCAGTCTTCTCAGCATTGTTCTAATCTTAATATGTGTGCTGCCAAAGTGAGCACCAACTCTTGCATTTTAAAAGTTTATTGACAGACGCGGAGGTACACATCTGCAATCCTAGCATTCAGGAGGCTGAGGCAGGAGGATCGCTGGGAGTTTGAGGCCAGTCTGCGCTACATAATGAGTTCAAGGTCAGCTTGAACTACAGAGTGAGACCCTGCCTCAACAACCGCGCCCCCCCCCAAAAAAAACCCCAACAAAAAGCCTGTTTCATTTCTCCCCAACCCTGCATGAGCAGTCCTCCAGACATAAACCGAGAGATGTCCATCTCCAAGCCTACTGTGCAGAGTGAGCTCCATTGTGCAGACCAGAGCGCGGCGCAGAGGCTGCACTACTCGTGGACCACAGAGCAGCGGGCGAGGGGTTGACTCGCACTGACCGCTCTGACCACGAATCAGCGTGCATTCCTTTCGCTATACCCCAAGTGTAAAACTTTGTAGATGAACAAACCCGGGCTCACAGAGGTCCCTAGCAATCAGAACCACATGGAGGTGTTGGCACATGCCGGTCATTCCTGCACTCCTGGAGGCTGAGGCAGGAGGATGGCCAAGTTCGAGCGCCGACTGATTTTTTTTTTTTTTTTTTTTTTTTGTCTTTTTGAGATAGGGTCTCGCTATGCAGTTCAGGCTGGCCTTGAGCTCACTTTGTAGCCCAGGCTAGTCTCGAACTCGCAACGATCCTCCTGCCTCAGCCTCCCGGGTGCTGGGATTACAGGCATGCTCCACCACGCCCGGCGATTAAGCAATTTATTTATTTATTTATTTTTGTTTTTTCTCCAGTACCGGGAATTGAACTAACAACCTTGCGCTTGCCAGGCAGACGCTGTGCCGCTGAGCTAAATCCCCAGCCCCCGACTAAGCAATGTAGACATCGTCTCAATATATACATAGATACATGCATAAAAAAAGGCTGGAGATGCAGCTCAGTGCAGAGGTCTTGGGTTCAATCCCCAGTGCTGTACCGAAGGAAATAAAAACAGAACAACAAACTACATGGTTCCCTGCCGCCCCAGGGAGGAAGAGATGACCAGGAGGAGGGGGCATTGGCTACGCATCTGCGGTGGCTCCGCGCCGTCCGCGCCGGGCACCGAGTGAGCTGGGGCCGCCTCGGGTTCTCCCGCTCGGGCCGGCGGGGGCGCCCGCAGCTCGGTGGGTGGCCGGGC
>NW_004955413.1:268076-269325 GCF_000276665.1 Chinchilla lanigera | reverse complement strand
CGCGCTCCGACCGGCCCCCGGGACGCCTTCGCAGCCCAGGACCCCCGCTCCGGCCGCTCGGCCCAGCAGTGCGCGGCCCCGGGGCGGGCTGGCCGGGTCACCTCTGCACAGGTCCCTCTCCGGGGGGAGCCGTGGCCAGGACGAGCCCAGGTTTGTCCTGACCAGGGTCCAGCCTGGCACCAGGGTGACCACTTGTGACCTGTACTCTCCTCATCCTGGGCAGCAGCAGAGAGCCCAGATGCGGGACAGGGAGGGGGGTGAAAGGCACAGACATGTGTCGTTTCCGCGGAGGAGGGGCACCGGCCCCTGCCCAGCTGTGCACGGGAGGGTGGGGTGGGACTTTTCCAGAGAGGGAGCCAGGCCTGGCCCGGGCCCCAGGAGCTCACGTCACCCCCACCCCTCACTTCTCCAGGGAGATGCCAAAGCCAAAGCCAGCTCAGGACAGGATTATGTGTACCGGGTGGACCACGGGAAGGGGCCACGAGGGGCAAGGGTCGTGGGGCCTGGGGTGCAGCGCATGGCAGAGGCAGGGAGTGGAGGAGCGGAGGACCAGAGAAGGGGCAGGCAGGGCCCATCGCCCGCCTGCCTTCCTCCAGCCTCCAGTAACAGGCCGAGGGCTGAGGGCCGAGGCCTGCGCTGGGAAGTGGGTCCTTCTCCAGGTCCCCACGCCTCCTCCCGTCAGGACAGAGCGGCTGACCTCGGCTGCCCAGGCAGGGGAAGGAGAGGCCACCCCACCCCGAGCAGCTGAGGTGGCTTCACACTGCCACCACACTCAGCCACTTTCATTCCTCCCTCAAATTCCCGGGTCCTGGGGTCTCAGGGAGAGGAGTGGGCTGGGTGTTGCCACCCCAAGTACATTCCTGGCCTTCCCTCTGTCATTCCCCCACCCTTGAGCTGGTCCAGCAGCTCCTTGGATTCCTCTCCTGGTGCCTTTCTGGTCCAACAGAAACAGTTTTTTTTGTTTTTTGTTTTTTTTTTTTTCCCTCTGGAAAGCAGAACTAAGGCGGGATGGTGGTGGTGGGAATGGCCCATAGCGAGGCAGAGGGGGCTGGAGGACATGGAGTTGGAGAACCCAGCACCTGGGCCAGGAGAGGCTCTGATGGCCCTCAAGGCTGATTTCCCGGCATTCCCGGAGGAGCCCGGGACTGGGGAGTTAGGGCAGCTTTGGCTGCCTCTCTTGTTCCCTGGTTTACCCGGCTGTGATAGCTGTGTAGCAACAGAAAAAAGAAATCTTTTTTTTTTTTTTTTT
>NW_004955413.1:257914-267976 GCF_000276665.1 Chinchilla lanigera | reverse complement strand
GCTTGCCAGGCAGGAGCTGTGCCGCTGAGCTAAGTCCCCAGCCCCTACCATCTCAGTTTTTTGCTTTGTTTTTCTAAGAGCAATGTAGTTTCTTTTTTTTTTTTTTTTGGTCTTTTTGAGACAGGGTCTCACTATGCAGTTCAGGCTGGCCTTGAGCTCACTTTGTAGCCCAGGCTGGTCTCAAACTTACAATAATCCTCCTCCTCAGCCTCCGGAGTGCTGGGACTACAGACAAAAACAAATTTTAAAAAAGAAGAAAAATAGCGGGGCGTGGTGGTGCATGCTTATAATCCCAGCACTGAGGCTGAGGCAGGAGGATCCTTGTGAGTTCGAGACCAGCCTGGGCTACAAAGTGAGCTCAAGGCCAGCCTGAACTGCATAGCAAGACCCTGTCTCAAAAAGACCAAAAAAAGAGAGAGAGAAAGATAAAGAAAAATAGTGTGTTGGTACATCCCTGTAGTCTCAGCACTTGGGAGGCTGAGGCAGGAAGATGGTAAGTTCAAGGCCAGACTGGGCTACATAGTGAGATGCTGTCTCAAATACAAATAAATAAAAAGAAAAATAGCTGGGCATGATGGCACATACCTGTAAGTCCAGCTCCTTTGGAGACTAAGGCAAGAAGATCACAAGTTCAAAGCCAGCCTAAGCAAGTTAGTGAGACCCTGTGTAAAAATAAAAAAGGAGTTGCTTGGTGTTAGAACACTTGCCTAGCATGCATGAGGCCCTGAGTTCAATCCCCACCACCACAAAAAAAAGAAATGAAAATTAGGCACACATGAAGTAGGTCCTAAGCCTGACATGATGATACAGGCCTGTAGTTCCATAACTCTGGGAGGTTGAGGCAGGAGGATCACAAGTTTGAGCAAGATCCTGCCTCAAAAAAATAAAAAGTCTGGAGATATAGTAGCTCAGTGCAAAGGCCCTGGATTCTTTTCTCTTTTTCTTTTCTAGACAGGGTCTTGCTATGCAGTTCAGGCTGGCTTTGAACTCAACTGTGTACCCCAGGCTGGCCTCAAACTCCCAGTGATCCTCCTGCCTCGGCCTCCTGAGTGCTGGGATTATAGGCATCAGAGAAAGAAAGAAAGGGAGAAAGGAAAGGAAGGAGAGGAAAAGCAAGGGAAGGGATGAAGGAAGCAAAGGAGGAAGAGGGGAAGAGGGAAGGATGGAGGAGAAAGAAAGTGGCTCCCATTTAGCCAGTGCCAGATAGCTGCTGGCACTCAAGGGAGGTTGAATCACCTGCTTTTTCTCCATAAATGAACCCACTTAGCTTATTCCTTAGCCAGAAAGTATGAGAGGCAGGCTGAGATGTGCCCGACTCTTCCTTCTGTCAGGGGCTTAGCTTGGGAGAGACGAAAAGGCTGGTGGCAGGTAGCAAATAGATGGTTGGGAAAGGTTTTGTTTCTAGGGCTTCCGGTTGGGCCTCCGGTATCTTGCCCATCCTCACCTGAGTCTCCCTCCTTGAGGGTGGGAGGGGGGCAGGAGTGGGAGTCAGATGGAAACCCTAAGAATGGCCTAAGCTGGCAAGCACAGCCCAGCTCAGGATAGAGGGAGGGGCTGAGTCCCTACAGCACCAAGGGGAGGGGACTGACTTGGGATCCTGGAAGCTGAGGTCAGACCCCCACCCTGCAGTGTTCCTCTGCTCCCAGCTGAGGCTCCTAACGGGCTGGGCTGTGCTTCCCCACCCTCTGCCCACACTTTCTGAGGAGCCTCCCCTGCCACCCAGCCAGCCCCCAGTTTTTTCCTGAGAGGTGACCCCTAGCCTTCTGCCCCTGCAGCGTACACCCCTCATGCCCAGATGCCTGAGTAGCTTCCTCCAGGCCCAGCGATGGAGAAGCAGGCGGGCAGGTGAGGGGCTGCCCGGTGGCCCGGTCCCTGAAAGTCTCGGGGAGGATGACTGGGAGGGACCCTGGCAAGGGACGAGGCCCTTCTGCCTGCAGGGAAGCCAGGATGTGGGGAGCCTGGGAGTGTGGGTCATACCTCCAGTGCAGTCTCACGACCCCTCCTTTGACTTGCAGGCCCTGGCTGTGCGTGATGCTGCTTCTGTCTCTCCCGCAGCTCTGCCTGGACCAGGAGGTGAGCCTGGGCAGTGAGCCGCTGCTGCCCCCGCCTGGGTCCCCTCAGCTTCCCGTCCCCTCCCCCAGCTCTTGAGTCAGGGCTCCTTGTCCCAGAGCCTCAGCCAGGGCTCCGTTGCCTGCCCCTCCCTGCCAGCCCCCAGCTCCTCGACAGATCACGGAAACTGCTGAGTTGAGTCCTGGGTGTGACTCGGCCAGAGCCCTGGGCAAGGTGGCCACTCAGCACCATCCCCTCCCATCGCCCTGTCTCTGTCTTACCTCTTTTCTATGTAGGTCTTGTCTGGACACCCTCTTCAGACACCCTCAGAGGAGGGCCGGGTCCCTGAGGGTGTCTGGGGCCCTTGGGACCAGTGGACCACTTGCTCCCAGCCCTGCGGGGTGGGGGTGCAGCGCAGAAGCCGGATGTGTCACCTCCCCGCAGGCCTGGTCTTGCCTCCCGGGCCCCCACGACACCCAGAAGCCCTGCACCCCCAGGGTCTGGGCCCCAGACCTCAGACTCCGGGAGAAACCTGGCCGCTCCACAGGTCACAGCCTCGGGGAAGGGGCGGCCCACTTCGAGGTCCTGCTTCCCAGGTGGGACGAGAGGAGCCCCAGGAGGCCTGGAGGTGAGGTTCAGGGGAAGGGGCAGGGCTTGGTGGAGGAAGGGGGAACAGGACACGAGAACACGGTGGCTTCAGAGGCCTATCTTCCGTGCCAGGAGAAAGGGCAGGGATGGGCAGAGCTGTGACCTCATTCTTGTCTGCAACACCTTCGCAGGTCCTGGGTTCGAGACCCCATCAAGCCCGGCATGTTTGGTTACGGGAGGGTGCCCTTCGCCTTGCCACTGCACCGGAGCCGCAGACATCCCAGGGTCTCAGCCAGGCCCAAGCCCTCCGTGGCCTCTGCTGCAGTGGACAGTCCCCTTCCCTCCTCTGCACAGCACAGCCCCCAAACTCAGTTCCTGTCCTTAGGACCCGCTGCTCCCACCCCACCCCCTGCAGCAGAACCTGCCAGGCCCCAAACTGCTGAGACAGAGGTGCCCCCCAGAACCAGCCCTGACCCCACACAGCCCTACCCTGGAGTCCAGGCTTCTGGGGGTGCGGGGCCTGCCTCTCGCACCTCCACCTCTGGAGAAAGCGCCTCCTTCCTTGCATCCCCTCAGCCGAGAATGCCTCCCTCCCACCGCCTGGCCAGCCCCCAGGTAGCAGGCAGACGCCCGGATCCTTCACCTTACATCCCTCGGGGCCAAGGCCAGCAGAGCCGGGGACACTGGCGGCCTAGGGGGAGTCCTCACGGGTCCCTCTCCGGGCCTGCCCGTCACCACCCACAGGGGTGGCTGCCCCTGCTGAGGGCTGGGCCCCACCCCACCTCCTTCTGGGGCCTCTTCGCTCCCAGTGACCCTGTCCCAAGATGTTCCGGGGAGAGCGAGCAGCTTCGAGCCTGCAGCCAGGCGGTGAGTTCTGTGCTGGGCACCCTCTCCCAGCTCAGACTTCTCTCGGGTCCTCAGCATGTCTCTCCGCAGCCCAGGGCCCGACCTCCCCCCACTCCCCAAATCCAGCCCCCTCCCCACCCTGGCTTCCTCCCCAGCTCCCACGGCTTTGTTTCCCCCACCCAGCCCTGCCCCCCGGAGCAGCCAGATCCCCGGGCCCTGCAGTGTGCAGCCTTTGACTCCCAGGAGTTCATGGGTCAGCGGTACCAGTGGGAGCCCTTCATGGAAGGTGAGCTTTGCCCACGCATGCGATGGGAGAGCTGGGGACAGGGAAGCACCTGCTCACCCTCAGACGGGGAGGCTTTCCAGCCCTTCGCATGTGTAGGCCCTTCTCTTTCTCCTGTGTCACCCTGTCTTACTAAGTTACTGGGTGACTTAGTGCAGGCTGGGAAGGGAAGGGCTCCTGGACAGGCCTTCAGCTGTCAGGCCCGATAGATGGCACCACAGGGGTCAGGCTTGGAGAGGGAGGGGTCCAGAGGCGTCGTTGGGCTGCCTTCCTCTGGAAAGACCTCCATCCTGGGAGGTAGTATGTTTATGAGATCCTGTCCAGCGTGCATAGCAGGGCAGGCTGTGCCATGGATCTGGGGTAGTGCAGTATCCTATCAGTTGTTCCCAAATAACCATCCACTTGATTTTAGTCAGCTTGACACTAAAACAAACCCTCATGAGTTCTGTGCCCACACAATTGTAGGTGTCAGAAGCCCCCCTGATGGCTGGGCATAGTGGTCCCATCTGCTTGGAGCCTGAGGCAGGAGGGTCACTTGAACCCTTAACTTTGGGGTCAGCCAGAGAACTTATGGAAACCTTGTCTCAAAAAACAAAACAAGAGCCGGGTGTGGTGGCACATGCCTGTAATTCTAGCACTTGGGAGGCTGAGACAGGAGGATTGTTGTGAGTTTGAGACCAGCCTGGGCTACAAAGTGAGCTCAAGGCCAGCTCAAGGCGAGACCCTGTCTCAAAAAGACCAAAAAAAAAAAAAAAAAAAAAAAACAATTGCCTGGCATGGTGGTACATGCTTGCAATCCTAGTAATTTGGGAGGTAGAGGAAGGAGGATTGCAAGTTTGAACCCAACCTGGCAACTTTGTGAGCCCGTCTCCAAAAACCAAAAAGGAAGCAAATAAATAAATTAAAAGTCTATGTAAAAGCCAGGCATGGTAGTGCACGCCTTTAAACCCCAGCACTTGGGAACTTGGGAAGCTGAGCCAGGAAGGTCATTGTAAGCTTGAGGCCAGCCTGGGCTACAAACTGAACTCAAGGCCAGCCTGAATTACATAGCGAGACCCAGTCTCAAAAAAACCAAAGAAAAAGGGGAGGGGGCCGAGAAATGTGGCTCGGTGCACTGACCCGGGATTCAGTCCCCAGTACTGCAAAACAGAACCAAACCTTGACACTCTGTGGCCTCTTGTTCTGACCAACTTTGCAGCGTATGGAATCCTCCTGTTCCCTTCACCCATGGCAACTCAGCAACTTCCGGTTGACCCATAGACAATCAGAGCAAAGCTGGACAGGCTGGGGGGTGGCGCTTTCCCAGTTAGCTTCCCACCGGCTCACTGCTTTCTCCCTGGTCTCCTAGTTCAGGGCTCCCAACGCTGTGAACTGAACTGTCGTCCTCGTGGCTTCCGCTTCTATGTCCGTCACACTGAAAAGGTCCAGGATGGGACTCCGTGTCAACCTGGAACTCTAGACATCTGTGTAGCTGGACGCTGCCTGGTGAGGGAGGGCAGATGCGTGTGTACGTACACACACACATACACACACACACACACACACACACAGTGGTGAGTTTCACTCATCACAACCACCACCAGACAGATTGCCAAAGAGAAAGCCTCGTCTGCGGAGCTCCGCTGGGCAGAGCCACAGGAGAGCTGCAGGAAGAGTCTGCCAGGCACACCCCTGCTTCCCAGGCCCTGAGCCTGGCAGGGATGGTGGGGCCCGTGGAGAAACACGCACTCCACTTATAGCACAGGGAGCAAGGTCACAAATGCAGGGTCCTGAGTGCACGAGGGATGTGGATACCTGGCATTCGTGTGGCCCCGGTCTCATCTCACTCTTCCCAGAGCCCCGGCTGTGATGGGATCCTTGGCTCTGGCAGGCGTCCAGATGGCTGTGGCGTTTGTGGGGGTGACGATTCTACCTGTCGCCTCATTTCGGGGAACCTCACTGACCGGGGCAGCCCTCTGGGCTACCAGAAGATCCTGCAGATTCCTGCTGGGGCCTCCCGTCTCCAGATCGCCCAGCTTCGGCCCAGCTCCAACTACCTCGGTGAGAGCCCAGGCTCCCGGCCCTGTCCCATTCCATTTCCCGTCCCCTTGTTCTGTCAGCATGGCAAACAAGCCAAATGAGGCAGTCAGGAAGCTGAGACGGCCTGGGATGTCTCGGGTGCTGTGGGGAGTGCTGGGGCGGAAGACAGTGTGACCAACCTCGAGTTTGGGATCTCTTCAGCACTTCGAGGCCCTGGGGGCCGCTCCATCATCAATGGGAACTGGGCTGTGGATCCCCCCGGGTCCTACGCGGGCAGCGGGACTGTCTTCCTGTACAACCGCCCTCCGCGGGAGGAGGGCCGAGGCGAGAGTCTGTCAGCTGCGGGCCCCACAACCCAGCCTGTGGATGTCTACGTGAGCCCGGGGCCCACGAGGCCTTTCCTTCTACAGGGAAGGCTGCGGGGGTCAGTGGGAGAGGAGGCTTCTGGTATGCTCTGTAGTCACCCCTAATGTCTATTTCTGTCTCTTCTCCCCAGATGATCTTTCAGGAGGACAGCCCAGGTGTTTCTTATCAGTATGTCATCTCGTCACCTCCTCCAGTCCTCCAGAGCCCCACTCCAGAGGCCTCTGTGCCCCAGCTTCGGCCTGGTAAGACCAATCCAGGAGGAGGGAGAGGCCGAGAGGGCCTTGGAGGCGGTAGCAAGGCACCTGATCGGTCTACTCAACTCCTGTGCAGAGATGCTGAGGGGGGAGCCCCCACGCCCCTCAGTGCCCCGCCCAGCCCGGACTCCAGGTACCCTCCAGCGTCAGGTGCGGATCCCCCAGACGCCTGCCGCAACCCACCCCAGGTCACCCCTGGGGTCTCCAGCTGGATACTGGAAGCGAGTAGGGTACTCCGAGTGCTCGGCTTCCTGTGGGAAAGGTGACACTTCATGCCTGTGTCCCTGGGACTGTAGCCTGAATCCCCAGCCTGACACCGTGGCCGCCTCCCTGACTGCTTCCTTGTCCCCTTCAGGTGTCTGGCGCCCCATTTTCCTCTGCGCTTCTCGTGAGTCAGGAGAGGAACTGGACGAACACAGCTGTGCTATGGGTGCCAGGCCCCCAGCCTCCCCTGAGCCCTGCCACGGCCCACCATGCCCTGCATAGTGAGTATGGCCCACAGGGAGGGCTAGGACACCGGCAACCCAACAGTTGCCCCTGAACCTGCTCCCCGCCCACACGCTCTTCCCTGGACTCAACTGAGCACCTCCTGGCTGCAAGGAGACAATGTTAGATAAGGCTTGACATCGCACAGACAGCAGAGAAACCCAGGCAGCCCGCACCCCAGCAAGAAACCCCAACTCCAGTGCTAAATATGCCCACTCTCCTACGGCAGGCCCCACGCCCAGTGTACCCCCACGCGGCAGCATCTCATTGCCATCTCTCCTCCTTCCTGCCCTGCCCACGCCCGCAGCTGGGAGGCTGGTGAGTGGACATCCTGCAGCCGCTCCTGTGGCCCTGGCACCCAGCACCGCCAACTGCACTGCCGGCAGGAGTTTGGGGGTGGTGGCTCCTCAGTGCCCCCAGAGCGCTGCGGGCACCTCCCCCGGCCCAACACTACCCAGCACTGTCAGATGCGCCTCTGTGGCCACTGGGAGGTGGGCTCCCCCTGGAGCAAGGTAAGTGGCTGGGGCAAGGGAGCCCCGCGGATGGGCACCAGGGAACGAGAGCAGTGGCTTTTCCACCTCTTTCTTCGTCAGCAGAAACGTTCTGCAAACGGGGTCCTGCTGTGGAACCCCTGTAAAGGATGTCAGACAAGAGACTGAACCAGAGATTGGGGGCCTGGGGCGCTGGCTCAGCCGCCTCGTCAGCCCACAAAGCCCTGTAACCACTGAGCTGGGGCAGACGCTGGGTAAAAGCCAGAGGCTGAGGCTGCCTGAGCCCAGCTCCCTGGTTCCCTCTCCTACCCTCAGTGCTCCGTGCGGTGTGGGCGAGGCCAGAGGAGCCGGCAGGTCCGCTGTGTGGGAAACAGCGGCTACGAAGTGAGTGAACAGGACTGTGCCTCAGCCGCCCCGCGGCCCCCCAGCAGAGAGGCCTGTGACATGGGGCCCTGTACCACCGCCTGGTTCCACAGTGACTGGAGCTCCAAGGTGGGCCCTATACCTCTCAGCCAAGCCCCCATCCCTGGTGACCACACCCCGCCTGCCTGTCGCAGTCTGTCCAGCTCAGCTCAGCAAACAGTGAGCAAGCACCTACTGTGTGCTTGGTCCTGGGTCTCCCATACGGGAGAAGAACTTGCATCAGGGTGCTGCCTGGCTGGTGCCCAGTGCCTTCCCCAGCTCCCAGACACAGGGCCAGGACGCCTCATCGCAAGCCCCTGCCCCGCTCCGGTCCCCAGCAGCTCCCTCCACGCAGGCGCTCGCTTCTCCACAGTGCTCAGCCCCCTGTGGGAGTGGAGTCCAGCGGCGCTCGGTGGTCTGCCTTGGGAGCGGGGAGACCCGCGGGCGGGGCGGGGAGGACGCAGGCGCCGGGGCCGGTGAGGAGAGCTGTCCGCCGGGGAGTCGCCCTCCCGACATGCGCGCCTGCAGCTCGGGGCCCTGCGAGAGGACGTGGTGCTGGTACACGGGGCCCTGGGCTGAGGTGCGCTGCGGGCCTGGGAGGGGCCGGCCGGGTGCCGGGGATTGCGCGGCGGGCTTGGGAGTGATGTCTGTTCTCCTTCCCTACACCAGTGCTCCTCAGAGTGTGGCTCTGGCACACAGCACAGAGACGTCATCTGTGTGTCCAAGCTGGGGGCTGAGTTCCATGTGACCTCTCCCAGCAACTGCTCCCACCTGCGCAGGCCTCCTGCCCTGCAGCCCTGTGAGGGGCAGGCCTGCCGGGACCAATGGTTTTCCGCGCCCTGGAGTCCGGTGAGTGCTGGCTCCCCTGCCTGCTCAGCCTGAGCTTCCAGTGCAGTGGGGGCTTCTTTCACTGGACCCCCAAGCTTCTCCAAACCCCAGGACGGGCCCAGCTGAAGTTTCACTTTGCCCCGTATCCTTTGGACTCGGGGCACAGGTGGGCCCTGTCCATCCAGGATTCCACCCGGTCCCTGGAGAGTAACGTCCCACCACTACTCTGCAGAGAGGGAGGCTTGGCCACAGGTTCCGGCGGGGTCCTGAACGCAGCAAAATCTGATCCCACCGCTGGGTCTCCCCAGTGTTCTCGCTCCTGCCAGGGTGGCACGCAGACGAGGGAGGTCCAGTGCTTGAGCGCCAACCAGACCCTCGGCACGCAGTGCCCACTGCACCTGCGACCCTCCGGGAAACGGCAGTGTAACAGCCAGCCCTGCAGCCAGCAGCCCGGTACAGACCCCCCTCCCTGCCCCCGAAGAGTGCAGTTGGGGGTCAGCGGGGTGTGGCGGAGGCGGGCAGCACACTTCCCCGCACATGGTTGTCAGTGACGGTCCCGCCGGCCTCTGTCCCCTGTCCCAGACGATCGATGCCAGGACAGCTCTCCACATTGCCCCCTGGTGGTACAGGCCCGGCTCTGCGTGTACCCCTACTACACGGCCACCTGCTGCCGCTCCTGCGCGCACATCCTGGAGCGCTCCCCGCTGGAGCCCGCCTGAAGAGGGCCCAGGGGGCCGCTCCTCCAGCTCTCTGACCGTCAGCCCGCGCCGCGCCCCTGCCTCTCCAGCCTGTCCGTTTTACCTCCAGGCGACTGGAGGCCGCGAGGCCACGGACAGTGGCCGTCGAGGTGTGGCTGGGTCCGTGCTCGTGGGGTGGCGCGCGTGCGGCGGGCCGGGTGTGTGCCCCGAGCCGGCGTCACTTTCCGGAGAAGTCACAGTCCCGGGCTGGGGAGGCGTGCGGAGGGGCGGCTCTGCTTCCCGAGGCTCTCGCGCTTTGGGGCTGGGGTGTAGCTCGGCGGTAGGCTGCTGGCAGGCAGGCACCAAACCCTGGGTTTGAACCCCGGCAGGCCCCGGCAGCCCCCCTTCCGGCCCTGAGCCCCTCAGCCTCCGCCCATCTCTGTCCCCGCCCTCCCAGTTGGCGAGGGCGAGGCTCCAACGCTGCCTGCGGCAGCGCGCGGAGAGGGGGGCTCGCGGGAGCCCGGCCCCGCCTGCACTGCCAGCTCCACGACGAAATGGCTCCCGCCCCAGAACTAATTTATTTTTTATTAAAGTTGACTGTGACAAAGGAGAATCACGCTCTTCCCCGTCCACCTGGGGCCCCGCCGTCCGGGCCAACCGGGTGCCAAGTCAGAAAGCCGGGGGGAGCGCGGCGCTCGGCAGCGCGGCCCTGCGGGGCGGGCCCCGGCCGCCAGAGGTCACCGCCTCCCCTGGAGGGCAGCGCGGCCGGTGCG
>NW_004955413.1:251858-257444 GCF_000276665.1 Chinchilla lanigera | reverse complement strand
CCGGCATCCCTGAGCCGCCGCCTGGCGGGAAGCTCCCTGCTCTTCGCCGCCGCCACCTCAGCGCGCTCTGGGACGCAGCTTGGCGCGGGCTGCAGCGGACGGGCGGGAAGGACGGCGGCGTTGGGGAGGACAGCGGCGAAGACCGCGCAGAGGGAACGGAGGGGAAAGATAACGACATGACCGCAGCCCAGGGCGGGGTGAGGAAGGGGCACAGGGCAGGAGCCTCCAAGCCGCCCAGCCCGAGAGGCGGCGTCGGGGCCGCCCGGGCCTCCGGGGGACCTGTCGCAGTCGGAGGCGGCCCGAGCGAGCCGGCGGGGTGGCCGTGGGAGGCGCGGCCGGCTGCAGCAGCTGTCCGCAGGCCGTCCCCGGCCGCGCGGGAAGTCGGCGGCCCAGCCCGGCCCGCCCTCTCCCGGCTGTTGCTGGGCAGGCTTGCAGTGCCGCCTGCGTCTGAGAGCCAATCACAGGGGAGAGCGTGCAGCCGCAGCCCTGAGGGTCCCAGCCTCAGCGCCCCCTCTCTGGGAGCGCCTGCCCCTTCACAGCCTCTGCCTGCTGGGTGGGCTCCCAACTACAGCTTTGCCCTCTTTCTTCCCCACACTTAACGGCTGGGGTTCCGCGCACCCCTAAAGACACCTTCCCTGTCCCCGAGGTCAGTACGGGGTCAGCGTGGAAGTTCCCAGCGAGGGGAAGCTGACCCCCAGCAACCCCTCTTCCTGGCCCCTCCGGGGGTGCAGGGTGGCCAGACACCTTTGCTGACCTCCGAAACTCTCGAAGGGCCGAGAGAGGAAGCTGCTACCAAAGGGCAGAGCGCTGAGGCGGAGGGGCCCCTGGTTTTGGTGAACTGGGGCAGAAATAGGGAAGGGCGCGGAGGAACCAGACCCCCGAAGTTGAGATGGGGGTGGGGTTGTGATGTGAACTAAGTTCCTTTTTCCCCTTCAGTACTGGAGATTGAACCGAGAGCCTTTAGCCTGAGCTAAATTCCCAGCCCTTTAAAAAAGTTTTAATTTTGAGGCAAGTTCTCGGTAAATCACTAAATTGCCAGTCTGGCCTTGAGCTTATGACCCTTCTGCCTCAGCCTCCCTGAATGCTGAGATTATAAGCTCGCGCCACCACGCCCAGCTACCAGGAACCAGCTGGACCTGCACCAGGAAGCTCGTGCCGAGGACGCCGCCTTCCTCAGTGCTGGCTGTGAGGCCTCAGGTCCAGCTGGGGTGGGGGTGGCTGGGGTGTGGTTCATGGTTCTCTGGTGTAGAGTGTGCTGAGGATACACAGGGCCTGGGCTGTGGTCCCCAGCTGCAAAAAAAGAAAAAGTACTGCTGTGTCAGGACTCTTCCTCTGCTCCCAGCCTCTTGGGGTGAAGACCCACCCGCCTGGCTGAAGTGCAGCCTCCTGACTGCGTTCAGTGCCCGCGGCCTCCCCGTAAGCTGCGGGGCTGTGAGAGTAACATTCCCGCCCATCCACTCACCCACGTCCAACCTCTGCGGCGGGGAGACGGCAGCAGGGCACCGGAGCGGGGCTATGGCCAGGGCTGTGTCGCTGCCTTCAGCCCTCCTCACTCAGGAACCTGGAGGAGACCCAGGTAGACATCAAAAGCGGTGGGGAGAGAGAAATGTAGGGGTTGAGTCCTTCTCTCTGCCACATTCTCTCCAACCAGATCTTTCATTTCTTGGTCTTCCCTTATCCCTAGTTTTATAATTAGAGACTTTTTGTTTTGTTTTGAGGCCAGGTTGGCTGGCCTTGAGCTCACAGGAATCCTCCTGCCTCAGCCTCCCTCCCAAGAGCTTACATGCCTGACTGAGACTTCATTTTAACAACTCCCCTCCCCAAGTCAACTGAGTGAGGGGCATTTTGCTACTGAAGGTTATTGTTCGGACGCTGTTACTCTCCCTCCCCAACACCCCTAAATTCAAGACTCAGTGCTGGGAAGCAGCAGGGTGGGGCAGTTAGTGTAGAGGGGTTTATTTGTTACAGGCAGGTAAGAGGTGAGAGAGACTCCCTCTTTGAACAGGAAGTAGAAAGTCTCAGGAAAGTACCTAAAAGTCTAAGTCTGTCAACAAGAGAGAAGGCAGGCCTGGTGGCACACCCCTGGAGTCTCAGCACCTGGGAGGTTGTGGTGGCGGTGGTGGCAGCGTCTTGAGTTCAACGCCTGGACTGCACAGCATCACAGTGGCACAGCCTCCCAGCAGTCTCGAGGCTGTAGCAGGAGGATTACAACTTTGAGTCTAGCCTGGGCAATTTAGCAAGAGTGTCTCAAAAACAGAAAGGGCGGGGATACAGCTCAGTGTGAAAGGCCGGGGGTTAGTCCTCAGTACCAGGGAAAACACAAACTCAAGAGTGAGAAACTGGGCTAACCTCAGCAAAGCTAGCACCCACCCCGGCCCCCCAGTAGTGGGGATTGCACTGAGCAGCATCCCCAGGCCTTTTTAATTTTTTAAGACAGGGTCTCTATAGGTTTCCCAAGCTAGACTCAAACTTGAGATCCTCCTGCCTCAGTCTCCCAGAGTGCTGGGATAACAGGTGTGTGCCCCACGTGGCTGGTTTGGGGCTCCTTGACATGGGAGATGGGGAAAATCTTGAAAGGAGGGTGTTTCAGGGCTGAGGTTGGAAGGCGGGTAGGAGTGGATAGAAAAATGTCCCAGGCTGGTTCAAATCACGGGACACGGCTGTCTGCTCCCCGGAAACATTGGCCACACCAGTGGATGGGGACATGCGGGGAAGCAGAAATGAGACAGAGTTCTCTGCACACAGAACACGGCTGGAACAACCTGGGGGAGGCCGAGGAGGAAGGCTGCAGGCGGGGGCTGCGTGCAAGACTCTTCTGAGCCTTGCGTGAATCTCCTAGAACTGTGCCACAGAGCTCTGAGGGAAGAGGAAAAGAGGACTGGATGAGGGAGCCAGGTGCCTGAAATTCCAGCTGCTCAGGAAGAGGATTGCAAGCTCCAAGCCAGACCAGGCAATTAAGTGAGACTGAGGGTTTGAACCCAGAGAGGGGAAATCAGGGAGCAGACTAACTCCTGGGATTCCTCAGTTAAAAGTCCCTGTGTGAGGACCCACCCTCCTGTGAGGCAGCCTGTGCGGCCAGGACCCAGGCTCCATCTTTCTGCCCTATCTCTGTACCCCCCACCCCCAAGCCACTGGCTGCTGCCTCTTTTATCGCGAAACGAAGCTGCTCTTTAGCTGTGGTTTGGGGATGAGCAAGCTGTCCTCTGCAGAGCTGGTCGGTATCTGGGCTTTGCAGGCCAGACCATCTCTGGTGCAACTCCTCTCTTCCTGCTGCAGCACAAAAGTGCCACAGACTGTTGCTAAGTACACATGGCCCCGGTTGTGTTCCTGTCAAACTTTGTTCATGACACTGAAATTTAAATATCAACAGATCACAAAGTATACATGTATGAGTTTTGTTTTTTTCTTTTACGGTACTGAAGATTGAACTCAGCCAAGGGCTTTGCAGTGAGCCACATCCCCAGCCCTTTTGAAATTTTTTATTTTGAACAGGGTCTCAGTTGGTTGCCCAGGTTAGACTCAAACTTGGGATCCTCTTGCTTCAGCCTCCCAGACTACTGGGATTATAGGCATGGGCTGCCACTGAGACTTCATTAGATTTTTTTTAATTTTTTTTTTTTTTTTTTGTCTTTTTGTCTTTTTGAGACAGGGTCTCACTATGCAGTTCAGGCTAGCCTGGAGCTCACTTTGTAGCCCAGGCTAGCCTCAAACTCGCCAGGATCCTCCTGCCTCAGCCTCCTGAGTGCTGGGATTACAGGCGTGTGCCACCACGCCCGGCCTTTCATCATTATTTTTTTTTTTCTTTCTCTTTTTTTTTTTGGTACCGGGAATCGAACTGAGGACCTTATGCTTGCCAGGCAGGCACTTATGCCATTGAGCTATACTCCTGGCCCATATCATTATTTTTTTTTTAATTTTTTTTTTTTTTACTTCATTACATTTTTATCAACCATTTTAAAATATCAAACCAGGGCCAGGGATATAGCTCAGCGGCACAGTGTCTGCCTGGCAAGCACAAGGTCCTGAGTTTGATTCCCAGTACCAAAACCAAAACAAAACAAAACCACTCTTGGCTTGCTGGCCCTAACAACCAGGTGCAGGACAGACCTAGATCCAGACTTCTGGGAGTGTTCCTACCCTGCTCCAGCCTTGAAAGTGCTGTTTGAGGGGCTGGGGATTTAGCTCAGTGGCACAGAGCCTGCCTGGCAAGTGTGAGGTCGTGAGTTCAATTCCTGATACCGGAAAAAAAGCCAAAAAAAAAAAAAAAAGTGCTGTTTGTGTCCCCTCCAGGGCTCCAAGTACAGCTGTAGTATCTTGCAGTCCAACACTTTCTGTACTTATTGTTTTTTGTTGTTGTTGTTTGGTTTTGAAGAATTAGTAATTCTTTTTGTTTTGTTTTGTTTTCTGTTTTTTAATTTTTTTTTTGGTCTTTTTGAGACAGGGTTTTGCTATGCAATTCAGGCTGGCTTTGAGCTCACTTTGTGGCCCAGGCTGGTCTCGAACTTGCAAGGATCCTCCTGCCTCAGCCTCCTGAGTGCTGGGATTACAGGAGTGTGCCACAACGCCCAGCAACATTTTATTTTGTTTTGTTTTATACCAGGAATCAAACTCAGGACCTGTGCTTGTGCTGCTAAACTATATCCCTGACCTTGGCTTCTGGTTTTTTGAGACAGGGTCTTACTATGCAGTTTAGGCTGGTCTTAAACTCATTTTGTAGCCCAGGCTGGCCTTGAACTTGGAGCAATTCTCCTGCCTCTTCCTTCGAGTGCTGGGATTACAGGCATGCACCACCATGCCTGGCAAGAATTAGTAATTCTTGATTCCAATTCTACATATGTACTATAATTATTTATTTGATCCAAACACTGAATACAATTGAAAAGAGTTTTGATTTCTTGAAACTTTGGCCTGAAAAATAAAATTTAGACAATATTTTTACTGAAAATGCAAAAAAAAAAAAAAAAAATTGAAAGACATTTGAAAACAATAAAAAAAATTTAAAATTATTCAAGGTTTGGATCATTGTAGCCCAAATTACTGAACATTTTGATTCTACAAAAGCATTTGATTGTGCCCTTTGCTGGTGAAAGTAACAGGACAAAAGAATTTCAGTAGCACTTAAGAAGTGAGCTCATACAACTGGAATCCTGGTTTGTTTGGTTTTTTTGTACCAGAAATCGAACTCAGGACCTTGCACTTACCAAGCAAGGCACTGTGCCGCTGAGCTATACCCCCAGCCCTGGAATCCTGGTATTTATTTTATTGAGACAGGGTCTCACTCTGTAGTTCAGGCTGACCTTAAATTGCGCCACTGCACCTGGCGTATAATCCCCCACAGAGTTTTTGAGAGGGTAAGACAGGATTGCAAGGTCCAGACCAGTTTGGACTATACAGTGTGACCCTGTCTAAAAAATATATTGTTGAGCTGGGCTTGGTGGCACATGCCTATAATCCCAGCACTCTGGAGGAGGCTGAAGCAGGATTACCATGAGTTCAAGGCCAGCCTGGGCTACATAGTGAGTTTAAAGCCAACCTGAACTACACTGTAAGAACCTGTCTCAAAAAAACCAAAAACAAACATTATAT
>NW_004955413.1:246821-251758 GCF_000276665.1 Chinchilla lanigera | reverse complement strand
TACTTAAGCCAGGTGTGGAGGCACACCCCTGTAATCACAGTATTCTGGAAGGCAGAGGCAGGAAGATCACAAATTCAAGTCCATTTTGAGCAGTTTAGGTATTTAGGGAAACTCTGACTCAAATAAAAAAACAGGGGTGGGGATGCAACTCATTGCAGAGGTCCTGACTTCAATCTCCAGTATCACAAAAAATACATACATATGTGCATACATACAGACAGCCATGGTGGCATACACCTATAATCTCAGCACTTGGAAGCTGAGGCAGGATGATCACTGTTCCAGTCCAGCCTAGCATACATAGTGAGACCCTCAAAAAACCCAAGAAAAATAAGTAATAAAAATTACTGAGACAAACAATAACCATTGATAATTTCCTACCGCTTTGTCTGTAATTCGGTAAGCTCCCCCATTATCATGTTATCCTTCTTTCACTCTTTAAAATAAAAAATTTTGAAAAAAATTACTGAGACAGATCTTTTTCTCTAGTAGGGCAAGCTCAAAATTGTGTATTAATATGTTCACACAGAAGGATTACATTTGCATCTTTTTTATAAAAGTAATCTTTATCTGGAACTTCTTACTAACTTCTTACCTACACAGTATTACACGTTTTTCTTTCACTCAGCCCTGACGTTGCTCACAACATAGCTCAACAGGGGGAAAAATGTAGAGACCTCCATCCCGTTTCACACCCAACCCCAACCACCGAACTCTGAGGCGGCAAAGCAGCAGCGCCCCACGCCCCTTGAACCGCAGGCGCGGGCGGCTCAGCGCGGGCCTCGTGTGGCACTGGGTGCTCCCACGCACCGCTCCCGGTGCCATCCCTAGCACCACAAACGAGCTAAAAGCAAAGCCACATTTCAAAACACACAAACACCTCGTTTTGACATGAGCTGTTTCCCTCTTTCTGTTTTGCCTCATGCGGGATTTCTGAGAAATGACTGCGTCACTTCGCATAAGGCCGGGTCTGCAGTTTTGTTTTTGTTAATGATGCCGAGGGGAGGGGAAGGAATGCACGCGCTGACTGCAGGGCGTGAAGCAGATCGGGGAAGAAGAGAGGCGCCCGCCCGGACCCCTCACCCCGACTGACCTCAGCTCTGGACTCCCAGGCTCAAAAGGAAATGAACAAATTGTGCGCCCCTCAGGAAATTTCAGGAACAAAGCAGGGAAACCCAACGGCTGCATCCTCGCGGAGGCCCGCTGTCCCCACTCCTCCCGTCCCACCGAGTGTGGGGCCGAGCACCGGCGGGCGAGGATGGGAGCTGCTCCCGGCAGCCGAGCAAAGGCCCAGGGAGCCGGGCGAGCCAGGTGCGCCAGGGAAAGCCACCTCCTGCTCCTCCCAGCGTCATAACCGGTTCATTAGGAGACACTACTGAGTGGAGGGCAAAAATTCAAAGCCAGTTCCTCCCACTAGACAAGAACATTAACTGCTTTGGGCTGGAGAGCTAGCTCAGCAGCAGCACAAGCACCTGCCAGGCAAGCACGAGGTCCTGAGTTCAATTCCTGATACCAAAAAAAAAAAAAAAAAAAATTAACTTTTTTATGGCACAGAACTGAAGGTGTTTCTTTTTGTTTTTTTGTTTTTGTTTTTTTTTTTTGGTTTTTTTGTTTTTTTTTTTTTTTGGTTTTTCTCCGGTACCGGGAACCGAACTCACGACCTTGCGCATGCCAGGCAGGCGCTTTTGCCGCTGAGCTAAATCCCCAGCCCCTGAAGGTGTTTCTTAAAGCAAAGAGAGAAACCAGAGGCAGTGGCGTGTATTTGTAGTCCTGTCTGTTCAGGATGCTGAAGCAGGGTAATCACTTGAGCCTGAGAGTTCAAGACCAGCCTGGGTAACCTAGTGAGACCTTGTCTCAAAAGAATAAATAATATAATCACATATGGTGGCACACACCTGTAATGCCACCACCAGTCAGGAGGATCCTGAGTTCTAGGCCAACCTGAGCTACCAGTGAGTTGGAGGCCAACCTGTATTATAAAGTGAGACCCTTTTTCAAACAAAACACACACACACACACAGGCATGAAAAAAACGAGTGAAATGAGGGAACTCAGCCCAATCTCTCCTAAACTGCAAAAGCCCCTTGAAGTGGGGTACCTATACCTATGGCTATGGCCCCCCTCGAATAAAGTCTGCCTTCTCATCTTTTAAAAACCGCTAAATAAAGTCGAAAACTCTTTTAACACAGTGCAGGCCCTTCCCTTCGCGGCCGGCTCCTCTCCCAGCACACCTGTGGCTGACTTGGATAAACACAGCCACGTGACCACCAAGTGAGGGAGGTGGAGTTCTGAATGGAATGCAGCCGCCGCCAGTGCTGGGCTGAGCTGAGACTCTGGCGTGGCTGTGGATTTACACAGGCAAAGAAGCCAAACAATGAGCTCATGCACAAGAATGCGGCCTGTGGGGAAGTCTGCGCCAGAGCAAACTGGTTTTTGAATCAGATGGGAATAGCCGCAATCGAGTCTCCCACGGGAACAGGCTTAGGAAGAGCACGAGCCACCATTCAGCTTTTAGGGTGCAGCTGATTGACTTTCGAGGGCTGACCTTTAAACTGCTCTGCAGAGTCGGTGACTCACTGTACTCTGAACTGTGTGCTTTCCCTGGCCCCACGAACCAAGAGGGTCTACAGGCCAGGCAGTGTCCGAGTGCCCTGAGGCCACGCGCATCACTAGGAAAACTGAATCCAAAACAGGTCTGCACTGCCAGCTCTGTGTCTATGGTCCTGAGACAGTGTCGTTAGGGTCCGCACTGCCCACATTTGTCAGTGGAGCCTTACTTTCTAAATAAACATAATCTGCCCACGATTTTTCTTCTATTTTCTGTTTTTTGGACTGGGAATCGAACCCAGGGCTTTCCCATTGAGCTATATCCCATAGCCTTTTATGAAACATTTTAAGGCTGTGGATTTAGCTCAGCGGCAGAGCGTCTGCCCGGCAACTGCGAGGTCGTGAATTTGATTCCCGGTACGGGGGTCGGGTGGTGGTGGGGAATACTTTAAGCCGGGCGTGGTGGCGCACACTTGTAATCCCAGCACTCGGGAGGCTGAGGCA
Organism: Chinchilla lanigera; assembly: GCF_000276665.1. Classification (NCBI taxonomy): domain Eukaryota; kingdom Metazoa; phylum Chordata; class Mammalia; order Rodentia; family Chinchillidae; genus Chinchilla; species Chinchilla lanigera. The sequence continues at coordinate 248,707 of NW_004955413.1, read as the reverse complement.
GGAGGATCATTACGAGTTCGAGACCAGCCTGGGCTACAAAGTGAGCTCAAGGCCAGCCTGAACTGCATAGTGTGACCCTGTCTCAAAAAGAAAAAAAAAAAAAAAACATTTTAAGACATGGTCTTGCTAAATTCCTTGGTTGCCTAGACTGGGCTGGAAATTGTGATTCTCCTGCCTCAGCCTCCCAGTGTGCTAGGAATACAGGTGTGAACCATTTCCAGCTTTCACTAAGTTTGATTGTTTTTTTGTTTGTTTTGTTTTTGATACTAGGAATTGAACTCACAACCTTGCCTTTTGCCAGGCAGGCACTGTGCCACAGAGCTATATCCCAAGCCCTAAGTTTTGTCATTTATACCCAATTCAGATGTGTGTGTGTGTGTGTGTGTGTGTGTGTGTGTGTGTGTGAGAGAGAGAGAGAGAGAGAGAGAGAGAGAGAGAGAGAGAGAGAGAGAGAGAGACAGGGTTTCGCTGTGCAGTTCAGGCTGGACTTGAACTCACTTTGTAGCCCAGGCTGGCCTTGAACTTACGATCCTCCTGCTTCAGCCTCCCAAGTGCTAGGATTACAAGTGTGAGCCACCACACCCAGCTTGACCACCCCAAGTTTGAGGCCAGCCTGCGCTACATACTGAGTTCAAAGCCAGCCTGAACGGTATAGGGAAGCCCTGTCTCAAAAAACAAAAACAATAAAAAATGGAAGAAAATGAAAATACTCATTTTAACAGACCAAATATGGGATAAGGAAAGCAGGGAGAGATGAAATTTTTTTGTTTTGTTTTGTTTTGTTTTTCTGGTACCAGGAATCGAACTCAAGACTTTGTGCTTGCCAGGCAGGCGCTGTGCCACTGAGCTAAATCCCCAGCCCCGAAATATTTTTTAAAAACCTACATCTCCACCCCATCCCACCCCATATATACAGATTCAGTCCCAACTGCATCCTTCTGTGCATGTTTGTTTCTTGGTCATCTTTTAAGATCCAACATCAAAAAAAAAAAAAAAAAAAAAAAATCCAACATTAAACTTTCTTTGCTCTTTTTCTTTTTCTTTTTTTTTTTTTTTTTTTTTGCAGTACTGGGGATTGAACCCAGGGCCTCTGCATCGAGCTGCATCCGCAGCCTTAAAAAAATGTTTTAAAATTGTGGGACAGTGTCTCACTAAATTGCCCAGGTTGGATCTTCCTACCTCAGCCCCCCAGACTGCTAGGGTTATAGGTGGTCTCTATCACCATGCCTGGCTTCAGAAGCCTTAAGATCCTGTACATCTACACATTTTGTTCTGATTGTCCCACCTTTTTTATTTACTTATTTATTTTGGTGCTGGGGATTGAACCCATGACCTCTGTTATGGCTCGTGTCTGGATGTCCCTCCAAAGTCTTATGTCATAGTTGAGGCTTTTTCAAAAGTGGCTGAGTGTGTGACTGATTCATGGTGCAATGCTAGGATTAAACATGGGTGAAAAAAAAAACAAAAAAAAAAACAAAAAAAACAAAAACATGGGTGATTACTAAATCAGTCCACTGGTTGGTTTGGTGCCACCCTAACCCTGGTAACCTAGAAAAGAGTATAAAAGGGGCAGAAGAAGGCTGCTAAGGTCCTTTGATTGCTTCGCTACCTTCTGCCCAACATAAACTGTTTCTCCTTGCGATGCCCCTCTGCCAGGCCGCCCTGCCTTGGAGCCAGTTGATTATGGACTGAAACCTCTACAGACTATAAGCCAAAAACACCTTTCCTCCCTTGATTTTGGCATTAGGTATTATGTCTCAGCAACGAGAATAGTAACTAAGACAATCTCATATGAGTATCTGCCCTACAACTGATTCACACTTCCAACTAGTCATTTTTCTAGCACTTTGTACAGTGTTCTTTTTGTTTTTTGAGACAGGATCTCA
>NW_004955413.1:239096-246311 GCF_000276665.1 Chinchilla lanigera | reverse complement strand
TTTTTTTTGAGACAGGGTCTCACTGTGTAATGCAGGATGGCCTTGAACTTGCTTATGTAATCTAGGCTGGCCTGGAGCCCACAGTGATCCTCCTGCCTCAGCCTCCTGAGTGCTGGGATTACAACTTTGTGCCACCATGCAAAGCAATTATTTTTATCCATGCCTGTCGTTCTTATTAGATTGTGAGCTTTCACATTTTGGTGTTTTTTTTTTTTGTTTTTTTGTTTTTTTTAGCTTTCACATTTTGTATGTTTGTGTTCTCATTTTGTAGATTCATTATGCAGAAATTCTCCCAAATGTATCTCCTACGAACAAGGGTGTGGCATCACATAACCACAATATACTACACTCAGGAGGATTTCAACATGTGTGGTGGAGAACACCTATAATACCCGCTGTTCAAGGGGCAGAGGCAGGAGGTCCAAATTCAATTCCAGTTTTGGGAGCCAGACGTGGTAACACAAGTCTATAAATCCCAGCACTCTGGCAGGCTGAGGCAAGAGGGATACAAGTTGAGCCCAGCCTGGGCAATATAACAGTTAAGCAAAATCTTGTCTCAAAAACAAAACCAGTATAAAATATTATAAAGGTGCTGGGGATATAGCTCAGTGGGAAGGCCTTGGGTTTAACCCCAGTACAAGTGGGCAAGGATGGAACCAGGCATGGTGGCATATATATAATTCCACCAGGTCAACAGGGGCTATGTGGTGAGTTCAAGGTCAGTCTGAACTACATGAGACCCTGCCTCAAAAAAACCAAATTAATGGCACAAACCATGAAAACAAAATACACATGCTCCTTCACTCAGTCAGATGGGATTATATCCTGATAAATCCACCCTACACTGAAAATGGCACTAAGTCACAAGTGTACTTAACACTCCTAACCTGCAGCTCACTAGCGGTACAGGACTTGACGGTGCAGACATCAGCTGCTCCCCTCGTGACTGTGGCTGACTGGGAGCGTGGGCTTGAGGCTGAGGCCAGATTCTCCAGGGTAGGGCACTGCATGTCACCAGCACAGGAAAAACCAAATCTCACGTTGTTGGGAGTGCAAGTGTACACCTGTGACCCCAGCTACTCTGGAGGCTTAACAGGACAATGTTAAGTTGGAGGCTAGCCTGAGCAACTTATTTTTTCTTTTTTTTTTTTTGGTACCGCTAATCAAACTCATGACCTTGCGCTTGCCAGGCAGGTGCTGTGCCGCTGAGCTAAATCCCCAGCCCTAGCCTGAGCGGCTTGGCAAGACCACATCTAAAAATAAATTTAAAAGGCTGGGTGTGATGGAGCACGCCTATAGTCAAAGCAAAGATGATCACAAATTCCAGCCAAGCCTAGGTAATATGGTAACTGAGACTTTGTCTCAACATAAAAAGTAGGCCAGGTGTGGTGACACACACCTACAACCCCAGCACTCAGGAGGTGGTGGGAGGATTGCCATGAGTTTGAGGCCAGCCTGAACTGTGTAGTTAGCAAGACTGGCTCAAAAAACCAAAAATAAATAGGCTGAGGATGCAGCTCGGTGCGCAGCCCTTGGATTCCATCCCCAATCTCTCTCACATACACACACACACAGGGTAGGGATCTAGTGTGAAGGGCACTGTATGTGCAAGGCCCTACGTTCAGCTTCCCACCCCACACGCACATGAATACACATGGGGCCCTCAACGTTCCAAGGTAGTCTGCGAACAAGTACGGCTTCCAGGCCTTGTAAACCTGAATCGTGAGTGAGTACGCTATACTTGGAAGGGACCTTTAAACTAATGGTCAGGAGCTATCGTTAGCCTACGCAGGTAAAGAAAGGAGCTGTACATTAGAAGGTATAGTATGGAAACAAAAACCTGCCACACAGATTGTTTTTGGTATTTTTGAGACAAGGTCTCGCTATGTAGTTCAGGCTGGCCTTAAGCTCACTTTGTAGTCCAGGCTGGCCTCGAACTCACGATGATCCTCCTGCCTCAGCCTCCCAGGTGCTGAGATTACAGGCGTGTGCCACCACGCCCGGCTGTTTTTTCTTTTAACCCCATAAAAATTATTATTCAAGAATTCTGGCGTGGCAGGACAGTGCACATTTGTAGTCCCAACTGAGGATAGGACGGGAGGAAAAAAATGTCAGAATCTGACACAGAACTCTGCCTTGGGAGTACACTAGTACAAGGTAGCTTTCAAGATGGAACTGCTGCCTTCTGATAGCAAAGCTCCAATGGACATTGAGCCAGCAGTGTGTGGAAAGGTACAGAAGCCAGTGTGCAAGCCTAGGGATCAGTGTGCTCAGGGCCGGCAACCAGTATGCAAAGCTTACATTTGCACATTTCCATGGTGATTCAGCTCCCTTTCAAGGTAGCTGAAACCACAGGCCTGATAAGGTTTTTAAACTGTTTTGCTTATTCTCACTTTTTTTTTGTGGTACTGAGGACTGAACCCAGGGAGCTCCAAACTGCATCCCCAACCCCTACTAAAACAAGGTCATACAACCCTCCTGGAGTAGCTGGGGTTACAGGTGTGTGCTCGTCTCTGGATCTCAGCTCCTTTTGGGCGAAAAGGAAAAGCACTGAAACGCTAGAATAGACCTCATCAAAACTTTTGTTATTCTAGGACCTTTGTCACAAAGGAGTGGGGGGGGGATGGAATAATGCTGTAGTGAACACCCAATACATCCACATTGGGACTCTAAAAAGATCAGGACAAGGATTTTATCTTTGCAATTAAAGGGCTGATGTAGGATTCCAAGTTTGACGCCAGCCTGGGCAAATCATTGTGAGCCTGTCTCAAAATACAAAATGGGCTGGGATCTTTAGGAGGAATGGTGTTGGTAACCCCAGCATTTAGGAGGCTGAGGCAGGAAGATCTTGAGTCCAAAGCCAGCCTGGACAAGAGCCTATTTTAAAAAAAGAAAAAAAAAAAAAAGCTGGCGATGTAGCTCAATGGTTGAGCACCCCTACGTTCTTAACTCCAGTATCACAAAAGAAAAAAAGTACAGGCATTACTCAAGAAGTGCAACAAAACATTTAATCAAAACCCCAATGGTCAGGGGATATATAGCTCAGCAGCACAGTGCCTGCCTGAAAAACCCAACACCCCTATGCCAGGTGCAGGCCTGTTATCCCAGCCAACAAGGTAGGAGGATCACTACAAACTCAAGGCCAGCACATTTCAAAATACAAAACAAACAAAACCCAACACCTCTAATTTAAATGAAGAGCTATCCTTTGTTTTAAGGCAAATCAGCCTGGTGGGGATTTTGCTTTCAATTCACCTACATACATCTGCTCCAATGATGACTTCCCTAAAAGGGGGAAGAAAGTGTCAAGGAGGAAAGACCCATACCACACCTTAATTTGAAAAGATTTATTTTTTTTCCTCAGGAAGAACAGGAAGTTAGAGAAAGATACTACATTTTACAGCTCATTAATTTGTAGTTGGTCCTAATCTTTCCTGGCACAGCTGTGAAAAACAGCTGTTTAACCAGAACCAAGGTGTCCACCCCTCCCAATAGAATGTATCACCACCACTAGAGGACTGCGTGTTTTTTCCCTGAGAGAAACACAAGACAAATAGAAGTCACTGAGAGCTATCCAAGCAGCCCCTCCCTTTCCATTTTGGAAGATTCTGTCTGAACTATATAGCCAGTCAGCACTTTGTAAGACCACATGCCTCTTCTTCCTGTAAATCAACTGTAGTCCTCCACCCTTCCCCCACATCCTTTTCCCCAATTTCTCAGGCTCTGTAAGCCCTCACTGCCCTGGACCCAAAACACCCACTGAGATCCTACTTACACTTCAGCCTCACACCAGTCAACTGGGAAGTGAAGCTCCTGCACACCAATTTACACTCATCTCACAACTGGGTATGGGAAGAGAGGTTTTTTTAGTCACCTTAACCAGATCGTAAGATTAAAAACTACATAAAGTGCTTTTAGGTTAAGAGAGACACGATATAAATAAGTGGTTTGTGATCAAGGAAGACAAATACATAGGTAAAAATAGCTCTAGCAAGACAACTTTATGGCTCCAAGGAGGACAGGCAGGGTAATCCTTCCCTATTACATTCTTAGTCACTTTATTCATGCCTATTTTTATCTGGAGTGCAGACTAAAGGTCGCATAGAGACTGAAGCTTTCAAATAACCCTAGCTGCAACACAGCAGCTTTCTTCAGTTTACCAGTAGCTTTTATGTAACTCTCAGGATCAACACAGCCCATCTCTTTCTAGAAATTTAAGTGAGCATATTCAAATGCAAGTATTGTAGAGAAAGCCATGTTATCTCTTCTGAAAATTCCTAAAAGAATTTTTGAAACCTTCCTTCCAAAAACAGGATAAATCAACTGCAAGGATACCAAGGAAGAGGGAGTCCCTCCCACCCCCATGACTGTTACCGTCAGAACACCCACGGAGGTGTCCCTACCTCCCAAGGGATAAAATCCATGATGGCTGAAGGTCTGTTAACTGGGTGGGGGGGGGTGGGCTAATTAGGTTCCCAGTAGGGGTGCATAGTGCTGAAAACTAAAAGGACAAGTAAGAGTTCAAACAGGGCAGAATAATGATGTAGAGATGGATGTAAGTATCTGTACAGGGAGCAGGACTAGCAGCATATATTTCAAAGGACAGGAAATACAGTAAATTCAGATCTGATCTGAGACCCAGAGATGCCAATGCAAAAATTCAAAACAAAGCTTGGGAATCATTAATAGAAAAGAAACTTGTTAAGAATTTCTTTTATTTGCATACTAGGCTTAAACCTGTATTTAACAAGCAAGCCCAGTATTAGCACCGTTAGACGATGGCCTGCTTTTGCAAGCCATCATTTTACAAATTAAACAAGGAATCAAATGTCTCTCACACACAATGCTCACTTGGAACAGCTGAAAATTTTTGAATGTAAGCTTTAAAGATGAGCTCATGAACTCAGTTTTAAGTTGTACCAGTTAAATTAGATCAAATTTAAGAACTCGAAGTTGTCTAATCAGAGCCTATTATTTTTATGACCATCAGCCCACCCTCCCCCAGAATCCATTTTATTTATCAAAATCAGACTGGAAAATTAAACCCTGCATAGTTATGAATCAGATTTGTTCCAGTACAACCAGGCTGCATACACGTAACACAGTTCTACATACACTCTAGAACTGACCATGACAAAGTTCTGAATAGAAAAGCTGTAAGAAAGATCCCTAACTACAGAAGTTGCAAATTTCAAAAGGGTATGAAAAAAACTACTGTAAATTTGGGATATACTTTTATGTCCAAATACTTTCTGTAAAAATATATACAATTTTTACAGACAAATACAAGTTGCTTTCGTTTTAAAAATTGGGACTATTCCATGTTGCTGTTGTTGGTCTACTCAAGAAATACACCAGGAAAGTAAATTATAGAGGAAAAGCTACCCTTCACACGCTGTTCTACAGTACTGAGGCCTGTGGTCAGAGTTCAACTCCTTGTAGCTTAAATCCGTTTTACACGTCACGAGCATTGTTAGTGCTTCTCTTTTAACACTAGGCAATTGATGATTTGCTGGCACATTTAATGACTTCTATGACTAACTAGCTACTTACTGGCCACTCCTCTGGTTCTAGAAAAGAAATCAAGTCTTTCCACCCTATCATCTTCACTAAATCTGGAAGTCTTTCACGGTCTCTCCCAGTTTTGTTTGTTGCTGAAACTGCACTTTGCTTCTTTCACTGTGACTCTTGAAGGGGACTACTTTTCCCATTACTGGTAGCCATAATTTTCTTGCGAAATGGCCTCTTTGACGTTGCTGCTTGGACAGTTTCAAGCCCAAGTACTTTGATTTCACAGAAGTATATTGTTTTGGTGCCTGGGGTTGTTTAACAGTCAACTATTGCACTTACAAGGCTATCTTATTAGATATGCCAAACCAGCTCCTACTCCAGCAACACCTGCAAAAGCCAGCAGCACATTTCTGATGCCGCCTTCTAGATCCTCTACATGGAAGAACTCCACAAACCCATCCTAGAAAAGAAAAAAGAGAAGCACATTTTCAAGTATGGGTTTCTACTGTCTCAGTAACACAATATACAGAGAAATGATGAATTAACCAGCTAAGGTATTCCCCCAAACAATGACAGTCCAATTATTCTTATACTGCAAAACACAGCAAAATTCTGGCATCCTTCAGTAAGTGGGCACCCAGAGAATTAAAACGTAGTTTCACTGAAATACCTGAGCATATCAGCATAATCTCAAAGAATTCCCATTAGGTACAAGCCAAAAGTCTTCACTACCCTCAAATCTCTACTGCCTGATTATCCCAGCTGCGGAGATTAGCATTTCTCAGTGTGGTTAGGTACACATCCTGCTTCAGTTATCTGGGTGTTAACGCTTACAATGCAGGCTCCACCCCATATATACACATAACTGAGGGGCCCCATAGAAATATCTTCTAGTTACCATCCCCAAGTGACTCTTATTTCTTCATGGTTTAAATCCACAGGTCTGAAGATTATCCAACTGAATTACAAGAACTACCTACAGAAAACCAGGGTTTTTGATACACATCACTTCTCTATGAAACCACTACTTAATTTAACACAAGCAACCAGAGGTCTGCAGGTAAAGCCTGGAGACTGGGTTAAGTGTCACAAAAACCTTCCGATTACTTCTAGCTTTCCCAGAAACGCCTTCATTCCATTTCCACTCCAAGATCCCCTTCACCCACAAACTGAACTTACCCAGCCTCTTTGTTTGACTAGCCAGTCCCTTTTTGTATGTACGAGAACATCTGTGATACTTTCTGCTAAGGGTTCGATGCAGCTTTCTTGGTTTATGCTCTTCAAGTGTTTGGCCACAAAGGCACCAAAAGAAATGAGAGTCACAATCCTGCCCCAGTTTGTTACGCCGTCGCTGAAAACATGGACCATCACTCTCGACAAGGATTTGACATCGTCTTCGTTTTTGATGTCCAGTTTGCGAAGCATTCCTGAAGAAGAAAAGCACTCAGGGTCCCATTGTCTAACCCGGGCAGGGCGCGCCCGGCCGCCCACGGGGGGAAGTCGCCGCGCGGCCGCCGAGAGCTCGGGCCGACCCCGCTCGAGAACCCGCATCCCACCCTTTCCGGCCTTGGAGCGCAGCCGCCGTGTCCAAGCGGTCGGGACGGGCGGAAACAGCGCCGCAGCCAGCGCCGGGCCTGGCGCCGCGCCGCCCCGTACCTTGGAAGGCCGTCTCGTGGTTGCGCTGCACGCCGCCCCCGACGCGCC
>NW_004955413.1:234021-238411 GCF_000276665.1 Chinchilla lanigera | reverse complement strand
AACCGGGAGGCCCGGGGTCCTCGCTGGAAGGAAGCGGAAGTAGCGACTGGGAGAGGCTCCCCTAGGACCCGGCTCTAGGGCCAGGCCGCGGCGGTGGCGTCAGAGAACTGACAAAACAAATGTTTCCTCCCATAAAAGGGAACAGAGCGGAAGCTCCGGGGGAGCTGCGCACGGCACCGAGGGGCGGGGCGGGCGGCGCTTCCGGCCTCGCCGCGGTTACGAAACGGCCACTGCGGGCGCCGGCCGGGCTCGCGGGGCGCTCGGCCGGCGCTGCTGCGCAGTCTCCGCGTTCTGCGCGCCGGGCCGTCCCGGGTTCTGAGTCTCAAGCGTCTGGTTCCGTCTCTTAGAGACAAACCATTGCGAACCGTTGCACCACCCAGAGGGGGGGAGGGGCGGGGGAGTTGTGTGGTGACTAGGGAGCAGGGCTGGAGGACTGGGGACACCAAAGGACACATTGGGGACCAGCGGTTAATTTGTGCGTCTGGAGCCCAGGCCTGTTAGCTAACCCTGTCTGGAATGGGAAACTCCTCCGTGGACCGCCGTAGCGAACCATTAATATTTGAATGGGAGCCGGGCGTGGTGGCGGTGGTGGCGCACGCCTGTAATCCCAGCACTCTGGAGGCTGAGCCAGGAGGATCTCTGTGAGTTCGAGGCCAGCCTCGGCTACAAAGTGAGTTCAAGGCCAGCCTGAAGTGCATAGCGAAATCTTGTCTGAGAAAGACAAAAAAATTTTTTTGAATAAACTAAGCAAAATTTTGCAAAGCTGCCTCCCCCTTTTTCTGGTACTGAGGATTGAACCCAGGGAGCCTCAGTCCCCCACTCCGCCTTGAGTGTTTTATTGGAACTGGAGATAGGACCCAGGGCCTTCGCACTGACTGCATCCACAGCCTTATTTTTTTATGTTGAGACAGTCTCCAGATTCCTCAAGGGCAAGTCGAATTTGCGATTGACCTGCCTGTGCCTCCCAGAGTCCTGGATCACAGGCGTGTGTCAACCAGGCCCAGCTACTGCTGCTGCCGCTTTTCTTTTTTCCGATGCTGGGGCTTGAACCCAGGCCTTCACTGAGCTACATTTCCTGGCTAAGTTTTTCCGTGCTGCCCCCTAGTTCCTGAGCTACATTTCCTCACTAAGTCGCTGAGTTGCCTAGGCTGGGCGCCAGCTTTCCATCTTTCTACCTCATCCTGCCAGAGTGCTGATGTTACAGAGAGGCACAACCATGCCGGCATCGTCATCACATCATTAATATTAGTATTTTGACTTAGGGTCTTGGTAAATTGCCCAGGCGGGACTCAAACATTCCATCCTCCTCAGCCTTCCTTACTGAGGAGGGATACATGCATGTCCCACCTTGTCCCCCTCTTTATTGAGGCAGGGTCCTGATAAATTGTGCAGGCTAACTTGGGATTAGTGATCCTCCAGCCTCAGCCTTCCAAGTAGCTGGGATTACAGGCGTGTCTCCCTATGTCCCGGGAGCTCCATCCCTCATCTCAGTGCTGGTCTCCGCTGCTGTAAATATTACTGCATTAGTGTTTCCGTATCTACCGAGTTTGTGGTCTCATAACGTAAAAGAATGAAGTAGCAAACCAAAGGAGGAGGTTAGGAGAGCTTTATTGGAAATAATAAGACTGGCTCCTGGATTTCCTGGAGGGGATCCCCAATGCCGCCCCCAGCTCTAGCTAGTTAGGGATAAGCAGAGCTCAGGAATTTCCCAGTTGGTTAGTGGCCACCTATTTCAACAGCTGGCTCTGTGGATTAAAAATGACCAACTGAAACTCAGGTTTCTGAGCCGGGCGTGGTGGCGCACGCCTGTAATCCCAGCATTTGGGAGGCTGAGGTAGGAGGATCGTCGTGAGTTCGAGACCAGCCTGAGCTACAAAGTGAGCTCAAGGCCGGCCTGACCTGCATAGCAAGACCCTGTCTCAAAAAAAAAAAAAAAAAAAAAAAAAAAAAAAAAAAAAAAAAAAAAAAAGAAACGAAACTCAGGCCTCTAACCCAGTTCTTCAGCATATAGGATTTAAAGCAAACTGGGACTTTAGAGAAAAAAAGCCCTGTTTAATTTTGCATTTAAAATTCCTCAGAACTCAAAAGAGTTTAGTAGGGAGTGGCTACACTTCCCTTTAGCAGGGTGGGGCTGCATTCCATACTGCCTGAGGAAGTTCATTCTTGGTCCAAAGTCCTAGTTCACTGTCCATTTATCAATAGGGTGGTCACCTGACGCTACCTCAAGTCCTTCCTCCAGCTGCCTTAGAAGCTATTTTTTATACCTCTTCTGACAATATTGACACATTTATTTTTATGTTGATAATAAGACACGTTTGATTTTAGGAGTAAACACCTTAAGAAAAAAGACCCTCCCGGGCCTGGTGGCACATGCCTGTAATCCCAACAATTGGGAGCTGAGGCAGGAGGACTGCTGTGAGTTTGAGGCCAGCCTAGGGTACAAAGTAAGTTCAAGGCCACCCTGAACTGTATAGTGAAACCTTGTCTCAAAAAAGAAAAAGAAAGAAAGAAAAAGGAGCAGCTGGGGGGGAAGAGGACAAGGACCCTGCTGTACGTATGTATAGCATTATATAGCACTAATTGAATCAACTTCATTTTGTTAACAGTTCTGTAAAAATAATAGTTAGAATTTGAAAACACGGTATTTAAGAGACAAATGGGAAAGGCAAGCGAAGTTCCTATTGCTCAAAATATACCATGGTTTAATACAGGAGATGGTATACCCATGCCACACGACTATGTCTAGGAGCAGGATATAGACTCAGAGACTTAGAGTATGTGGCAAGGAGGGGAGCATTCTGTGTTTCTAAGAGGAAGAAATGTTTCTGTATTTGAGGAACTTACAACCTTGCATAACAGCTCACCATACATAATATGAGATGGAGTACAGTCTGTGAAGCATCAACAATTTAATATTCGGTTGTAGCTGGGCTTGGTGGCACACGCCTGTAATCCCAGCACTCGGGAGGCTGAGGCAGGAGGGTCCTTGCTAGTTTTAGGCCAGACTGAACTGCATAGTGAGACCCTGTCTCAAAAAGACCAAAAAAAAAAAAAAAATTAATATTGGGTTGAAAGCTGGGTGTGGTGGTACAGTTCTGTAATCCCAGCACACTGGGAGGCTGAGGCAGGAGGACTCAAACCCAGCCTGGGCAATTTAGTGGTTTAGCGATCCTGTCTCCAAGTGAAAAAGGGCTGTGGATGTAGCTGAGTATGAAGTCCTGGGTAAATCCCTAGTACTTAAGAAAAAAAAAAGTGATTGCTTTTCTTTTTACAAGAGCTGAAAGAAAACAGGTGTGGTGGTACACACCTGTAATCCTAGCACTTGGGAGGCTGAGGCAGGAGGATTGCTGGCCAGCCTGGGCTACAAAGTGAGTTGAAGGGCACCCTGAACTGCATAGTGAAAGCCTGTCCCAAAAAGGAAAAAGAAAAGGGAGGCTGAAAAAAAAGAAATGCAGATTTCATTTTCTGAGTCTGAAATCTCCAAGGCTCAGCAATCCTACTGCAGTTCCTTAGTTCACTTCTGTGTCCAAAATGACTGTTGCACACCCTTCTGTTCTCAAATCTCCAGTATTAAGCCTGGTGTGAGGCTATAAGGATCTAAGAGCAGTTCACAAAGTGGTCCAGACTGCTGGAGTTCGCAGAACATTTTTTTTTTTGTACCAGGAATTGAACTCAGGACCTTATGCTTGCCAGGCAGGTGCATGTGGTGCTGAGCTATACACCACCCCCCCATTCCAGGAATCTAACTCACAACCTCCCGCTTGCCAGGCAGGTGCTGTGCCGCTGAGCTAAATCCCCAGCCCCTCTTTTTTGTTTTTAAATTGTTATTTTATTGTATTTTTATTTTATTTTTTGAGACAGGGTCTCGCTGTGTAAGTTAGGCTGGCCTCAAACTCTTGGCAATCCTCCTGCCTCAGCCTCCCAAATGCTGGGACTACAGGTGTGTGCCACCATGCCCGGCTTCCCAGAAACTTTGCAGGGGGTCTTAATCAAAAGTATTTTTATTTTCTAATTTAATTAATTGATTTAGGTTTTTTTGACACAAGCTCTTGCTATGTAGCCCAGGCTGGCTTTGAACTTGAGGTGATCCTCCTGCCTCAGCCTCTCAAGTGCTGGATTATAGATGTGCCCCCCCCATGCCCAACCCTCAGAAGTATTTTTATAATACAAAGATGTTATTTGCCTCTTTCAGTGTGTTAACTTTTGCACTCATCATGCAAAAGCAGTGGAGGTGAAACTGCTAACTACTTGATACAAACCAAGGCAGCAGCCCAGTCACTATGTTCTTTACCAACACATACTTATAGTAACAAAAAAGGGGTTTCACTTATAAAAGATGAATCTGGATTTTATTGTCTCAACCCTTGAGTACATGGCATATATATATATG
>NW_004955413.1:231789-233508 GCF_000276665.1 Chinchilla lanigera | reverse complement strand
TGCTACAAAAAAAAAAAAAAAAGAGAGAAAAATACACACACATATGTATATTTTCTATCTGACAAAATGAGAAGTACACAGGAAGCACTCTGGCTTTGTATCAAGGGCTTTGTATCTGGCAGGAGATGCGCTTGTCCAGTTGTTTCAATTGTAAGCTGCATTAGCTGCTTTTTTCCTGTTTTGGTGCTCAGGCTTGAACCTGCAGCGCTGGGCATGCTCAGCACGCACTCTGTCGCTTTTTCGTCTTGGTGGCACTGGGGGTTGAACTCTGGGATTTCTGAACTGATCCAGACCCCCTACCCCTTTTTTGGTGTTTTGAGACAGGGTCTCACTATGTAGTTCAGGCTGGTCTTGAATTCACTGGAATCTTCCTGCCTCAGCCTCCCTAGTGTTGGTTTTTTTGTTTGTTTGTTTGTTTTCTGTTTTTCTTCCGGTACTAGGAATCGAACTCACGACCTCACACTTGCCAGGCAGGTGCTTTTGCCACTGAGCTAAATCCCCAGCCCCCTCCTTAGTGTTGGGATTACAGGTGTGTGCCCCCATGCCTGGCACAGCCTACCTTTAAAAAAAAAAAACATGAGAAATCTAGACATTTCTGGGTTTATTCTCCCTAGAGTGAGGGAAAAAAAAAACAAGACATGCACCTTTGACTAAAAAAGGGCATTTTCATAAAATAGGGCAGATTCATTTAAAAAACCAAGATTGGGCCGGGGATATAGGTCCGCAGCATAAGTGCTTGCCTGGCAAACGCAAGGTCCTGACTTCGATTCCCGGTACTACAAAAAATTAAAAAAAAAAACAAAAAAACAAAAAAAACCAACAAGATTATCTCATGTTTGTTCTTCTGAATTAAATGTAAAAGATACATACAGCAGCCCAATGAGGTGGTGCACACCTGTAATCCCAGCACTCAGGAGGCTGAGGCAGGAGTATCAGTGTGAGTTTGAGGCCAGCCTTGCCCACATAGTGAGTTCATGGCCAGCCTGAACTGCATAGCACGACCCTGTCTCAAACAACAAGTGAAACAAAACAAAATGAGAAATGAGAAAAAGACCTGTATTTGAGAAACATTCTCAAGGCAGAATCAACAGATTTGCTACTCAGTGGCGGTGACATAACAAAGGAACCAGGGTGACTTCCAAGGTGTCTATAATGGGAGGCTGGGTGATCTGATGATGGTGATGGTGATACTCTTCGATGAGACAGGGCATGCTGAGCTCCAGGACTTATGCAGAATGAGGTTATGTCCCCACAAATCCATCTCAAGTTGAAAATACACCTAGCCTACCAAACCTTATGGCTGAGACCAGCCTACCTTAAGGGTGATCAGAATACTTGCTTCAACAGTTGGGTAAAATGACCTAACACCAAACCTAAAAGTGTGACTTTCCTGTAATTTGTAATTTACTGAGTACTGTGCTGAAAGTGAAAAACAGAAGGCTTCGATGGGTAGGCTGTTACAGCACTGTAAAGTTGAAGAATTGTTAAGTAGAACTGTGTATTTGGAAGACATTTGTTGAGAATGATATACATGGAGACTGAAGCAATGAAACTTACACCTTTTATCTGGATGCCCTCCTACAGCCTCTCACAGCTGGGGCACTTCTGAGGTGGCTGGATCTGGGGTATGTGAATATGGATTAAGGGTGCCATAACTGGATTAGTGCCTTGATTGGTTTAGCACTGCTCTGGGTTTGCGTAATGGGAAGGCCTCAGCTT
>NW_004955413.1:226549-230100 GCF_000276665.1 Chinchilla lanigera | reverse complement strand
CAATCCTCCTGCCTCAGCCTCCTGAGTGCAGGGATTACAGGCGTGCGCCACCATGCCTGGCTGAATCCAGGGTCTTTGTGCTATACTACATGCCCCTCCTTTTTTTGAGACAGGCTCTCAGTATATATCCAGGCTGGCCTCAAACTACAGAGATTTTTCTGCCTCAGTCTCCAAGGTGCTAGGCTTGCACTGCACATGTAGCTTCAGCTGAATTCCATATCCTGCCACAACCGCCCAGAGTGCTGGGATCACAGGCACGAGCCACCACACCTGCTCAGGCTCCTAATAGCAAATGGTCAAGCACACAATGTGAGCAACACTCAGAATTCCATGAACTTGTGTGTGTATTTTTTTGTTTTGTTTTTTTTTTTGGTCTTTTTTGAGACAGGGTCTCACTGTGCAATTCAGGCTGGCCTTGAGCTCACTTTGTAGCCCAGGCTGGCCTCGAAGTCGCAACAATCTCCCTCTCAAGTGCTGGGGTTACAGGCGTGCATCACCACGCCTGGCATGAGACCATACTCATAAGTGAAATAAATTTGATACACGTGTAAATACCACATTGTCTCTGGTGTAAGAAACCAAAAGTGTAAATAAGGACCAAAATGTATAATAGATATTGGGAACTAGAAAGAAAATGTTCAACTGGGGAAGGAAACTAAGGAGCAGGGAGGGAAAAGCAAAGAAAAACAAAGAAGGGTAAAATGGAAACAAAGCTTTTGAAAATAAAGAAGAGAGGGGTTGAAGGGAGGGGAGGGGAACAGGAAAAAACCTATAATGAATGTGAGCATTATATATACCTAAAATGTAACAATAAACTTAATTAATTTAAAAAACAAGGAAGGTCTGGAAGGGCATATACAGTACACAAAGCAAAACTGCTCATCTCTGGGAGGAAAGAAGAGCTTGGGGTAGGTAACAGCAAAGATTTTGGCCTTGTCTGTAGTTTTCTGTTATTTATTCTTGAGGGAGGGTGTGTTAGAATTGAACCCAGGGCCTTGCACATTCTAGGCAAACACACTATCACAGAACTACATCCTCAACTGTAGTTTTTCTTTTTCTGTTTTTTTGAGACAGGGTCTCAATATGCAGTTCAGGCTGGCTTTGAGCTCACTTTATAGCCCAGGCTGATCTCAAACTTGCAACAATCCTTCTGTCTCAGCCTCCTGAGTGCTGGGATTACACTTTTTTCTTTTTCCTTTTTGTCTTTTTGAGACAGGGTTTCACTATACAGTTCAGTCTGGCCTTGAACTCACTATATAGCCCTGGCTGGCCTTGAATTCATAGTGATCCTCCTGCCTTAGCCTCCCTCATATTAGTATTACAGTTGTGTGTCACCACACCTGGCTACTGTTGCTTTTCTGAATGATTTTTACTTCTATTACTTACATATTTTATGAAGTAAATGCATTAAAATACTATTATGAGAGGCCGAGGATGTAGCTCAACAGCACAGCGCTTGCTTGGCAAATATGAGGTCCCGAGTTTGATTCCTGGCACCAAAAAAAAAAAGGGAGAAAAATACAAAATACTATTATGAAATCAAAACAACTCTACCTCACAAAATAACACAATTTTTTTTTTTAGTACTGGCAATCAAACTCAGGACCGTGTACTTGCCAGGCAGGCACTTGTGCCACTGAACTGTCTTCCCAGCTAACACAAGATTTTTTGTATTCTACCACTAAGCTACTTCCCTAGGCACCACCACCGCCCCCCCCCCCTTTTTTTTTTTGGTTTTTCTTTGGTACTGGGAACTGAACTCACGACCTTGCGCTTACCAGGCAGGTGCTTTGCCGCTGAGCTAAATCCCCAGCCGCCACCCCTTTTTTTTTTTTTTTTTTTTTTTTAATAGAAAGGGTTTTGCTAAGGTGGCCAGATTGGCTTCAAACTTGTGATCCTCCTGCCTTGGTCTCCTTAGTAGCTGGGATCACAGGTGTGTGCCACTGTGCCCAGCACCTGTGGGTTTTTATCGGTTGAAAATGAGTCAACAGCTGGGTGTGGTGGCACACGCCTGTAATCCCAGAACTCGAGAGGCTGAGGCAGGAAGATTGTTTCGAGTTAGAGGCCAGCCTGGGCTACAAAGTGAGCTCAAGGCCAGCCTGAACTGCATAGCAAGACCTTGTCTCAAAAAAGACAAAAAAAACAAAAAGAAAAAGAAAATGAGTCAACAGTGTGAAGTGGGCACTGAGGCTCTAGAGAGGCCACGGGTTTTCTTACAGTATAATCTGCAGCGGAGCAGGTGATGCTTTTGTCCACATGGCGTGGTTAGGTCACATCAGGACCCATGCTAGGGAGACACACAGACACTTCTGAGTTGATCCCGCGTGCAGCATGGTGATGCCAGGGGTCCACACTATGCCAAGGGAAGCCTAATGGAGAATGTGTAATGAAGTGAGATGTGCAAAGAGGTGTCCTTCTAACACAGTGAAGACAGCGGTACATTTTTATACACTTACGTATTTCAGGAAGAATCTAAATGCTCACTTGTATAGACGCCACAGAAGAAAGAGTCACTGAAGCCAGCTGTGGTGGTACACGCCTATAATTTCAGCACTTAGGAGGCTGAGACAGGAGGACTAACTTGAGTTCAAGGCCAGCCAGGGCTACACTGTGAGTTCAAGACCAGCCTGAACTACATTGCAAATCCCTGTCTCAAAAAAAAAAAAAAGGCAGTGAGAAGGCATTAGCGGAAAATAGGTGATCTTTGAGGTTCCAACTATCTTAAGCCTATTTCAAATTTCCTAAGTCTCAGCCAGATCTGCCAAACCATAAGTTCCTTAAAATGCCTGTTTTCAAGGTTGTTTTATTCTGGAGAAGAAATTAACTGAAAGGTACTGCAGCACACTACAAACAGGAAATACTTTTAATTCCGTAAGTGCCAATTAAATGCCTTATTCTGTTTTTTTTTTTTTTTTTTTTTTTTTTCCAGTACGGGGAATTGAACTCACGACTCGCGCTTGCCAGGCAGGCACTGTGCCGCTGAGCTAAAGCCCCAACCCCCAAATGCCTTATCCTGAAATGACTACCTGGAATACTTATCAAGTACTGACTAAATGGATGTAATAAAACATCAAAATTTAAGCCTTCCTGTAATCCCGCTGCTCAAGAGGCTGAGGCAGGAGGACTGCTGTGAGTTCAAGGCCAGCCTAAGCTAGTTCGAGGAAGGAAGATCACAAGTGATCACAGTGAATTCAAGGCCAGCTGGGACTACACGGTGACCACGCGGCAAGACCCTGTCTCAACCTTCCTTCCCACCAAAATAAAATAAAATAAAAATGCACTAAAATACAGTTTAATTTTGTCTTCCCATCTGTGTAAAATTTATTTTGCTGGCAGAAGTTTTCCTTAGACTGCTATGAAAACTCTGACATGCCCTCTAACTATTTTATTTTATTTATTTTTGAGACGTGGTCTCACTACTTTGCCCAGGCTGGCCTTGAACTTGTGATCTTCACTCCTCAGCATTCTGAGTAGCTGGGATTGTGGCTGTGTACCACCACACCGACACAACCATAACTTTTTTTTTTTTGGTCTTTTTGAGACAGGGTCTC
>NW_004955413.1:224327-226314 GCF_000276665.1 Chinchilla lanigera | reverse complement strand
TTTTTTGGTGATGGCGCAAAACACACTTTTTTGGTGATGGCGCAAAACACACTTTTTTGGTGATGGCGCAAAACACACTTTTTTGGTGATGGCGCTAAGGATTGAACCTAGGGCCTCATCTACGCTAGACAATCAGTCCACCACTAAGCTGCATACCCAATCCAAAACACAACTCTTAATTCAGAAATATATAAACAAGCACATAGGTTTTGGTTTTTGTTGTTGCTGTTTTGAGACAGTATCTTGCTATATAGCTCAGGCTGGCCTTGCACTTACTAAATAGCCCAAGTAGCCTTGAACTCGGGTGATCTTCCTGCCTCAGCCTCCCAAATGCTGGAATTACAGATGTGCACTACCACGCCTGGCCAAAAGAGGAGAATGTTTTTAGTGGCTTCAAACAATCTAGGCCTGGCTAATGGTGCAAACTTGACTGTCTCATGGGTCTTGTATGGTTTTGGCAAAGGCTTCCCTACTGGGCCTTTCCAATGGCAACTGGCACCTTCCTGAAGTGTGACCCCCTTTTCGTTTTCCAGGGGCCCCTTCCACATAGATCTGTTTGCGGACAGAACTAATATACTTCCAAATATTTGAGACACATAATAATGAAAATAATTTTGGGAAACTAGTACACATCCAGACCCAGGAAGTTCTCCTGAGTCGGATCTACATGGGCCCCATCCGTGGGCCCCGTGATTCATGTGTATTTGACCTTTTGTAGAAGCACACTCACTGCCAGGCTGTAACCTCCTACTGTTATCTCAGGCTCTGAGCTATTCAGCCTCTGCCTTGAAATTCCCCTGCTGTGAGTCACTGCAGCCTAATGACTGCCGCCCGCCAGTGACAAGCGGCGATGCCAGGCCTCCCTCCAGCCTCCTTGCGTGGGATGGGCCTCAGCGTGGGGCAGTTCTCTCTCCAAAGCAAGCTTTTATAAAAGCTATCTTTGCCGGGGGGCATAGCTCAGCAGCACAAGCACCCCCCTGGCAAGCAGAAGGTCCTGAGTTTGATTCCCAGTACAAAAAAAGAAAGCTGTCTTCACTTTTCATATTCTTCAATGCATGAGAGGGTCCAAAAATTGTGGAACTGACACTTGGTAATTTCAATTACATTTTTGCATTTCTGTCTGAAGTCTCCCTTCGGAATTTCTATTAAATTTTGGTGCCCCACCTGAAATACCCAGTTTAAAAGTTCACACATGAAACACAATCCTTATCAGTGTTCCTTCCTGTCTTTCCCACCCTCTGTCTGAAGTCTGTGCTGTATTCATACTTCACAGACCATGTCATAGGGCAGTCATGGTAGGGCTGGCCATGCTCTCCCTTAGTAATAAAAAAGCCACCCCATACCTAGAGCCACAAAAAGAAACCCACTGCCCATGAGCAGGATATCCAGGACTCCCTGTGGCTCCAGACTTGGTTCTCATGCAGGTGGACACTGGTTTTGGGGGGCAGCCATGGGCTTTAGAGTCTGTCATTACCAAGTTATCTTAGATAAATGATCTTTTCTGAGTTTCATTAATTTTTTCTTTGAGACAGGGTTTCACTATGTAGTCCAGATTGGCCTTAAACTCACTTATTTAAGCCCAGGCTGGCCTCAAACTCACTTATTTAAGATCATGCTGGCCTCAAACTCATAGTGATCTTCATGCCTCAGCCTCTTGAGTGCTGGGATTACAGGTATGCACCATTCATTAAATTTTTATAAAAGTCATATTTTAATTTGAAATTTGATTTTTAACTATACAATTAATACATGACCATTACTTCTTTTTTTTTTTCCCTTGAGACAGGGTCTCACTATGCAGTTCAGGCTGGCCTTGAGCTCACTTTGTAGACCAGGCTGGTCTTGAACTTGCAGTGATCCTCCTGCCGCAGCCTCCCTAGTGCTGAGATTACAGGCGTGTTCCACCAGGCCCACCCTGACCATTACTAGATGAGACAAAAGTTCTTGCTGGGCATGGTGGCACACGCCTGCAATACAAGAAAGAAAG
>NW_004955413.1:222393-223772 GCF_000276665.1 Chinchilla lanigera | reverse complement strand
GGATACTGGGGATGTAGCTCAGTGCAAAGGTCCTGTTTTCAATATGGGATGGGAAAGGGTGCCAAAGAGCATTTTGAGACAGGGTCTCCTTATATAGTTTAGGCTTGCCTTGAATTCACTGTGTGCCCAGCCTGGCCTCAAACTCCAGCTGATACTCTTGCCTCAGTCTCCTAAATGCTGGATTTACAGGCATGCGCCACCACTCCTAGTATTCTACTTTTTTATTCTGTCCCATTTAGCCAGGCAAGGGTGATTTTGTGTATTATGTCTTTTGTTCTCTCTAGCTTTCATTTCAAATCACAGAGAAAAAATAAGAGAGATCCACTGTCTAGATTCTTTCTCTAAAACAGCTTTCCAGCTAAGTAGAATAAGGACAAAATAAAGCAAGACAGGGCCCTGCACCCCTTCAATTCTGCTCTTCCATCACTATCCCTTTCCTACTCTTTTTGTTTTTGTTTTTTATTTTTTTTTTTATGGTATCGGGAATCAAACTCACGACCCTGCGCTTGGCAGGCAGGCGCTGTGCCACTGAGCTAAATCCCCAGCCCCCTCTTTCCTACTCTTAGAGAGGAAGTACAAGTTCAAAATTTCCAAAGGTACCAGTGGTTGCTTCCTGAATATCCTAAAGCAGGATTTTATTTCAGCATAAGAACAAATTGTGGGCTTGGGATATAGCTCAGTGGTGCAGCACCCCCCTGGCAAGTGCAAGGTCCTGAGTTCAGTTCCTTGTACAAAGAAAGAAAGAAAGAAAGAAAGAAAGAAAGAAAGAAAGAAAGAAAGAAATTCCATTTATCAAGCATCAACTTTGCCAGCCATGATACAAATTTCTTTTCATAAATCTAATTTAAACTGGGCATTGTGGTGCATGCCTATAATCTTAGGAGGCTGAGGCAGGAGGATCACTGTGAGTTTGAGGCCAGCCTGAAGTACATACTGAGTTCAAGACCAGCCTGAGCTACATAGTGGGACCCTGTTTCACAAATCAAACAAAGGCCAGGCATGGTGGCACACCCCTGTAATCCCAGCACTTGGGAGTTTGAGGCAGGAGGATCATTATGAGTTTGAGACCAGCCTGGGCTACAAAGTGAGCTCAAGGCCAACCTGAACTGTACAGCAACATCCTGTCTCAAAAAGACAAAAAAAAACCCCAAACAAACAATAAACAAAAAATAATTCTAGGGGCTGGGGATTTAGCTCAGCGGCACAGTGCCTGCCTGGCAAGTGCAAGGTCATGAGTTCGAGTCCCATTACGGGGAAAAAAAAAAAATAGTAATTCTAATTGAATTAGAACAAATGCCCATATAAGGTTTGTATTGTCATTCTTATATTAGTCATATTACAAAAGGGACAAAACTCAAAAAGTTAAAAATAATTGTTTA
>NW_004955413.1:213774-221233 GCF_000276665.1 Chinchilla lanigera | reverse complement strand
AGTCTTGTTAAACTGTCCAGGCTAGCTGGCCTTGAGCTTGCCATCTTCTGTATCTCAGCCTCCTAACTGTATCACAGGTGTGCTCCATTACACCCAGCTGCAACCCTCTGTTTTGTTTTTCTGTAATGCAGCTTGTAGTGTGTAAATACAGCCCTTGGTGCGGACAAGGGCAGGCTGAGGAAAGCAGGGGGACCACTGGAGAAACTGAGATGGGCTGGGCTTCTCAGCACGCACTCGTCTGTTCCCAAGCTTCGCCTAGGAAAGGGCTTTTGCTTTGTTTTTCTTTGCGCTGCTGAGAACTGAATTCAGGGCATCAGGAATGGCAGGCAAGCACTCTGCCACCGAGCTGGACCCAAACCCAGAATGGCCTTCAGCCCCTGATCTTGACTCATAGCAGTCCCGGTTCAGAGCTAAGCCTGGCATGCATTTTATTTTTACTAATTATGTAAATTCCTATGCAACGGGGGATCCCCCTGGTGCAAGAGAGGAAGGGTAGAAGCTTTTGCTTCCCATTTTCACCCAGGTGCCACTTTCGGGGCCACAGAGGGTAGGCAGAGGGGTTGGAGGATTGCGTTGACGAAGACGTGGCAGCCCCCGAGGAAAAGGCAAAGAAGAGAAGGCAGGCAGAGGCGTGCAGGAGTCAGGGCAGGCTTTGCTGGGAGACTAGCTGGGTCTGGGCCTCAGTTCGCAGCAGCCTCTCGAGGTCAGCACGGGGCCCTCACCAGCGAGCTCTAGGGGCATCTGGCAATGTCTGGGATTTTTCTGATTGTCTCAACTAAGCAACTCAGGGGTGGAGGACAGAGATGCTATGAAACAGCCTAATGCGCACAGCACAGCCTTCACAGCAGAGTGACCTGGCTTACTTACTCGCCCAAGGTTGCGAAGGCCTGGTTGGGGAGGTGCTGACCCATAGGAGGCCTCTCCTCAGGCCCCTGCAGGAACCCCAGAAGTCCTGCCATGCCAAGGCCACCACACGTGGCCACTTACTTCTTGGGGCCCTGAGGAGGTCTTCTCGGCTTCCACATCCAGTTTACTTCTAACAAAAATAGTGGAAGCTGGAGTGTATAATGGCTTTGAAATCTGCTTCAAGAGAAGAGCATGTGGGACACAGGAAAAGCTACTTGGAAGAGGCCGTGCAACTATGTAAAAAGACATCGTCCTTAACCTCGTCTCCCTATTTATGAGTATGCAGAACTCAATCATCCTTAGTGACTCATCTGCACCAAAACTCGGTACTTTTTCATTGCATTTGCTGGTGCTGGGGTTAAACCCAGCGCCTTACGCACACTAGGCAAGCACCTTAGTGCTGAATCACAGCCTTAGACCCTTTACAGTTTTTTTTTTTATTTTGAGACAAGGTCTCACTAAGTTGCCCTGGTTGGACTCAGGCTGTAGTCTTTCTGCCTCAACTGCCTCAGTATTATAGCTGAGATTATAGGTTTATGCCACTGTGCTGGGCTTTTGCTCATAGTATCATTTTTCTTTTTCTTCTCTCTGTCTCTTTGTGTGTGTGTGTGGTGGGGGGTGGAACTGGGGGGTTGAACCAGGACCTTCACACTGAGCTATACACCCAGACTTTTAAAATTTTTTTTACAACTTTGAGACAGAAAAAAAATAAAATTTTGAGACAGGGTCTTATTAAATTGCTAAGTTGCTCACACTGGGCTGTAATGTGTAATTATTCTACATCAGCCTCCTGGAGCACTAGAATGACAGGTATAAACCATGATGCCAGGCCAGGAGGAGACGACTTTTATTTACTTTTTATTTTTTGAGACAGGGCATTGACATGTAGTTCAGACCAGCTTTGAACTCACTACGTAGCCCAGGCTGGCCTCAAACTCACAGTGACCCTCCTGCCTCAGCCTCCCCAGTGTGGTGATCACAGGCGTGTGCCACCATGCTTGGCAAGATGAGATAACTTTTAAACCAAAGTCAGGAAACTTCTGGCTGATTCACTGCAGTTAGTTCTCATCTCTATAGTCTTTGGACCCTGCCTGAAACACAGAACTCTGCCCTCACCTCTACTGTCATCCTGGTTTTCTCTGCTTCCTTCCTGTATTTTTTTTTAGAAAATCCACCTCAACACATTTATTGAGGACACTGCTTTATCAGCTGATCTAAAGGTTTGTTTTTCCTCTTAGGTTAGAATGTAGGGAACTGAGCTCTCCAGCTCTGTAGCACCCTTTCCAGACCGAGAGTCCAGACTCTTGAGCTTCACCCTTCTGCCTCAGTGCGGCACGCACTGCCACACCCAGCTAACATAGCTGACTACACAGAAGATAACAGACCAAAACCTGGCTAGGTAAGCTACCACCTTCACAGCAGGACACGCGAGCTCCCTTAGGGATTTACAGTCCGGGGACTTCAACCTCTACTCCGCTCTGAATGCCCACCCACAGCCCAGGTCATTACACAGAGAAGTTCTATATTGTCTTTTTTGTTTGTTTTTTTTCCGGTACCGGGAATCAAACTCATGACCTTGCGCTTGCCAGGCAGGAGCTGTGCCGCTGAGCTAAATCCCCAGCCCCTTGAGAAGTTCTAACTTAAACCCGACATCGTTTTCACAGGAATGTCTGAGGCATCCAATTATTCACCGCTTTTACTACCACATCATCTGTTCCTGCAGTTAGTGGTTGGGAGGTTGACCAGTTTATCACTCCTTCCTCTGCCTACTCTCTTACCTAGCTGGAATTAGGGACTTCCTTACACCGTCTTTCACCAGCACTTCCTGTCAGTCCACTTTACGTGTCTACAAATCATGATCCAAGATCTACACAATAATGTCTTCTCTGCCCAGGCCTGCTAAACCCAGGTCTTAGGAGGCTGAGGCAGGAGGATCAACATGAGTTCAAGGCCAGCCTGAACAACCTAGTGAGACCCTGTCTCAAAAAACAAAACAAAAGCAAAAACCAAAGTCTTCCCTGCTGTTATAAACAGGGAGCTGAGTGCTGCTAGAGAAAAGAGCACAAATATACACAGTCTAGTGCCGTTATACCTTCTGGGTTTCCAATCTTCTCCTAACCTAGTACTGAGTATTTTGGTTAGTTCTCTCTTCCATTCCCCTCCCTTTCATTTCCTCTTCTATGGCTCCTTTTTTTTTTTTTTTCATTTTCATAGGGCTATTTCATAATCACAAAAATGTTATGTAATTCTGAATACTTTTTTTTCAACTTTTCCAATTTTTTTTTCATTCTAATACTTTTAACCATTTCGTATCTCCAAAGACTTTAGGTTCTTTAAAAAAAATAATGGCTACAATATACCTACGCTATACTGAAAACTAATTTTAAAAATCTGTTTTTTAAGACAGGGTCTCATGTACCCAGCCTTTAACTCATAACTGTCCCGCACACTCACCCTCCTGACCCAAGAGTCACTATTTCCCTGATACACTGTAACACACCACTGTGAGAACAAGTTGCTAATCTGTTAACAATAAGCTCAAAAAGTTAAAACTGATTTACTGAGCCCCTGCTTAGCTCCCACTTCCATGGCTCCCACCCAGTAACTCAACACCCTGCTTCACAAAGAGCACTAAAGCTGCCAGACAGGGACCCATGAAGACTGAGGTCTCAGTCTCAGACTCTGGGAGTTTGCCTAGGTCTCAAGCAGTATGAGGCGCACATCCTTGAGACCAATTGTGGCCTTAGCGGGCTTCCCAGCCAGACAAACCCACGCCTGGTACTGAAGGTGGCACCCAGTAAGTGCTCAGCAAGTGTGTGGTCAACTGGACTCCAGCGTCGGAACCACATCCACCTGTGCTTGTTTCCATGCCCTCCTTTCTCTTCAGAACTCCACTTTTAGCTAGGGATGGTAAACCCAGCACTCCAGGAGGCTGAGGTAGAAAGATCTCAAGATCAAGTCCAAGCTGGGCAACATATGGAGATCTTGACTCAAAATAAAAAATGGCTGGAGACATAGCTCAGTGCAACACTTTGGGTTCAATCCCTGGTATGCAAAGACAAATCAACAGCTGGGCGTGGTGCGCACCTGTAATCCCAGCACTCATGAGGCTGAGGCAGGAGGATCGTTGTGAGTTCAAGACCAACCTGGGCTACAAAGTGAGCTCAAGGCCAGCCTGAACTGCATAGTGAGACCCTGTCTCAGAAAGAGAAAAACAGGGGCTGGGGGTTTAGCTCAGCGGCACAGCGCCTGCCTGGCAAGTGCAAGGTCATGAGTTCGATTCCCGGTACCAGAACACCACCACACAGCCTCCCCACCACCTGCCAAAAAAGAGAAAAACAAACAAACAAAACACAAAACAAATCAACAACAGAACTCTGCTTTTTGATTTCTTTTTTGATTATCATTTTCTATTGAGCTTCAATTTTTACTTACTCTTTTCATTCAGTGAATAAATGTTTAAAGCATTTGCATCATAAAACGAAAAACCTTCCCATATGCTTCCATTCTACAAGCTTGATTCTACCTCTACTAATCTATAGCAATTTGTCTCAAAAATGTTTTATTGTGCTTGTTACCACAGCACATATACCAAAAAAGATTACCAACTGCCAAATCAAATGGATACTTATTTCTTACATTTTCACATTTTATTGTTTTCAGAGTTGAAATTACCTCTTATCCAGTTAATAACTGCCCTGAACCCTGAGAAACACACAAAGTAGACACACAGATAACTCAAACCATAATCAGAACAAAGTTACCTACTATTTGGGCACTTTTCTTTTTTCTTTCTTTTGAGACATGGTCTTGCTGTGTAGCTCAGAGTGGTCTTGAATTCATTGTGTAGCCCAGGCTGGCCTCGATCTCAGAGCTCCTCCTGCCTCAGCTTCCTGAGTGCTAGGATTACAGGCGTGCGCCACCACACCTGGCTAACAATTCTTTTTTTTTCTTTTTTTGTTTTTTGAGACAAGGTCTCTCTGTGTCCTTGAACTCACTATGTAACCCAGCTTGGCCTTGAACTTGAGATGATCCCCCTGCCTCAGCCTCCCCAGAGGGCTGGGATTACAGGTAGTGCCACCATACCTGGTGTGGGCACATTTCTTTCCTGCATTTTGGGACATATTTTAATTACATAGGTTGAGATTATTTCATTGTCTTTTTTTTTTTTTTTTGAGCCAGGGTCTCACCATGTAATTCAGGCTGGCCTTGAGCTCACTTTGTAGCCCAGGCTGGTCTTGAACTCACAACGATCCTCCTGCCTCAGCCTCCTGAGATGATTTCATTCTTTAACCTCATTTAATGTCCTATAGAGTTCTATACTATTGATTACTATTTTTTGAGACAGGGTTTTGTTACACAACTCAGGCTGGCCTTAAACCCCCCTCACTATGTAGACTAGTCTGGCTTCAAACTCATGGCAATCCTTCCTTCCCTCGCTTCCCACATACTAGGATTATACGTGCACCACCATGCCCGGCACACAATTCTGTACTCCTGACTGAAAACAGGTTTTCCATTTAACTCCTGTCTTGGGCCCTATACCTTCCTATTTCGTTGCTTCTTTTCTCTAGTCTCTACTGAAATGTGAGCTTCATTAAGTTTAGTGCTCCAGGCCATGTACTCTCACTGAGCAGCTTTATGAGCCCTCCCCTCAGCACTGGGGACTGACCCAGGCGGCCCTGAGTTACCCAGCCCCCCTTTACTTATTTACTTATTTATGAGTGGGAAAGAGTCTGACTAGGTTGCCTACACTGGCCCAGATGGGCCTCCAACTTGCAGTCCTCCTGCCTCAGCCTTCCCAGTAGGTGGGATGACAGGCATGGCAGGCAGTGCCACACATGGGATTTTTCACTTAGATGATGTCCTAGTCACTTGTCTCGTTGCTGAGACAAAATACCCAACACCCAAAGGTCAAGGAGGAAGGGTTATTTGGCTCACAGTTCCTACAGTGTTCAGCCCCTAGTCAGCTGGCTCCAAGGCAGAGCGCGTGGCAGAGCACCGCCCCCACCTCCCCTGGGAGAAACAGCTCATGGCGGGTAGGAGGCAGCAAAGCAGCGAAGTAGAGATGCAGCAGCAAGCAACAGGAGGTAACAGTAGCCCCTCTGTCCCTTACGGTCCATCCAGCCTACGTGCCCTTAGGGTGGGCAGCACTCACACCCTGGGTGGGGCACCCTTAGTCCTAGCATTACACCGAGTACAAGCCCAGCCTCCGGAGCTCTAGATCTAGCCACCTCTGAAAAGCCCCACTGATGACTGCAGGAGGTTTTGTGGGACGTCTAGACACAAGCCATGACAGACACTTTGTTATTACTTCAAACTTACTACGCCCCAAACTGAACTCGTCCTCCTCACACTAGCCACAGCCCCTAACTTTTCATCTCATTACCAGCACCACCAGTACATAAATCTTAGCCTCTCCAATCTTTTCCTTATAGTGCAGTCAGAAAGATTATTATTATTATTTTCAGACAGGGTCTCACTATGTACTTTAGACAGGCCTTGAACTCATGGTGATCTATCTTCCTCAGCCTCCTGAGGAAGGTGTGCACCATTATACTGGGCCAGAGAGATTATGCTTTTGTTGTTGATTTTTTTTTTTCCCTGTCCTTTTGTTTCTCTATGCAGTTCAGGCTGGCCTTGACCTCACTTTGTAGCCCAGGCTGGTCCGGCACTCCCAATGATTCTGAGTGCTGGGGTTACAGGAGTGCTGGGATTACAGGTGTGCACCACCATGCCTGGCCTGTTGTTTGACACAGGGTCTCACTATGCAGTTCAGGTTGGAATTGAACTCACTTTGTAGCCCAGGTTGGTCTCAAACTCACAACGATTCTCCTGCCTCAGCCTCCAAAGTGCTGGGATTATAGGCATGTGCCACCATGCCTGGCTAGAAAGATTATTCTAAAGAGCCAATTTTATCATGTCCTTAACTTGCTCCAAAAAAAAAAAAATGTATTTTTTGGTACTGGTGATTACACCCAGAGCCTCACATATGCCGGGCTTGTGGTTTACCACTGAGCTACACTCCCAAACCCACTTGCTCAAGCTCTGTAAACTCTGCCTCCACGATAAAGTCCGAAGGCCCTTTGTGATCTAACCTTTGCTGCCTTCTACCTATCTTTGGTTTCACCCCTTGCATGCCTGCTACAGTATATATTCAGTTTCCACAATGTGATGCCTCTGAATCTTTTACATAGCATTTTCATTCGTCTTTTTTTTTGGACATGGTCTTGCTATGTAGCTCAGGCTGGTCTTGAACTCACTATGTAGCCTAGGTTGGCCTCAAACTCAGTGATCCTACTGCCTCAGCCTCCCCAGTGCTGGAATTATCGGAGTGCACCACCACGCCTAGCAATAGTGTTTTCATTTGTTGGTTTTTTTGTTTGTTTGTTTTTTTCCCGGTACCAGGAATCGAACTCACAACTTTGTGCTTGCCAGGCAGGCGCTGTGGCGCTGAGCTAAATCCCCAGCCCCTCATTTGTTGTTGTGTTTTTTTTTTTTTTTTGTCTTTCTGAGACAGGGTCTCACTATGCAGCAGTTCAGGCTGGCCTTC